>NC_141536.1:120697498-121032498 GCF_021556685.1 Rattus norvegicus
TAAATGAGCCATTCATCACTGTCCATATGTGTACGTCAGGAAGCTGAGACACAGAATAGCGGAGTTCACATAGCTGGACATGGAGAATCTAGGAGCTCATCAGAGCAGAAAATCTGAAGCCCATCCCATGGCTGTCGAGCTGGACCACACACTGGCAGGACACAAAATGGACTTCCACTTCTTAGAAACCTTCTACTGCTGGTCTGGCATGCCATGAACACAATTCCAAAAGTGCCTATTAAATCGACTAAGTGACAAAATTGAAGATTGAACAGTTGGAGGCTAAGAGTGGTGGCATAGAAGAATTCATCATTGCTAACTTCATACCCCATGCTTTTTGTATCTTATTATTCTGAGTGTTCATAAGACATAGTGGTCATTGGAAACATTACTATTACTTAATAGTAGTTTGTTACACAATAGTTTAAGCTGTAGGTAAAAGAAAGCCTTCAAAGAGAAGCAGGTAGATTTTTGAGTGGCCAAATGTAGACCCTTGCTCCCAAACACAGGTC
The DNA here is from genome assembly GCF_021556685.1 of Rattus norvegicus. NCBI lineage: Eukaryota > Metazoa > Chordata > Mammalia > Rodentia > Muridae > Rattus > Rattus norvegicus. Next base: position 120,698,011 of record NC_141536.1, read on the forward strand.
TCCCAGCAAGATGTCTGGACTATGTAGGGTGACATAGACTGGTTATTTGTTCCAGCTGCCATCCCCACTGACCTTGGGTGAATAGTGGGTCTGTGTTTTCCAAATTTTATGTTCACTATCAACTGGAAACTATTTGCCTAGGATTGGTAGCCCTGCTTACCTTGTAGAAGGTTTAGATTTTTTTCATCTCCAATGGAACACTTAATCTGTAAAACCATGGGCTTCCTTGGTAGTATCATTAGTCATGTAGGACTGCACACCAATGACACAGCTGACACCCATGTTTTAGCTCTCTTCTTTCCTCAGTTGAATGTACAGAGCCGGAAATTATTTTGAAGATTAATATGAATTAATCATGTCTACTTCTTTCTTGATCTAATGGCTTATTCTATCTTCTTTGTGGATTATAAATGAAACACGGCAGTGTTCTGCTACAGTTGCTACAAGTTATATGTTAAACATTTTCAGTTAAAATAATCAGAAGGGGGGTTGGGGATTGAGCTCAGTGGTAGAGCGCTTGCCTAGGAAGCGCAAGGCCCTGGGTTCGGTCCCCAGCTCCGGAAAAAAAAAGAACCAATAATAATAATAATAATAATAATAATAATAATAATAATAATAATAATCAGAAGGTTCCATATCAATTGTTTGGGAATTATCAAGCCATAAACAAACCAGTTTCCTCCAGGTTTTGCTTGATTGTTGAGTTCAGAAAGGAGGGTGCTTCTGAAACTTCTGAGTTTTAAGCATTTGTGAATTCACCTTTCTTCTGTGTATCTGCATTCCAGATAATGCAGTGAGCACCCCCAGCTTGTGGGATCACTGGGGACACAGAGAAAAACATCACTATCCCATTTCTCGGGGAATTCATAGACTGATCTGATTTAGATTAGAAAATGGTTGTTCTTTAGTTAGTTAGCACATGGGTGTGCAGAGCTTAGGAAAAATGGGTGTATATGGGTCAGGGAAGGTCATCTTCATAAAAGATTCAGAACCCACGATTTAGATGGCTTAGATGATGGGTAAAGACTCAGTCATCATATTCACAGCTAGAACACTGATACACAGCTTAAAGCCAAGCAGTGTTTGTTGGAGGAACTGGAAATAGAGAAGGGAACTGCATTATGAGGGACTTTGAACATTTTTTCATAGTTTTAGATTTTACACCGAAGCAATGAGAATTCCACAAGAGATTTGAATATAAGAGAAATACGAGGAAGATAAAAATATGTTGAAGAATATTTCCTTTATTGTTGGGAGGGTGAATGCTCTGACTGAAATTTGTCGGAGTGGAAGAAGCAGGAAGGATCTGAATGAGGTTATAGCAGAAAGACCCAATGAGAAGAGACAAGGCAAAACTGGAGGCAGGAGAAGGAAATGGTGTGTGTGTGTGTGTGTGTGTGTGTGTGTGTGTGTGTGTGTGTGTGTGTGATTGAGCATGTTCAGGTGTGTGGGTATGTGAATGTGTGTGAGCATGAGTGCGTGAGTGTGTGAGCATGTGTGTGCACATGTATGTATATGTGTGAGTGTGTCGATGTGATGTAGGGTAAGGAATAATAGAAAGTTTTCACATTTCAAACCTTGACCACCTAGAGAATTGGTGCTGTTATTCACCCAAGTAACTGTCTGATGCATATTCAATTTTCTGTAATATCCAAAGGAAGTGCAGACAGTATTGTTGTGAGAAGATCCAGGTCCAAACACACCAGCAAATGGTGTTTTTCTTTTCATTCTCTTTTTCTTTTTTCAAATTCTTATCAAGGCTGAAAAATCTTCTAAGCACACATGAAAGAAACAACAGGGCCAAGACTACTTTGAACTTACTGAACATGATTCCTTTTATATAAGATGTGCTTGACAAACATTAATTAAGTCTCCTTACTCCTCTTTGAAGTAATTCAGGAAATATGTACAGGTGGGTAAACTGAGGCCTCAGGAACTAGAAGAGCCTGAGGACATAAGAGGGCAGGTGCAACATTTGAACAGACCCTCATATGAGGCCCCTGTTCTCTCTGATGAGGCCAGATGTTGGTGCTTGTTTCCACATAAAGGTCCACAGCATGCTCTGTAAACCAGGTAAGATGAGGCAGACTGAGCCATCTTCTCTGACCTGGAACCCAGCAGTCTTGGGCTTCATGGAATATTCCATACCCATAATGAAGACCCATCTCTCATCCCCCCAATCTGTTATATTTCTTCTAATGGCCATTTTGTCCCTACAATTCCACAAGGAGATGGAAGGTCAGAGTCCTTAAATTAATGGCTAAGGAATTAACACTAATTTCTGTTGTTGCTTCCTTTTCTCTCTTGAGCATGCGTTTCTCATACAGTGTGGGTGAGCATATGGAGGAGTTGAACGTGATGTAGCCTCATCAGCAAGTTTGTTCAAAGACACGGGGCTCTCAAGAATGAAAATGGCCCTTCCTAATCACTTTGACACTATGGGCTGATCTATCGTTGATCATGGCTATCTTGGGAAGGGTTATGTAGAGCCATTCCCTAAAGATGGTGATGGCTGACTCTATATATTACACCAAACTACTTCCGTTTGTTATACTATATGCATCCAGAAAGATGGACCTTTTTCCATTGTATTTGCCAAGTAACTATACAGTCATCACTGTTATCTCCATTAGTTATGCAATAAATACATTTTTAACACCCATGATGATAAAAATGTTAGATACTATAATAACACAAGATAAACAAAGTCCCTGTGCACAAGAATATTCCCAGTATAGAGGGAGACATAAAATAAACACATGTAAGAACAAAATCAGTCCAGAAATTACTTCAGTGTTTCTCAAACTGTGGGCAGTGACCCCATAGAGGTTGCATATCAGATTTCCTGCATATCAGATATTTACATTACGATTTGTAACAGTTGCAAAACTATGGTTATGAAGTGGCAATGAAGACAATTTTATGGCTGGGGATCACCACAGCATGAGGAACTTTATCAAAGGGTCACAATGTTTGGGAGGTGGAGAACCACTACACTAGATGTTTCGGGCATAAAGGGTCAGAGACAAGTGCAGCCCAGATGAGCACATGTACTTGTGCCTTTGAAGCCAAAGACAGATGTCAAACATCTCTTACCCAGTGGGAGAACCATATTCATATGAGAGGCTACTCAGATCATTAGCAATGCAGTAGGACCGAGAAGATTAGGAGTCCCTTTCAGAACTTACAACATATCAATAGGGACCACCGTCACAGGATAATCAGTTTTCTTTTCAGCCAAGAGTTTGAGATAATTAAAAATTACTACCCAGAAGATAATGTACTTTTAGAAAGGAAAATGTGAAACTAGTGAGATCAGAAACAGAAAGCATTCTATAGACCTCATCAATGGCATTCAGTGAATACTTCTCACCTCCTCCACGTCTCTTGCTCTTCTGCATTCATTATCTATTTTTTCCTTATTAGAATTTCTTTTACTTAGAAACACTTCTTAAAGAAATCACAGACCACAGTCATACCTAGTTGCCTTGCTGAATGTAGTAGACCCTTAAAAAAATCTTATTCCTGGCTAAAATTTCTAAGGGATCCATTCAAACCAGTGACATCTAGACATTTTGTTCATTAGTTTGGCAAAGCACTGATTTTCTGTTTTATTTACTGCATTTTCCTTCCCTCTATGATTTAACCCTCCCAAACATAGGGGCGGCCGCATGAAAGGACCTGTATCATAAATGCTTTTCAGGGCTTATGTGATTTATACATACAGCCTTCATGATTCATGCCTTGAGTGGCCATGTTAGTGGATTATTTTTATTAAATTTTTGATTTATGTGAAATAGATAAATACACGGATCATTCAGAACAAGGGTGTCTGTGTCTGGGGTTAGAGAGGCGAAGGACCGACAGGGATTTGGATGTATGAATAACTCCCTCTTGGTCCTAATGGGATTTACACAGGAAGACTCCTGTATTCCATGATACAATCTACCTTCACTCTCACATGTGGTTAGCTGTATGGTATTGGTATCATAACTAATTTCCGAGCATGTTAAATCAATACCTGTTTTAGATGTTTCCCTTAAGGCACAGAACATAAAAGAATGCGTCTGTTTTCTTCTACCCCTTCCCATGTTGTATTTCGAAATTACCTTGGCATCCTTGTGTGTCTTATCTCTCTTTGAATTGTGACTCATTTCAAAGCTGCATGCGTACTTATGTTCCTCAGTGCTTTGAACAATATCCCAATTCAATTAGACTTTTCCTTCTTGACAGCAGAGCGTGGAGAGCAGGGATGCTGCCTAACAATGGCACCATTTCAAGGAAGACAGGGCCATTTTCAAGTTCCCTCCAAACTGCAGAAAGGAACTTTCACCCCACTGCATGGCAGGGCTGTGTGAGGAAGTGTTCATGTTTCAAATAACCAAACCAATAAGTCTTATTTCTCTACTTATTACAATCAAGGGAACAAGCACGCTAATAAAACCGTATTCAGCAGTTCCTCTATAAACTCCCTCCCCCATTTTAGCTCCACCTGGTGCAATAGAAAGTGTAATATACTTTGGAGGCATGTTTAATAAAACCTTTTCAGATGGATCTATGGCAACACAATTCATTTACAGTTTCCTATTAGTTTACCTTTATAGAGGTCTTAGTCTCTCTTATCTCACAGGGTAAAAAAGTCAGTACTTTCACAGCCCCATACATTTCTCTTTTTTTAATCCACCCTTTTCTTAGTGCTGCAACCAGGAATGAAGGTAGAATGGCAGTGAGCTTACCACTATAGTCTGTATAGCATTCTAGCTCCTACGTTACACGGGGTCTCATCTTGCCTTGATTTTTATCATAAGACTCAAGATTAATTGTTTTATTTGCAAAGACTAAAATGTGCTATTTCGTGATTTGCGTTCATTAAAACAGTTGCAAAGCTGTTCTTTGTGATCCACAGAGTGAAATGGTTATTCATTCAAAGTACTTCCTTTTATGCATAAGATGACTTAGGAAAAGGAAATTTCAGAATGTAACATGTGAGTGTGGGAAAATGGGCAGCCACCTCCATTAGCTGACTTAATCTCACAGGCAACATTTTAATCAATACCCTTCTAGTCCTAAAGAGAAGGGAAAGGAGATTTAGCCAGGAGTTCTGCTCTCAACTCATCAGGATGGGACTGGATTTTCAGAGGTAACACAGGATCTATTTAACTCAAGGATATGCTTTAGTCCTGGTCTTAAGGTCTTAGACTTGGGGATTCCCTGTGATGACAGAGTCAAAACAGAGGAGCCATAAGACCAAACCGATTTATGCAATTGGAGGTTCCTGGTAACCCCACAAGGTCTCCTTGTGTCTGATGTTGCATACAACATGGAAGAGGCATTGTGTTGTTTAAGAATTATTAAGAATTTGATGGCAACAATGGCCATCCTTGTGTGGCTATACTGGTCTCACAACCATGAAGCTGTATTGCATCCATACGTCTCTGGAGACAAGCAAGCTGGCATGGCTGGAAAAAAAAAAGAAATCTTAAAGGGCAATTACATGCAAGTCATTGTTATGCACGTATGGGTGACTGCTGTTCTCCCTCCCTGCAGAAGGCAGAGGCTGATAATTAATAATAATCAATAATAATAATATCATCTTGGATGCACTACCAACTGTTGGCTATAAACTTATTTCTCTAGATCCCTTATTTTTTTTAAAAAAAAAAAAACAACTTAAAATACATCTCCAAGGTGCCTGAGAATTGACCTTAATAATCTCAATGTCGTTACCAAAGCAAGACAAAACTTCTTGTAAGCAACCATCATGGTTTTGAAGTGGTCTCTTGGAAAGCTTTGGGAGTCAAAAGATATTTAGAATAATCAATCATGAATGCTATTCTCTCATAATTGTGTCCTGCTTGCTTCTTTTGTCAACTTGTCACAAGCTAGAGATTTCTGAGACCAAGGAAGCTCAATGGAGAAAATGATTCTGTCCTTCAGACTGCCTGTAGGCAAGTCTGTAGAGTATTCGCTTGACTAATGATTGATGTGGGAGGGCACAGTTCACTGTGGGCAGTGACATACCTCAGCAGGTGGCTCTCAGCTTTGTAAGAAAGCAGGTCGAGCAAGCCAAGGGGCTAAAACCAGTAAGCAGCACTTCATGATGGTCTGTGCTTTAGTTCTCGACTCTGGATTCCTGCCTCAAGTTCCTACCTTGGCTTTCCTCAATGATGGATTGCAACTAGTACGCCAAATAATTTTTTTTCCTCACTAGGCTTCTTTTGGTCATGGTCCAGTAAAGATCAGCTAACCTTTGCATTGTCACTTATGCATGGCAATGGATAAGGAAAGAGACAAGCACTCTGTATCTGGTCAAAAAGAGTTTAGGTTGCCAGTGTGGGATACAGTAGAGAAAAGAGGGAGGGCCAATAATTCTGTTTTCTTCAGTGTAATGTGTATGGGAGGCTGTCCTCCATTCTTGTTGCTGCAGTGTAATACCCAAGCTTGTACAGTTTTGTGAAGAATTTTGTTTGGCTAGTTCTGGTGGTTTAGGAACACATCAGTAGCCATGGTCAGAGTATGTGCTTAAGGGAGAGAGAACACGGGGAGATAGGAAGCCCAAGACATTGCTAGGCAACTAAGTTAGTCTTGCTTAAAACAACTTTCTGGAGACATCCAGCCGAGTTCAAGAAAATGATGCTGACTCCATTGACAGCATACTCTATACCTATGTACCTACTAAGTAGGTTTCACCTCCTTTTTGTTTTATTTTATTTTGTTTGTTTTAAGATTTATTTATTTTATTTATATGAGTACACTGTAGTTGTCAGACACACCAGAGGAGGTCATTGAATCCATACAGATGGTTGTGAGCCATCATGTGGTTGCTGGGAATTGAACTCAGGACCTCTGGAAGAGCAGTCAGTGCTCTTAACCACTGAGCCATCTCTCTAGCCCCAACATTTTACCTTTTTGAGGTCTCATGACATCTTGTTAACATTGTCATAAAAAGAGACCAGCCTGCAAATCTTTGTGAGACAGACTTCATCAACATTACAGCAGTAGTTATTGACATGTCCTTCCCCATGGACTTCTTTTGAAGCCTGAGTGAGCTAATCTGTGTGCAGTATTTAACACCACACAGGCCTGCTGTAGCAGACCTATGTAGACAAATAGGTCAGCTATGTTTCTAATAATGATTCTGGGCCACCACATGGCCCCCTAGATAATGAATAATTTTGGTGAGAAAGGCAGGTATGTTCAAGGGGAGTTGGAAAGCAAAGCTTTTACCCAGCCCTTAGAAAATGCATACATCATTTATGAAAATAAAGTTACTGGATGGGGAAGTATGAACACAAAACCTATAGGGGAAGTAATCAACTCCAGTTCAGACTGGGCTGGAGTTGTGGGCCGATTCACCATCTTTCATTTCTATCATTGTTCTTTAATGTCCCGAGGTGAATTGCCATTCCTAGGCTTGCTCTTTATTTGGAAAGAGAACAGAGCCTGGGAACGTTGTGAACGAGCTCCTAACTCATGTACTCTGCCTGGGACTTCCCAGCATTTCCCTGCCCTGGGCAGGTGCTACCTCCCCTGGGTCTGCAGCTTCCACCCTAAATGCAAAGTGTCCACAAGATGCAGGAGACCAGAACTTATGAACTTGCTTCCAGGTTTCAGACCTATGCAGTGGCCTTTAAAAATGTCTATGATTTAGGCAGGCACCAGGAGGCCGATGGCCCCCGAGTCTGTGACTTCTCTTGTTCTTTAGGAACAGTCAAGATTTGCGAAGTAGGGCCATGCGAGCAATCAGTACTGTAAATTTTCCCACCCAAGCGTCCTGCACTTGCAATGCCCTGTGTTCCTAGACTCTCCCCTCTTCTGATTCACCTCCTGCCACACACACACACACACACACACACACACACACACACACACACACACACATACACGGTCAGGATACTGCATGGTCCACAGTGTTGGGCACTGATTAACCACTAGAGGCAGGAGGCCTGCTGTTAGCACAGCCTACTTTGTCCAGGCATGTTAACTTCCCCATCAATAGCCATAGCTCACAGGAAGACAAAGGGTCCCCTTCCCTTTCTGTGGAACATACATGAATGCTGAGGATGCACTATTGAAAACATACTTTTAGAAAACTTACATACAACATGCTTTGAGCTGGACCAGGAACTCCGCCAGCTTTAGCAGTCTGGTACTTGGGAAAATCTGTTCCCAAAGTGAAATCAGTACCTGGTGACAGGTGACATTCTGTGATCATTCGGTGATGTAGAGGGAGAGTCTGGAAGTACTGGACTTATCTGAGGAAGGGACTTTTATTTTTTTAATGTGCAAAGACTTAAAAGAAACTGTCAAGAGCAGCAAGGCTTTCTTGGCCAGTGCTATTCATCAGACTGAAGAGGTGAGGCCAGGGAATAGTTGGGATGAAGCAATTGAGGGTGAGATGAGGGTGTTAGGAGATAATTGTGTTCAAGTCACAGATGAGAAGAAAAGGAGATGAGGGAAGAAATATTCCCATTTGTACCGGCTAATTTATGTCAACTTAACACAATCTAGACTTATCAGAGAGGAGGAAGTTGGGAAAATGCCTCCATGGATTTATCTGTAGGGCATTTTCTTTTTTTTTTTCTTTCTTTTTTTATCTTTATTAACTTGAGTATTTCTTATTTACATTCGATTGTTATTCCCCTTCCCGGTTTCTGGGCCAACATCCCCCTAACCCCTCCTCCTCCCCTTTTATATCAGCTTCCCCTCCCCATCCTTCCCCATTACCGCCCTCCCCCAACAATCACGTTCACTGGGGGTTCAGTCTTAGCAGGACCCAGGGCTTCCCCTTCCACTGGTGCTCTTACTAGGCTATTCATTGCTACCTATGAGGTCAGAGTCCAGGGTCAGTCCATGTATAGTCTTTGGGTAGTGGCTTAGTCCCTGTAAGCTCTGGTTGGTTGGCATTGTTGTACATATGGGGTCTCGAGCACCTTCAAGCTCTTCCAGTTCTTTCTCTGATTCCTTCAACGGGGATCCTATTCTCAGTTCAGTGGTTTGCTGCTGGCATTCGCCTCTGTATTTGCCATATTCTGGCTGTGTCTCTCAGGAGAGATCTACATCTGGTTCCTGTCGGCCTGCACTTCTTTGCTTTATCCATCTTATCTAGTTTGGTGGCTGCATATGTATGGGCCACATGTGGGGCAGGCTCTGAATGGGTGTTCCTTCTGCCTCTGTTCTAAACTTTGCCTCCCTATTCCCTGCCAAGGGTATCCTTGTTCCCCTTTTAAAGAAGGAGTGAAGCATTCGCATTTCGGTCATCCTTCTTGAGTTTCATGTGTTTTGTGCATCTAGGGTAATTCGAGCATTTGGGCTAATAGCCACTTATCAATGAGTACATACCATGTGTGTTTTTCTGTGATTGGGTTACCTCACTCAGGATGATATTTTCCAGTTCCATCCATTTGCCTATGAATTTCATAAAGTCATTGTTTTTGATAGCTGAGTAATATTCCATTGTGTAGATGTACCACATTTTCTGTATCCATTCCTCTGTTGAAGGGCATCTGGGTTCTTTCCAGCTTCTGGCTATTATAAATAAGGCTGCTATGAACATAGTGGAGCACGTGACTTTTTTATATGCTGGGGCATCTTTTGGGTATATACCCAAGAGAGGTATAGCTGGATCCTCAGGCAGTTCAATGTCCAATTTTCTGAGGAACCTCCAGACTGATTTCCAGAATGGTTGTACCAGTCTGTAATCCCACCAACAATGAAGGAGTGTTCTTCTTTCTCCACATCCTTGCCAGCATTTGTTGTCACCTGAGTTTTTGATCTTAGCCATTCTCACTGGTGTGAGGTAAAATCTCAGGGTTGTTTTGATTTGCATTTCCCTTATGACTAAAGATGTTGAACATTTTCTTAATTAGTGATTAACAGGAAAGGGCCCAGCTCACCGTGAGTGGTGCTATCCCTAGGCTGTTCTGTGTTCTATGTGAAAGCAGGCTGAGCAAGCCATGAGAAACAAGCCAGTAAGCAACACCTCTCCATAGCCTCTGCATCAGCTCTTGCCTCCAGGTTCCTGCCCTGTTTGAGTCCTGTCCTGACTTCCTTTAATGATGAACAGTGATGTGGAACTGTGAGATAAATAAACCCTTTCCTCCCCAAGTTGCTTTGGGCCTGGTGTTTCATCACAGCTATTGGAAATCTAACTGAAACACCATTTCCTCCTCCTCATCCACTAAGCCCAGAGAGTAGGCCAGAGGATTTGGTGCTGATGTGTGTGGTAGAGCCTGACAGGATATGGAATGGTCTGCAGAGCAGAAACAAGGTCCTGGCTCAGCCCTTAAATGAGGTAGCTGGATAACAGAGATTTGGGACAAGGTCCCTAGTAGCCTTTAGATGCTGATCACATGCCAAAGCAGAATCTAAAGTTTGGAGGGAGCATTCTCTCTGTTTCATGTAAGATTACAGCTTGAGGATAGAGAACACACACACACACACACACACACACACACACACACACACACACAGAGAGAGAGAGAGAGAGAGAGAGACAGAGAGAGACACAGAGACAGAGAGTCAGAGAGTCAGATAGAGACACAGAGACAGAGACAGAGAGAATGAATGAGTCTTGTAATAACCCCGAAGGTTGGCCAATTAGATAGCTTCCCCAGCTAGGCTTATCAAGAAAGAAAGGATGGGGTAGAGGAAGAAATAGGATTTGTGAGATCACCTGACAAAAACCTTGGACATCCTAGAAGTGGCTGAACAATTACAGAGGAGTTTGCAGCATGCTTGGCAGTACGGAGGCATGGGAATTAGGCAACACAAAAGAGAATTCCTAATTTCTGTGGTACTCTCGGACTGTTGAACCCTTGGAACAATGTAGACCATGTAGACATGATGGTGAACACTCAGAGACAGGAATCTAAAGTCAAGGCCAGAGGCTCTGAGATTAAACAGGGAAGAGAAAGAGGCTCCCTCAGGAGAGGTGGCCCAGTACTCCTGGAAGCCTGGTTGCTGCTCAACTTCTAACTTCCTACCCAGAGACTGCCAGACTTCAGGGGAACTGTAGAGCTATCTACTGGGGAAGAGAGTTGTACCTTTGATTTCAGTAACATGTACCAAAACTTTAGTACTATTTTCTTCTGTTACAAAGAAGACCAATGAAAGAGGCTAGGTATCATGGCATAGACCTTTAATCCTACTATCCCACTAAAAGGGAGGCCAAGATAGGAATACCTCTGTGATTTCAAGGCCAGCCTGAACATATCAAGTTCCAGGGCATCTAGGGCTACATAGTGAGATGTTGTCTTAACAATAGATAATCAAACATTGGCAATGAAATACAGTAGGAGCAGTACGAGAAAATGTGTTAATAGTATGAAGTAATAGAGCTCATACAAATGTGTGCATAATAGGCATAGAATACACCTCTCTCGTATCCACCTCCCCATTACCTTTCCTCATCTTCTCCCTTCTCACTATTCCCTTGTCCACTTTACAAGAATTCTTGAGGACTTTCCTATCCCCCTTAACCATTCTTACAAAAGAAAGCACATCACACTAGTCTTTCTGAGTCTTACTTGCTTAATCTGATGATTTCAATTCCACCATTCTCCTGGTAAGGTTTTTTGTTTTTTGTTTTTTGTTTTTTGTTTTTTGTTTTTTTGTTTTGTTTTGTTTTGTTTTTTGTATGGGGTAAAACTCTGCTATGTTGCATTTATTTATATTTTAGGTCATATGCATACCACTACTTAAGATGATTCTTTGGTTATTGTATTAATGAAATGTATCTATATCAAAATTTTAAATATATTTGTGTGTATTTTGTTTGTTTGTTTGTTTTGTAGAAAAGGTCTCGTTATGTAGACTAGGCTGTGTTTGAACTCACAGAGATCTGCCTGCCTCTACCTCCTGAATGCCTGGATTCATGCCACCGGTATATTTTAATAAACTTTTCTCTTTTTGTCACTTTGTGCATTTTATTTCATATACTTAAAAACTATTTAGGGTCTGAGGATATAGTTCAGTTGCTTGTTTTGCACACATGAACCACTATCTTCAGTCCTATAGAATAAGAAACCATAATTAAAGAATTTATGAGGGGGTAAATGAATGTCTGCCCTTGTCAGACTGTCATTAAAGTACTGCACACATAAAGTTGCCACAGTCATGGCAGGGACAGGAGACACTATATCCAAATTCAAGGATCTCTTTTAAAGCAGGTGAAACCATCAAAAGCCCAAACCCATTACACTGAAGGGCACAAAACAAAACAGGAATAGCCTGTGCTGGGAGTGGGAAGGCACTGCAGAAAGTTGATAAACCAATATTAAAAAAAATAAAAACTTATGTGTTATTTACTTTTCTGTGACTGTGACAAAACACCATGACCAGAGCAATTAATAGAAGGAAGATTTTAATTTGGCTTATGGCTTCAGAGGGTTAGAGTTCATGATGGTTGAACAAAGATAGGACAGCAGCAACAACTGAGAGCTCACATCTCAAAACCACAAGCAAGAGGCAGAGAGTACACAGGGAATGAAGCTCCAAAGCCTGGCCCAGTGACACACCCCCTTTAACATGGCCATGTGTCCTAATCCTTCCCAAACAGCTGGATCACCTAGGGTATTCAAACATGGAACCTTTGAAGACTATTCTCATTCAAATCACCACATGGGTAGAGCATATAAAGGGAGGGGTTCAGTAGAGAAGACTAGATACCCATGAGTAAGGGGCATTGTATATGGCAGAGTAGATGCAGGGAAAAGGGGATATGGGAAGAAGCCAAGAGAGACTTTCAAATGTTGCCATAAATCCTCAGAATCCTTATGAAATTTGTGCCAAGAAAAAAATGTTATTGTCATATTCTGAGGCATCACCATCACCCCCGGTGCTTCATGGAGGGTGAAAGGAGGTGCTAGGGCAGAGGCACATTCTCTTGTCACAATCTAGGCCAAATGCCACGTCATGAATCTCTGAAGTCAGGTGATGCCTGGCCCACTTGGAATGTTCTAAACCAGCTCCAGAATTCTCCAACAACTTCTTCTGACTCACAAGTCATTTTGTGAATGGCAGTGCTGGCCCTGAGTGTACATTCTCAGGATGTGAGGCCACAGGATCAGCTCCTGAGAGGTGGAAGAATGTCTGTATTCCTCACTTTCTCACTGGCCATTCTGCTAAGGCAAGTGAGGTATAGCCTCCGAGAGCACATGTGTGCACATATGTGCACATATGTGAGCACATATTCTGGCTCCACTGCTCAGGAAAACTTGCTATCTTCTTGTCTCCAAATTACTTGCCTATATTAATTCTTGATTTTCTTCCACTGATCACCTTCTAAATAAACTATTTGCACCCAAACTAATTTGAAGAAAATCCAACCGAAAATGAGGTGTCTCATTGGTTCAAGAGAGATGAGAATATGGAAGGGGTGAGTCTGAAAAGCTGATGAGTTCGTAGGACCTGGCTATGTAGAGCATCAAACATGCACACGTAAGAGTAAGATGCACTGGCAACAATATTAGTGTTTCTTTGTCTTGTGACTAATGGAAAGATCTGGAAGTATTTGAGCTAGAGATGACAGAGGAAGAGAAAATAGAAAAGGGATTTAAGGAAACTAGTAAAAATATAATGGCTAAAGCTGTTCATGGGATGGATTCTGGACAGAAATTCTTGAAAAGGAATAAGCACATGAACATAATTGGGCTAGTAGCCTCACGTAGGACCTTGAGGACCGAGATGGGAGTTTTCCCAGAGATCAACTGAGGAATCTAAGTCTGGTCCTTTTGGACAGAACATCTTATGAGAGCTTATTCTTTCAAATTGGCCTTCTTAGTGCCCTTCTTCCTCATTCCACCACCATTCCCAACACCAATTGCTCTGACTTTATAGAAAGAAATACATTGCCTAGAATTCCCTACAGGAATAGAAGGTCAATATTAAAACACACCCCCCAGGTGGTTTTCAACTGTGGGTGTGTTGACAAGAGTGTGTGTCTTTTTATTCCTTGCTTCTTGTTCCAAAAAGGTAAATATTACATGTAACAATTTCATATCATATTTCAAATATGTATTTGAGGTAAGGAGAAGAGCCCTGTTTATAATTGCATTGGGACATTAAACATATACTAGTATAGTTTTAGGCCCGCTACAATGTGTAGATGGATTAATGGTTTAATATATGGCTTGCCTCACATCTTCCTACACATATTTGGATGAAAACATGAAACAGAAGTGGAGAGATACAAAAGGAAGAAGAAATTCAGAGAGAGAGACAGACAGAGAGATAGAGAGACAGAGAGAGAGAGAGAGAGAGAGAGAGAGAGAGAGAGGAGAGAGAGAGAGAGGCAGAGAGAGATGGAGACAGAAAGAATTACATAACAATCTGCTTTGAAAGTCCTTTGAGACACACCTGTGCCTGATAGAGATTTTTTTCCTCTGCATTCCCCTTTGATGCACACGTGGTTTATATTTTATCTTATCTGCTTTGAGCACTAGCCTATAGCTCAGTGCCCAGAATACAGTAAACATGAGATGATTTTTCAATACACAAGGGGCAGAGTTTTCATCTCAAATATTCTTTAAAATTATATTTCTTAATTATTGCAGTAAACATAGATTATTTCTGTCTTACTTGCATTTCTATTACTGCGAGAAGAATCAGTGACCAATACAACTTATAAAAGAACACATTTATGTGGGGTTTGTAGTTTCAGATGGTCAAAGTTCATAGTTATCATGGCAGGAAGCATTGCAACTGGCAGGCAGGCAGGTGCTAGATCAGTAGCCAAGAGCTGACATCTTGAGACACAGCTACAAGGAGGAAGAGCACACTGGAAATGGCCTGAGCTAGTGAAGTGTCAAAGCTTGACCCAGTGACACACTTCCTTCAACAAGGCCACGCTTCATAACATCATCTAAAACAGTTCTATCACCTGGGGATCAAGTATTTAGATATAGGACACTATAGTGTTCATTTTCACTCAGACTGTAATTTTCTTCATCGAAAATTCTATGCTGTTTATTATTTTAATCTTATAATTAAATTTTATGAAATACTTTATGTGTGTACATTAAGGCATAGAAACTTGATCTCTTCTATTCTCCATTGTATGGGCTCTATTAAAATTACTATTTATGTTTTCTTCTGTAAAACAGGCTAATTTTTAGGTCCTCCCTATGTGGTAATTATGAAAATTTAAAATTAAATTAAAATGTAAAATTAAATAACACATTCAATGGAAAGAATCTGACCCCAGGTGAGAGCTTACTTCAGGTTAGCTGTCTTTCTGAACCTAGTAGGGCACAGACAATACCACTTTACTCAAGGATAAAAAGGAGATACTCTGTTAAGTGAGTTAAAACTCATTACCCGCACTTGGTGCAATGGGTAGTCACATGCAGTGGATTCACACTGATCATTGGGATCTGATGTCAAAGATGTTTGCTCCTTGAGACACAAATGTCAATAGTTGAGGCCATATTTATGACAGTAGGTTGTCTTGATATCTTTGTGTGAAAGCGTAACCGTTCTAGTGAATTGGATAGGAGACGTACGCAGAATCTAACCACACACCTCATTTAAACAGATCTTCCATGGGTTTTATAGAAATGTGAAGTCCTTTCATCACTGTGGTTATGGTTATGCGTATAACAGGCTTACGTTTTAGACATCTCCAATGGGTGACACTATTTTAGTCTCTGGAACCCTTATGAAGTGGGGTCTAATTGTCTAAAGGTATAACTGGCTCCTGGTCTTTGTTATGGCCTTTCTGCCTCCCAGTTTACCATGATGTGAACACCCTCTGCCACTTGTCCCTGATACCAGGGACTTAGCTGTTCCACCATGATTGTGCTCTCCCTGATGTACTAGAAGCACCTAAGTTGTGGTTCAAAATAAATCTCTTCTTTCTTAAGTTGCTTCTATTACGTATTATGGTGAAAGTGTTGCAACAATAACGAATGCAGATAATTGCTACAGAAAAGGAACTGTTGGCACTAAATCTGACCATGTGGTTCTTAGGCCTTTGGAAGTTGTTTGTGGGAGGAATTTGGAAGAATGTGGAGATGCAGGCTAGAGACAGCCTTGAATGCTATGATCAGAGGATGAGGGGAAACCTGTTGAGGTTGAGCAGATCAGAGGGCTGATTGAAATACTGAGAGCTAATATTTGTGAGACTTCACAGGGGAATGTGCTGCACTGGGAAACAGGCAAGAGGCCATTCATGTCTCATCAGGGCAAAGGACTTTGCTGTGCTTTGATTGTGTCCTGAAAAATCCAAGTAGACTGAATTAAAAGGTCCTGGACTAGTTAATTTGGTGGAAGAAATCTCAGAACAACATAGATTTCAGCATGGCTAATGATGGAGGCATCTAGCCAGGTGGATAGTGAGCGTCCAGAGATAAAGGGAGAACAGGGAGATCTTTAAGAAATGGAGCTTGGTCAGAAAAAGAACACATTCAAAGCAGTGTGTAAGAGGCAGCAGAAATGAGCTTTTCATGAGTTGTTACTCTGGCTGGGTGGACTTTTGGTAAAGGAGTCACTCATGTTTCTGTAAGTAACCTCACTCCTATGCTTTTATATACAGCCCTAATAAGCTCACCATCTTTACTAAGCTGGGTAGAATTTACTAATAGTTAGAATTGTTTCTTTGGTTGATGGTCAGTGGCCTGTATAGAATGGAGATATTTATTCATTTCTCCTCAGAGAAAATCCCACAACACCTAAGTAAGTAGCTAATAGGCATATGTGTTTCCTAGGCATTTAAAATGTGGCTACCCAGCTGAATAATTACATTTTAATTTCCATTTAATTAACTTAAATAGTTTTAGATAACTAATTGCTGCCAGTTTTTTAAAATAACAAATTAGATTATTTTTAACCACTAGTTTTACCTGAAGTGTTGATAGTTCTTGAAAACATTTCAACAGTTAAAATGTTAGCTATTTGTAGTAGTTTGAACCCCATGTCTAAATGGCCACTGAGATAATTTACTGACATTGTGAGATATTCTGGAACATCTTGGCTTGAATGAAACTCTTCTTTTGACTCTGTGATGCTTTTTCTTTTTCTTTTCCTTCAACTTAGAAGCATGTTGCTAAGCCTTTAACTGCTGGAGATGCTTAGGGGCAAGGCCAAGACCACATCTACCTAAGATCTGGCTTGCACAAGAGCTGAGGGGTATCTACTATCTATGTTATTAAAATCTGCTTTCATATCAATAACCTCAAGTTATTACTTACTATATTTTATCTGGGCTGCTCTTATCTCCAAATGGCCAGTCTTCAGGGCCACATTTTGATGACTCACCTAACCCTGTGACAGCTTTTTCTTCATTCACCTTCTTCTTTTCCTCCTCATGGTTCTCCTCTGACCCCCAAATCAGTTTAGGAATCCTAAACCCTGCCTACATCTCTTCTGCCTAGCTATAGGCTGTAGGCACCTTTGTCTATCAATCAGAAATAATCTGGGGGCAACATCACATAGCGTCACTTGGGTCTATGTGTAGATTCTCTCGTCTCTGGGGCAACCAGGTCTTGAGGAACCAGTGTTAGCATTAGAATACAAGCAGCATCAGGCCAACCCACTACAGATAACTCCAACTTCTTCAACACACACCACACTTTAGAACTTTTGAGATATACCATCCTAGAAATTACACATGTGGCTCTTTTCATAATAATTCTCACTCTCTCTGGTAGTTTTCGTATCATCAAATGGCACCAACCTAGTTGGTAAGTCAGAAGTCCAGGAGCAATTTTTAACACCTCCATCTCCTACGAATTCTGTTTGAGCCATCTCCTAACATAATTGATTAAATTTGGAAATTGTCACTCAAATTTGTTACATTTTATGTCATTTGTTGCTCTCTCTATAGTCAACTCCTAACTGAAACTTCTACTAGAAGTTTCTACACAATTAGTCAGATGTATATGAACAGAATTTCATAATTTGTCAAGTTTCCATCAGGCAAGAGCTATAATGGTGTTTCTAGAATCAAGGGATCCATTTTTCCGCTTTATCCTCCAGTCACCGTGTTAGATACAGTTGATCAGGCATATCACTAAGAAGCAAGCTTGACTTCTTAAAGTTCTTTTTTTCCCCATTAATGATAATCTTCTTGATTTCCCTGAACTACAGCTGGACTATGATATACATTTCAAATCAAATAACCCTGTTCCTTCTGAGCACTTACCACAACTGTAATTAATAGTCTTTAATATTGTCTGTGTTGTTGAAAACATCTAGGTACTTTCACGTAGTAAGTACTGGATAAATGTACCCTGATTCCTTACTTAAGGGAAAGTTGTTGAATTAAGTCATGGTGGACCTTGTGAGCTCCATCGTCTTTCAACAATATCAGGGGTTGGAAATTGATGGCAGTAATGTGCTAGGTAACTGCCCATTTGCTGTGATCTTAATTCTCAAAACAATGAATTCTTCTGTGGATAAAAAAATATAAATTACTGGAGAAGTGAAATGTTCAAAGCAAACTCTTGTTGAAACTCTTTCCATGTTTGTTACTGCCGGAACAGACTTCCATCTGTCCTGGAACATCTTAAATATGCTCCAGATGATTCACTTACTATTTTTAAGTATTTCTACCTGAATATCTTCTCCAAATATCATAGCTAACCTATTGATAATGTTTGGTTATTATTCAAGAGTATACCTCATATTATTCTTGCCAGACTCCTAACAGGGCCATTAAGAGCTTCTGATTTCCTGAGAGTCATCAATCCTTGAGAATATTCAAGAATAAATCTTTGGGATCAGCTGCCTTTATGTGTCAGGTCATTGTAATATCAGCGGTTTTATTCAAAAGTAGCATCTTTTTTTATTTCTTCCTTGTTTTCAAACATGGACCGGACAGTTTCCACACAGGAAGGAATCATGACTTCTGACTTTCTATGAGACTCTCTCTTCGACTATTAATTGCTCAACTGACCTTGTAACTAGACTCCTCTTTGATCTGGTAATTTCTTATTTCATGCTTGCAGATGTTTTCAAATGTTCCAATATTTTTCCCTCCCGGGTGAAGTGGACTCTTTGTGGTACTTACATACATATTTATCTTGGCCACCATGAACACATTTGATAATTTTTTCTAGGAACAAAAGTGATTAAGGTTGGTGATGAGAAGAAATTCCAGGGCATGCTGATATCAGTTTCAGACACTTGCATTGGGGTGTCTCTTTATATATCACTTACTAGCAGAAAAAGATGAATATATTTAGGCCAAAACACATTGACTTTAGAAGTTTATAATTAATATATTTACAAAGAAAGCCCACTAAATGCAACTTAAAGAAATTGATTTAAAAAATTAATGTCATCTAATTGGTGGTAGCACGTGCCTTTAATTCCAGCACTCGGGAGGCAGAGGCAAGTGGATCTCAGAGTTCTATGCCAGCCTGGTCTACAGAGAGAGAGACTATCAGAATAGCCAGGGATACACAGAGAAACCTTGTCTTGAAAAACAAACAAACAAACAAACAAACAAACAAACAAGCAAACTAACTAGCTAGCTAAGTAATTAACTAACTAACTAACTAGCTAACTAATTAACTTTATAGTTTAAATGTTAACCCAGGAAGGAGCTGGATGTTGGCTGTGCATTCCTGTCGTCTCAGCCCAGAGGGGATAGGTGACACAGAATCACTATGTGTTCCAGACTTGTCTGGGATACTTGATAAAGCCCTTGTCCCAAAAATAACAAAACCAAAACCAAAAATGCGAAATGAACCAAAACATCTACATAATAAAACACTGAAATAAACGTAGTAACCAAGGAAATTACTGCAGAATAGTAATTTATTGTTTTTAATAATTAAATTGTCAAATGTCTGGAAATACTTAAACTCCTCTTTGATCAATGGCTTCAGAAGAATTGGTTTTATTTTCTTAGTTCATATCAATCTATGGTTACCTTTAATCAATTAATTTCAGCATCAATAAATTAGACATTTTAGAAATAAGTTTTAGTTTTAAGGAAAATTATAGCTTATTATGTTTGTCTCAAGTTTTAAACTTTGACTTCAACAATAAGCATAAATTTAGAAATTGAATAGAATGATTTCTTAAAATTTAAAAACATTTAGGGAAAGATGATTATAATAGCAATCATAAAACTAATATCTTTTAAGAGTCTGTTAGCAGAAGAAAATATATTTATGATTGAATCATAGCTACGTCAAAGGTCTAAGGTTTGTAAGTGCAAATGGAATGAACTATACTAAAGCTACCGCAAGTTCCGATGAAAGTTTTGGTCAAATGGGAATATAATAATGTGGAGAGAACATAGGGGCATCTGTGGTAGAACTTTCTTTGGAAGTAGGTGTCAGAATGATGCCCTCTCTGTCTGAATCCATTTGCCCTTACTATAATAATGTGCTTAAGACTGGTTTGGTTGTAAAGAATAAAAGTTCTTTTTGTACCCATGGTTATCCGGCTGAATAGACTAAGAGGAAGTCATTGTATCTGGGGTTCTAGCCAAAGATGTGTGCTGCTCCAGCTCGTGGTGGAAATGTGTGTGTGTAGGAGGCCAGCTACACAGGACACGCATGTTTATATTCAGTGGCTCAGTTAATACCCATCCCATCCCATTCTGATAAGTAAGTATTAGCTGGCATTAATCCCGCCAATGTGCTAAGCCGTCAAAGCCCAGCGACTGCTTCCAAAGACCCCACTACCTCTCAGTAATGCCACAGTCACATCTTCACATTTGAACATTCAAACTTGGTGGAGCCACATCTAAGCCACAATACATCCTCAAATAACAGCGATGAAACTCAAGGAGCTGACAGGCTCTATGGCCATTGTAGCTTTAGCTGTTATAAAAGCTGAGTGACCATGTGTTCCAGTGGTTTTCTACATTAAAATATCCCCTGGTCAGTGCCTCTTGGCACACCTTGCCTTCGTTGTGCATCTTCACATTGCCCTCACGGCTGCCTCCAAAGTCTGGATTTAACTAAAGGACAGAGAATGCCATTTGCTTTTGGCTTCAGGTCTTGTGTCTCTTACCTGGACCATTTCACTTCATCCTCTTCTGTGACCCTTCAGAATAATAACCTAGTTTTCCAAATGCTCTAAGTGTATTACATGAAACAATACATGAAAGCCCTCTGAAAGTTTGATAGATATTTTTTCTAGAAGTTCTGCCCACTTACTTTGCACCCTGAGGAGACTCCCTTGGTAAGTCCTGTTTGCTATGCATTGCCAACAGAAAGTCCAGCTACAGTTTTGGATCTTTGCCTTTCTAATGGAAGATTTTGACCTCTGAGCATTTGGGCTTCTCAGGAGAACAGCGAAGAGAGATAGGAACAAGGCACTTCCACTTCATTAGCATTAACCTGCAAAGAGCTCCACAAGCAGCCCAGACTTTGAGAATTTTATTTGGAGGCTCATTTGCTTCATCTGTAAGGACCACTTTCCTCTTAAAGAGGGCACTAGCATGCCCTGCATCTCACGACATGGGAGGGGCTTTGTGTTGAGCGCTGGAGAACAGGGCAGGGATCTTGCTGCCATTTCATCAATTCTGTTCCCCTTGGGATTTCCTGAACTTAACACGGATTCTTAAGACAGAACCAGGAAGGAAACCATAATCAAAACCTAGAGCAGTCTTTAATGATAAAACATTTTCTTTAATGTAACATTATAGTCACAGGCAGTTGTAATAAACCATACAGAGAAACCCTATATAATGTCTATATACTCTGTACTATCCTGAACTGGATTTATTCCAGTAGTAGTTCATTATACCTTTAGAAGAAAATACCCAGAATGTCCCTACTAATAGAGTAAGGAGTGTAATAATTACACCATCATAGGGTCCTACTACTTCATCTGTCACCCCTGCATTTCCCTCCTTCCTCCATTCTGGCCCTTAAGCACAACTAGCTCCCCTTTCACCCCTACACTCAAGAGTATAAGAGGATGGAATCTTATATTACATCACACACCCTTCTGCCTCATGCCAAGGTACGGCATAGATTAGTTTATTATTCTTTACTGCTAAGTACTGTTGACTCAGAAGTGTATACATTGATTTATTTAACCACTCGCTCATTAAAGGACATCTGTGTTGTTTCCAGTTTTGGATAAGAATTAATGAGCTATGAAACGGACAAATCAATTGACTATGTACAACTTTTTGTATGAACCGAGGTTTTCATTTTTTTTTCAATAAATTTCAGGACCCAGGTTGTAACTGCATGATTAGTGTTATGAGAAACAGCCTAACATATTGTCAGAGAGATTATACTGGGCCAGCAACCTACAAGGATTGTAGTCTGGTGTCGCTTCCCCCAGCTTTTAGTGTTGTCACTGATATTTTTTCCTGTCAATAACCAGGAACAGGTCATTATGGCTTTAGTGTACATTTTCCTGGTGGCTAAGAGTGTTAAAATTTTTTCACAGTAGTCTTTTTTAAATGAAATATTTATATTTACAGTGTATTTATACACACACCATAAAATGTTTTAAAATGTTACTTTTTATTTTTATGTGCTTTTTATTTTATGTGTATTCATGCAGGGTGTTTTGCCTACATGTATATTTGTATACTACATCTGTATCTGGTTCCTGAAGAGGCCAGAAGATGGCATTGAATCTCCTGCAATTGGGATTACAGGCCATTGTGAGCCACCATGTGAGTTCTGGGAATCAATCCTATGTTCTCTGGAAGAACAGCCAGTGCCCTTAATACTGAGATGTCTCCTGCCCCCTGTATTGGTTACTTTTTATAGCGGTGACCAAAATACTGAAGAAAAGCAGCTTAGTGGAAGGAGGATTTCATTGGCTCATGGTTTCAGATGATTGAATCTATGGTTGCTTGGCTTCATGTACTTGGGCAGGGCACCATGACTGTGAGAGCCCAAGCAGAGAGTCTTCTTCACCATTGCTGGCTGGGAAAAAAAGAGAGGAAGGAAAAGAAATGCCATGGACAATATACCCCCAAGGGTGGTTTACCCAGCGCCCTCTTGTTTCTAAGTCTCACCTCCTACAGCTCCAAGAGCATTCTCAAATAGTTCTGCAAGCTCTCTTCATGCCCTACTCATAACAATGTAAGAGCCGTAACTACTGGATGATGTTCCACTCCAATCATTGAACCCCAAATTAATTTATAACGTGAGAGAGGGGAAAGAAGCCGGGAGGGAAGAAAAAGAAGGATAAATAATAAATAAAATTTCATTTTGAACTTGGGACTCCGGTAGTGTTTGAACAGATTAGGGGTGAAATGCTCACTCTGAGTTCCACAGGATGACAGAGAAGTTAGATATGACTTATGAGAGAATGTCAGGGGTGCACTGGTACCCCTAGGAGTTATTTATATCTCTGGTACCTACTGAAAGCTCAGGTGCTGAAGACTTCAGCATACACAGATATGCAAATATACATCCATGTACAATTGTTTGCTATATAAGGGTGCTTTATTAATAGTGACTACACATGTAATAATAGTGATCTCATAGTACATAAAGAAAAGTGAAAATATTCCTCTAGCCCTTAGAATTTCGCTCTCCCTTTTCTATGTTTAGGCATGGTCAGATCCATGAATAGTTACTATTACTATTAGTTATAACTGCCTATAGCAGCACACTATACATGTTTCTAGCTCAGGAAAAAATATCCCCAACGAGAATGAGTTTTGTTTGTTGATCACCTGATAATGTACCTGTGCGTGTGTGCATGCTTGTGAAGGTATGTGCAAGGGCATGCATGTTTGCTCTTTCACAGCAGGGTCCCGATTAATAAATTAGTTGTATAACTTTGGTGGCCATGTTTTAAAATGACTACCTAAAAGGAAAAACCTACATCAGATGACCCTGACAGCCCTGGGAAAATATGTCTCTGATATTCTTCCTCAAAAGTATGAAAATAGTCAGAACTTATCAATAGGATACAAATCAACCAAGAGTAAGAGGCCAGTCATCATTTTCAAAGAAAAGCAGAAACAGTTCCAGATTTAAGAAAATATGCTTGGAATGCAATCTGAAGAGATTAAGTGTAAGAGGTGACAAACGCCTCCCATGTGGCAGTGAGGCAGGCTGATCCTCAGAGACTGCTGTGTGTGCTGCTGCCAATCGAGGCAAACATGGAGGGCAAGCTAACTAAACCTTGAGTTTCCAGGTTTTCATCATCTTCAGTTGGATTTATGCCTCACACAGAGGCATAGCTCTTAGTTCTTAGGAAATAAATGCTGGGTTAAGTAAGATCCCCTTAAGAGATTAAGAAACAAAAGAAACAAAAGGTGTGTGTGTGTGTGTGTGTGTGTGTGTGTGTGTGTGTGTGTTGTGTATGCTAGGCAATCAGTGTGTGTGTGTTGTGTATGCTAGGCAATCAGTGTGTGTGTGTTGTGTATGCTAGGCAATCAGTGTGTGTGTGTGTTGTGTATGCTAGGCAATCAGTGTGTGTGTGTGTGTGTTGTGTATGCTAGGCAATCAGTGTGTGTGTGTTGTGTATGCTAGGCAATCTGTGTGTGTGTGTGTTGTGTATGCTAGGCAATCTGTGTGTGTGTGTGTGTATGTGTGTGTGTTGTGTATGCTAGGCAATCTGTGTGTGTGTGTATGTGTGTGTGTTGTGTATGCTAGGCAATCAGTGTGTGTGTGTTGTGTATGCTAGACAATCTGTGTGTGTGTGTGTGTGTGTGTGTTGTGTAAATATAGGAAAGAATATGGAGAGTGAGCAGATTAAACAACCTGTAAATAACTGGTGCATCTCTATTTGGAAATATTTTTTCTCCTATGATTCTCATGACTTTTCTCCAACTTTAAATTTCTCTCATACTGAACTCCATCTCTTAAAACACATGCGACACAAGCTGATCAATGCACCTCATGGATCTCTTGATGAGGCACCAGGGTAACGTTGGGGAGGGAGGGAGGGTGTGGTAGATATCAGTTGCACCTTTGCTATTGAAGACTCCGAAGCTCAGGTGAAATGGTGAGATCTGGAGGCTATTGGGGTGGAGGTTCTGGAGAGGTCTGCTGATGGATCCCGGAACCCTGGACATCTGCCGTGCTCACATGTGGGGTGGAGACCTTAGATGTCACGGGTCTACTTATAGGAAGATTGTGTGGGGATAGGAAAAGATGAAATAAACTAAGAAACTTCATGGGAACAGGATTTACAAGTTACCTTGGCTTATTTTCAATAGCTAAAAATGCTGTCTTGACTTTGTTAAGAAACCTACCCTTTCCCTTTAAATGTAGAAAAGTCAAGAAAGGTGGTGGCCATGTCTAGTGTGTTATACCACCTGCCCTCAGGTGTGCACAGCACAGATGGAGAAAAGGAATTCAGAAGTCTGCTTCACACAGAAAGCACTGAAGAGTGTATCTAACAACTAAAGAAGAGATGTCAAAGTTAGGTAGTGACTTGTCTATTTAAAATATAGCTTGCAACTTGGAATGAGATATTAAATGGAATCAAGTATAATCTTAAACAAAATGGGACAGGACATCTGTAAGGACTATATCTTATCTCCAGACCCTTTTGTGTTCTCTCTCTCTCTCTGTCTCTGTCTCTCTGTATCTATCTATCTATCTATCTATCTATCTATCTATCTATCTATCTATCTATCTACCTACCTACCTACCTACCTACCTACCTACCTACCTATCATTAATCTATCCACCTCTCTGTTGCCATGAGTGAGTCAGCAACCTTTACCACACATTCCTACTACCATTCTTCTCCTATGTCCAATGCCCAAAGCAATGAAGTCTTCTGACCATGGATTGACATCTCTAAATCATGAACCAAATTGTATCTTTTTTTTTCCTGCCTACTTGTTTTCTTGGTTATTTTGTCACAGAATAGAGAAGAGCCTGGCACAGAGTCTTTGTTGGATTTTGATCTTGTGAGTCTGACCACGGGAAGAATGAGATTACAGTGTTTCCGAAGCCAGTGGGAAACATTCTCAGAGCTGTTGCTGAGATAAATGGTGGGCTTTGTGGAGAATTCTACATCCTCTGTAGAAATCAGCCCAGAGAACTGTGATTGGACAAAATTTATTCCCAGCTAGCAATTATGTTTATTACTATATGATGATATGGAGTTTAAACTAGCAGATGTAACAGCTGTTGAAAGAACAAGTTGGCAATGATGACTGGTTTATGGCTTTATCACGGCATAAATTATAATAAGAGATAGGGAGACTGGCTCGCTGGAAGCACCACATGTCTCTAGAGGTGAAAAGCCCTTGTCTCTCTGTAGCAAGTATTAAATTTGCTAACCATAAGGTCTGTGATCTATGTCAACATCTCTCCCATCTCAGAGAAAACCGGATTGGTCTGATAGGAGAGGCAAGGGTCAGATGTGAGCGGCAAGGGTCAGATGTTAGCCCAAGGCCTCAAGCCCCCATCTGAGCTGGTCAAGACTGCTTTTCAGTCACCTTGCTTGGTACACGGCTGACATCTTGATGCACAGTTCGAAGTTTACTGTTCCCGAGAGGCAGGAATCTGCTGCTGCATTCTTTCTTGGCTATGCCAAATTGAATAATTTAATGAGCTGTCTTAGCTGGTGCCCTGAGACGTGCGATGGCACATTTGTTTGAGTCATACTATTAAGACAGAAGCTGAGTGTCTTGTTCAGCTCCCCGCCAAGACTCCCTGTCAACGAATTAAGCGTGACCAGAAGTCCATTTGCACAGGACAGCCAATGGAGAGTAGACTGCAAGGGGTCTCTGCTCTTGCCTGGAGGCATGTCCAGGAGACCATTGCTAATATTCCATGTGTAAGGCAGACATTGTTGTAAGCCACATTGTTTGGAAGCTTTACATGTTCTATATATGTCAATCGGAAATGGCTGCTGTTAGCTGCATCTGACCTCCGGGTCAAATTCAGCATCTCCTTCCCCTTGTTCTTCCCCCGATGCTCCTTTGAGTGTCTTCTCTTTCATCTAGAGTCTCCACCCAGCAAGCCAAGGGAAGTGAGGTAACAATAACTTGCTGCATTTTACCTGGCCCGCCCAGAGAAAAGTCTATTTCTAGGCAAATGCGGAAAACCCAAACCTTGAGGAATGCAGCGGGCCCTTTAATCTAGCATCCTCTGTGCTCTGCACAGCCTAATGTTTAATTTGAAAAACAACCTGAAAATAGCACGAAAGGAAACGTGGAATTTGCATAGCTATATATATGTTTAAGATAGTCGTTTTGAAAAACACTGTGTCGGAGGAGGAGAGCTGACCCTTTACTTGAAGCTGCCCGAATTTTATGGACTCCTCCGAGATAAGGCGTGTAATTTTGACTTGAGTGATGGTTGTGTTTCCGCACTGTAGTCTTGGTATTAAGGAGGGAGGTGTGCAACCCTGTCATTTCTGAAAGCTGAATGCTGATACTCAGAATGCTTTAACGGAACATCAAAATAATCCTGGTGGCAGCAATTCTGCCTATTTCTAATACTCCATCCTGGTCTAATTTCAAGACCCTAAAATCTGGTTTTCTCATTAAAAAAAAAGAACTTTCTCCCTTATTTGCCATATTCATTCATTTTTCCCCTTAAAAATTTTTCCTAGTTTTGGAAAGGTTTCACTACTCTTTGTAGACAGGCACTGGTTAAGCTTCTCATAGCCCAGCTGTCTACAGATAGATTTTTCAAATCATTCAGAGGCTAAATTTCATTACCGAAGCACCTTGTTTCATAACTAGAGAAGACTGCCAAATATCTTGGTCATTACCAGCTTCCTGATCATTCCAGGCTAAAGGTAATTGTCCCTCCCAGGCTCACAAGCTGGACACTTGGTCTCTAGCTGGCAGTGCAGTTAAGAGTCCTTTAGAAACTTCAGGTCGTGGGAGCTAGCTGGAGGAAGGTGACACTGAGGGTAGGCCTTTGTAGGTAATACTTTCTTTCCCGTCTCATCCTCGGCTTCCTGTCTACCATGAGGTGATCTCTTCTGCAATGCCAAATCTTCCTGTCACCATGATGCCCAGGATCATAAGCTGAATGATCTGTAGCTAGTTGCCTACATATGTAAGTAAAATAAATTTCTCCTTATAGTTGCTGCTTATATCGAGTGTCTTGTCATGCAGGGAACTAGCATACTGGTGTTTCTGGCATGCTCCCAGTCTTTTGACTATTTTACTAACAGGTATAGCTTAAGCTCTTCAGATTCAGAGAACAGTCTTCTGCAGGTCCAGGAAGTAGGACAGAGAACCCCGTGAGCTCACATGC
Organism: Rattus norvegicus; assembly: GCF_021556685.1. Taxonomy (NCBI): domain Eukaryota; kingdom Metazoa; phylum Chordata; class Mammalia; order Rodentia; family Muridae; genus Rattus; species Rattus norvegicus. The sequence continues at coordinate 120,726,129 of NC_141536.1, forward strand.
TGACAACAACTTAGGAAGATTTAAAAGAGGCATGTTTGAGTAGAGAAAAAGGTTTGGTATTTCATGGCCTTCTAAAGGGTCCGTGGATGATCATGAACTCAGGAGAAGAAAAAAAAATACCCAAAACATTAATTATTATTCCCTAAGCTTTAGATAAAAATGTATCATCTCTGAAAATGTGTTGTTATTATTTAGAGACAGGTTTTCTTTTGCCTAGCCCTGACTGTCCGGAGACTAGCCGTGTAGACCAAGCTGGCCTCGAACTCACAGAGATCTGCCTGTCCCTGGCTCTCAAGTGCTGGAATTAAAAGCATGAGCCAGCATCACCTGGTGGATTTCTGTGACTGACAGCCATGACCTCCAATGAAAAGGCATACCAGCACTCACATATTACAATGACGTTCTTCATTTTGAGAGATGCAAACTCAAAAGATCCTTGATGCTCATTACCTTTTGGAAATTAGGCAAGTACAAGACCTACTGCTAGCTCTTTCCATTAAAATATTCAATAAAGTGTGACTAGTGTAGCACACCTAAAATATTGTTATGATGATTGGACTACAAGTGGACTCTTTTTTTTTTTTCCCGGAGCTGAGGACTGAACCCAGAGCCTTGCGCTTGCTAGGCAAGCGCTCTACCACTGAGCTAAATCCCCAACCCCTACAGCTGGACTCTTAATGTTACATGTTTTATATAAAATTACTATTCTGGCACACAATTGTGAAAAGATACCATTGTGCACAGATGAAATTATTCTTCCAGTGAGATACTTATGGTCCTTGATCTTGGAGATGGGGGAGGGGTACAGAGGAAGTGAAGGGATGATGGAGTTTCGGGGCAGTGCTCGAGCCTCTGCTTCCTTCTTTTGGTCCTGTGTCCAGATCTAAATGGCTAAATGGTCCTTTTGAGATACAGAGTGAAAAGAGAGCATGGGGGTGGGTGACGTTCGAAATAGTCAGCTAGAGGTGTAACTTGATAATCATCGTTTAAGCTAAAGTTCCAGCGATTCCTGCTGCCCTACATCTTTTCCACTGAGAAGCAACGCGCAGGAGGTCTAGGTTCCTGCTTTCCCGGAATGCTCCCTAGTCAGCCAGTCTAACTCAATCAACAAGCTCCACGAACCCCCGAGAGACCTTGTCTCAAACATTAAGGAGTAGCATTATTGAAGAAGACATCCCATGTTCATGTTTGTTCTCAATGTGTGAGCACTTACATAAACGTATGTACACTAATAGGAACAATAACAACAATAACAAAAAAAAAAAAACAAACTCATTTCTTTATTTGGTACTTGTTTTGTGCCACGATGTTTTTAAAGAAAAATATAAAATCATGCTGAATAATAGTTATTATCTACCTGTTCCTCAGGCCAGATCAGCCCATGTGCCAATCAGGTCTCTGTCTTTCTGAAAATTAGGGCAGTGACTCTCTCACCCACGTAAGGAGAGTGTGAGCACTGGAGTAAACGTGTCAGAGCTGTGGATCTCTACCTGGGCTTTCATTGCTGTTGTTATGTAGTTAATTTTTAAATAGCATACTTATTTAATTGATAAGATATTTCTTTATAGTCTCACAACCGAGGGGAGGAAACCTTGTCATAAAAAGCTAGTTTTTGTTTGGATAGATTTTTTTTGGTTCTGTAAAATGGAGGGAGCCTGCATGACAGCATGCACCTCTCACCTCTGTCTGTTACTGTCTGGAACTGGACAGTTTGCCTCGACGACTCCTCATTCCAAGGTTCTTGTGTCTGTATTTCGGGTTTAGCATGATCAAGCTAGTTTTTGTTTGGATAGATTATTTTTGGTTCTGTAAAATGGAGGGAGCCTGCATGACAGCATGCACCACTCACCTCTGTCTGTTACTGTCTGGAACTGGACAGTTTGCCTCGACGACTCCTCATTCCAAGGTTCTTGTGTCTGTATTTCGGGTTTAGCGTGATCAAGCGCTGGCAGAGTCACCACTGAAAAGCCATACCGTGCTAGGCAAGGAGGTACACAGCTTTAATCCCAGCACTTGGGAGGCAGAGGCAGGCAGATCTCTGAGTTAGAGGCCAGTTAGAGGTCCACGACAGTCAGGGCTACACAGAGAAATCCTGTCTCAAAAAGAACAAAAGAAAGTCATACAGTTAAAGGTCTTTATGCTATATAGGTTTAGTTTTGAAAAACATGCTTGCTTGAAGGGTTTTCTGGTATGTGTACTTGCTCAATTGTGTGTGTATGTGTGTGTGTGTGTGTGTGTGTGTGTGTGTGTGTGTGTGTGTGTGTCTGCACGCATGCCTTTTGCTAGAACAGCTCCCAAATGCCAAATTCTAATTTACCATCTTCAAATTCAAGATTTGGCTATTATGCAAAACTGGCAGAAGTTGGTTTGTAGCTTTTTTAGTGTCTGGGTTTACTCATTTCCCTCTGGTTGGTGTGGGGAGAACTAGAGGCCTCTGTTCTGACCAAACAACCACAGCTCAAATAGGCCAAGAGCCTGGGACTATACAAGGACAGTGAAGTGTGGGGGTGGGGTGGCTAGGGCATCCAGGCACAAAGCCTGAGAGCAAGAGAGCTTCTCTTGTCCAAGGATGCTCTTGAGAGGACTAAAGCAACTGAGTGAAATCGCACAGCAGAGGCAATTCCACAGACAGCAAATGCTCCAGCACCTTGCAGCTGTGTCCCTTAAGCCCTTCTGCCTTTTTTGTGTTTCCCTTTGGTATTTGTTTCTTTTTTCCATTAGAGATCTTTCTCCTTTCTCGCTTCCAGTCCCCGAGAAGCTGATTCCTTCTCTTCCCACCTCCCCTAGCTTCGGTGATGGTCATATGGTATATACACGGCTATTTAGACTACACTTTTTACAGACCGATTGGCTTGGGATTTGATATTATATATCATCTAATCAGAAAGAGTTAGCCCATCCCAGGCATTAGGCTAGAGGTCAAAGATAGGAAAGAGCTGTTTTTCTTTTACGTTAGACACTTCTAGTAGAACACAGTTAGCACTCCTGAACGTGTCTTTGCCCATACCTGGAGATAGCTCATTTGGAAACACACCAACCCAGATTGAAGTGGAACGAGGAGACGAGGGAGGCTGTAGCCTCCATTGTATCAGCTGACTCACTTGAAATGAGGTTGTAAGCCAACTTTGCTGAAAGCCACAGGTGCAGTTATGGTGTGTCCCTGGCACAGGCTGGCATGAGGTAGGCTTCTGGGTCTTGCTGTGGAATGCACTTTGACTAAGGTGGCCTCTTCACAGTCTGTGTTTCGCAGGCTCCTGTCATAATAATGCTAAACGCTAAGAATTCAACAACAGCTCAAACCAAGCACTTCTTTCTTATGTGCTTGTGAGTTAGCAGGACGCAAGGATTCATCTAGACTATTCTTATCTGGATTGGATAGCCTATCTGTGCCAAGTAGCTCTTAGTCTTTCTGGACAACTGGCTGCATGGGGTACACTATTCCTCTTCTTACGACTGTCAGCAATGTCCAATTGCAATTCCTACCACATGAATACTTCCTTGCCTCATGTTCATTAACATTCTCTTGGCTAAAGCAGGCTGGCACTTCCACCTTGAGGATGGGGATGAGCAAGTATCTGTTAAGCAAATGATACAATCCACCAAGGCTTCAGCATACACAAAAGGAAGCAGGGGTCACTTGCTATCAAATCACGTGATTCTAAATGTGCCTAGAAATAAAGGTAGTGACAAACAAGGCAAAACACTTAACAAAGATTAACATGACAAATGACAAGTTTATGTCACACTAGCAATTATTTATTCCTGAAAACATATTCTGGTTTATTTCTTAAAGTAATGACTAGTGCTGAACTAAGTAGAGTGTTACATCGGAACCTCTTCTGACTCACAGATTATTTCAATAGCACAGTCTATGTACTAGATCTGGGTGTATATAAACAGCTACTAATTGATATGGTCATTTCACAACTTGTTTAATTTGAATTTCTGACCTCATACCGTAAGTTTTATGAATTCTACAAAGAGTAGAAAAATTAAGAGGATCAAAAGGAAAGAGACAGAGCTAGTGAGATGGCCCAGTGGTTAGGACTACTTGCTGAGCTTGCAAAGAACCTGTGGTCAGTTCGTAGCGTATACTGGGAGGTGAATATATCACCATATGTACTTATACTAAACAGCTCACCATGTGTAACTCCAGTGCCAGGGTCTCTAACGCCCTCTCATGACCTTTATGGGCCTACATACATGCGAACTACACACATATAAACAGTTGTATCTGCACGCTTGCATCTGTACGTCACACACACACACACAGACATACAGACACACAGACACACACACAGACAGACAAGCACACCATGCACACACAAATCTGCATAAATCCTCAAAAAATGAATTGAAATGAAAAGGGAGCATTTAGTTGCATCTAAAGCAACATGTCTGTTTGCCTTTGACTGACTCCTGCTTTTCAAGTGCTATGTTAACTGAATTCCAGCTTAAACACACCACACATACACACACACACACACACACGCACACACCAAACAAAAAATACCCCCCCACACACACACACAAAACAACCCTCCCAAATTCTGGCAATACCCAGAGCAAAGACACCGACATAGATATCTTGTGTCAAATCTGAGCTCTAGTTTGATTTCCTCACAGGAAGTTAACATTAACGAGTAAGCAGGTGGATTACTAAGGCTCCTTTCTAGAGAGTACTGCTGCCTTGCTGCCTCGGAGCAGGAGTTTGGAGCAGATAAAGACATCCCTGAGTAGACACGAACAGAGGCAGCTCGTTACATCTACATCGATGCATGGTGCAGGATCCTTTGATATTCCCTTAGAGGAGGGCTCTTCTCTGCTCCTCGTGATACCCGGAAAGCTTGCCCTGACAGTTCATTACCAGGAGTTAATATATTACTCTGGGAAGCTTCTTTGCATCTCACGTGACTAGGGGAGCTCAGTTGCTTTAAAATTCAACTTAAAAACAAAAACAAAACCCACAGTAGCAGCCCAGCCCCTGTGTCCTGGTAATTCCACCACTGAGGCTGAATTTGATAATCATTCAAATCACTTGTGACTAGTAGCTGGTGGCGATGTTTGGATTCAGGGACTTTCCTAACCACTTGGAGAAAGATGTTTTAACAGTGACATCGCCTCCAGTTTTGTGCACGTTCCAACAGTTAGTATCTAGGCTGTAGAGATGATAAGAGAGCAACAAAAAAAGCTTCCTGAGGATGTAGGAAGATTAAGTTTAGAATTTCACTGGAATCCTTATGTCTGAACTCAAGGTTTTATAATTAAGATCTCTGGGTGGAAAGCATAGCTTCCGTTGTCCCTTTACTTGACAGGACAACACTACACTGAAGGCTGAGACTCAGGAGGTGGAGGCAGTAATAGAACTCACACCCCAATCCAGAAAACAAATGGACTGGGGAGCCGTCTTCAGAGTTGGCTTCATGTCTCAGTTTTGTTCTGTGACGCTCTACGAGTGGTAACCTGGATGATGGCGATGAGCTGGTTTTTATAATTCGGTTAGCATAAGAATACGATTCTGTTTATAAGGCAGTTCCAAACAAGGTAAGTGCAACTTGAAAACCATGGTGTTGAGAGGGAATCTACCAGACACTCGGAGGCACGATTCTTGACTCTAATTTGGGCATGGAGACAATTGGGTTTAGTGCATGTGCCCACTTCTCCAGGCAGGACTGTGACAAGGAAGGAAAATTGGCTTTTTTTAAAAATCTCCTCCCCCTCTTCTATTTTTAGGATGAGAAGGCTGCTTCACCACAGGGCAAGATACTGAGCAAACACCAGGGTTGGGAACAATAAAAAGCCCTGGAGAGTGAGTCAGGATCCTGCCTCTAGCAAAATGCTAACTGACAGACAGAAGCCCTGAACGGCAGCAAGCGGGCGATCTGTCAGAACACGAAATGAGAGGAATTCCGATGTATGGCCCTGCCCAGAGAATGCCCTGCCTCCTGTTTCTGAACATTTCCTTCCAAGGACAGGAAGCAGAGAACAGTGCTACCACCTTGAATTCACCCAAAACAGAGAAAACAGAGCTCTGGACGCTCAGTTCCTTTGAGCCTTTTAGGTAAAAAGATACAACCCAGCCACATTACTTTATGTGGCTTTGAAACTCACTTGACAATTCTCTCAAGTTTTGATCCAAGGAAATGTATGTGATGGGCCAAATTAATACCTTTCACAACATGAGTATCAGGTCATTACAGCCTGCAGGTCTCTGTCTCCATGCCTTCCACTGGGCAGGAATACAAGGAGACCACACAGGAGGGATACTGCTCCTTTCCCTCCCACACACTGACAATTGTCTGTCTTCTGGGTTGGAAATGGAATTCTGTTTTACTGGAAGCCAGTGTACCTACTCTGTGATATTGAAGCTGCCATTTAACTTCCTACCCTGCGTACTCCTGAATTCAGCATTTATTTATTTATTTATTTATTTATTTATTTATTCTAAGAACATATAAAGTCCAGCACTGTAGGTATTCCAGGGATCTAAGGAACAAAAAAAAAGATACAACCCATGCCCCCAGGGACTTTATGCTTGAATGAAGACAAGACAGGCAAACCTATCATTATACTACAAGGTGATTGATTAAATGGAGATCCGTTGCCAAGAAAAGAGGGAATGTGGAGAGTGGATTGCTTAAGCCTAGCTGAGAGAGTGAGAAGAGACTTCAAAGAGAAGGAGCCTTCCTTGAGTTGGGACTTGACAGGTTAAAGGGAGATGTATAGGCAAGTGTGTGTGATTTAAAAATACAACTCACTCAGACGTGGTGGTACATGCCTATGGTCCCAACACTAGGGAGGCTGAGGCAGAAGTAATCCTATGGGTTCAGTAACACACACACACACACACACACACACACACACACACACACACACACACGCACACACACACACACACACACACACACACACACACACACACACACACACTCAGCTCTCTGCTTGAAATGTATCTAAGGGTTCCACTATGCGTAAGATGAAATCTATCTTCACAGTCTCCTTGGGGAAGATGCAGGTTTTTGTATGTGCAAGACCTCTCTGCCTTCCTTAGATATCTGTTTCCTCTAATTCTCCTGTAGGCTCCTTAGTCTCTTCTGCTTCAGATCTGAAGGTGCAGCCACACCTTGGGGCTTTCAGCCCCAGGGCTCCTTCTCCTTCTCGGTCTTTACTAACAGCATTTTCTCCTCTGGTTGGTGGTAGGATAACAGAAGGCCATTGACACCACAGGCCAAATATTTCTAGTCCTTCTGGACCTGAGCGGGTGGGGAATGACAACAAGTAGGACATAAGTGTGTCAAGGGTCACAAAAGCAAGCAGACCACTGTTTTATCCAGGCTGAGGCAGTGGTGTATGTGTGTTTTCCAGGCAAAAGTGCACTTCCCAGTATGAGTCTACGGTGCTGTCTTCTGCTGTTGGGACACTGGAAGTGTGTGTTGAAAATGAGGAATAGTGCCAAGCCATTACCCAGTGGATAGGTCAATGAAGAATCTCAGAGCTTGCAGGACATGCTACCTAACTGAGCAATAAACATTTATATGGGATTCATTCATTCATTCATTCATTCATTCTTGTTTCCTGAGACAGGGTCTCTCTGTGTATCGTAGGCTGTCGTAGAACTCACTTTGTAGACCACTCTGGATTTGAACTGAGAGATCCCCCTTCTTTTGCTTCCCAAGTGCTGGGATTAAAAGTGTACAACACCACCACCACCTACCCACCACCTCAACTGTTTAAAGCTGGGCTTATTGCACTATGAGCTGACTAGTCCTGAGCAGTGTTTCTTCCTGACTGCAGTCAACCCTGTTCCCTTCTGCTGTACATAATATTCTTATGTGTACTTTTGCCACCCTTATCTTGGATTAGGCTGCCCATATGCCTGTATGAGATCTACTTCTCTCCATGAAAACAAACTTTATGAGACTACATTAGACTAGCTCAAAGGAGGCACTCCAAATGTTAGCTAACCCAGCACACACAATACAATGCCACATAGGGTAGTGTCCCACCCTCCAGAGAAAGAATATATCCTTAGGCACACACAGGCATGCTTGAGTCCATGGGTTTCCAAAATGTGGAAAATAAACATAATTAATAGAAGATATTTAGGCAGCCTTTCTCAATCTGCGTTTTCTGTTTTAGACTCAAACATGATGATTCTAAGAGAATGGAGAATCTATCCCCAAAGTATATTGTTTGCTGGTAGAGAAGTTTAATTTAAATTTTGTGTTTGCAATATAGATTTGTCATAATACAGTGAATATAAGTGTTTTGGGTTACTTTTTTTTAAAAAAGGGAGCTTCATAAAAATTAGTTTAAGTTATGTATAAAAATTATACTGTCGTATTTTTGCATAATTTCTTTTTTCTAAAATTTTCGTGTGTGTAAAGTGTGGTGCCTGTGTGAATGTTAGAAGGCTTTCTGTGTGGGTTGGTCTGCTCCTTCCATTATGTGGAAATGAAATATTTTCTTCTACCAGTACTGAATCACTAGCCCTTTTTGAATCTACACTGACACTCAGAAACCTCTAGCTCTCATGCCATTATCTCCTAATGTACTGCAGTTGGGTACGTTGCAGCATAAACTCTGACAGACGAGACCATTTGAAAGCTTCCCTCTCCTATCAGACAGCTGTGCTGCTGACACTGCTTCTTTTGAATCCACTTAATTTTCCAAACCTAGTCCCCTTGGTTACATAATTATCTTCTTTCTCTGTCTTAGGACACAAACTACTGTCTATTATGAGTATTAGGACGTTTTGAAATAATTTAAATTTCTTGGAATTGATTAAATGAAACCCAGTATGCACTATTTCCCAGGAAAAGCTTGGTAATATTCATATAATCCTCCTAGCAGTTAATGTTATCATGGAGGCCTGGATTGAGGAAGAGATTATTCTTTTTACTATTGGAAGCATTTCTTGGTGTGTTTCTCTGTTCAGCTCACACTTTGGACGTCTGCTATTTTGGCATCTATTTGCCAACTATGGGCTTTACCGATAGGCATTAATGTCATTACTCTGCTGACAGCCAGACCTGTTGGCGTTTGTATGCATAACAGACACTATGGAAACTCTACACTCTCTGACCTTCTCTACTAGTGGGATTCCCAACATTTCTTTCAGTAAATGGGTAAAACACTGGGAATGAGGGAAATTATCCTTGGATGAGAGAGCAGTCCATCTGCACATTGTACAGGAATGGACTCCAGGTCATCTCAAAGCCAGAAATCAAAGTGTTATGACTCTCTTGTATATGATTCTTTAAGAGAAAGTACTATATTTTTTAATGATCACTGTTATAGTGAATATGAAAGAAAGCTTATTCCAGGGAGCAGTGCTTTGAGAATTTTGCAACATAGTACACGGCCACGAAGAAGGGAAATTACACAGGCTGCAAATCTCAGATCATGGGTCAATCATCACAGAAGAATGTTGCCTCGTTAGCAGAGGCAGGAAATGGATATTGACTGTGGAAACCTCACAACCAAAAAGTAAGCACACAGGCTGGTCATTTGAGCAGAGGAAGCTGTTTCTTTGAAACATTTGTAAGTTTCTCAAGGCCTCAACACTCTCCAAATTTTCTCCTGACACGGTAGAGCCAGGTAGATAGACATATTAATATTAGATGACCTTGACACAATGCCAAATGTTAATTGTATTCGTCAATCTGAGCCAATCAGATTTTGACTTTCTAATTTGAACGAAAATACTCAGAGAGTAATGTTTGGGGCTGCCATTCAGCGTCCCAGGAGCACAGCTCTTCAGAGAACCATGTGTGCACTTCCACAAAGCTTTGGTGCTTTCTCTGGTAGCCAAGAGAACCTTGGCCAACAGTAAAATTAATTTCAGTTGCCCAAGGCTGCAATGGCCTTGATGACGTATTTGGTTTTCATTGTCTTCCCTTCCTTACCTAACTTCTACTCACTGTCATTAGTATTTCCTGGGATCTCCTCTCAAATAAAATGTGTGTCCTAAGATATTTCAGAGAATGCGAAATCAATCCATTAAGTCAGGTTGCAGGTATCACAGCTTTCCAAAGATACACAAGTTTAAGCTACTGCTATGGGTGGAGATGGGTAAGCAGATGGGAATTCCCTGAGATTCTAAATGGCCCCGTTCTTGAAATAGCATACAGTGAACCATTTTCTCCTGAGTATCCCTATTAGAAACAGAGGTTAATGATCCACTGAGCTGGACAGTACTGCGTCAAAGAAAGCTGTAAGAAAATGAACGCTGTTATACACTATCTTGGCTGGATGAAGGAGGCAGAATTCACCAATGAAAAGACTCGAAGAAACTGGTGTAAGAGCCGACAACATTGAGCTCTGTGTATGTAGGGGGCAATGGGGTGGTAGGAATCAAGACATGACTGTTAACTTGCAGCACAGCGTAAGGCCTCAGTGAGGAGAAAGGCTCGATTGGAATTCTCAGAACCTCAGCTGGAAGTTGTAAGTAGGAGGGTAGAGGTCAACTGCAATGTCTCTGCTCAGCAGTCTTAGACCCTGGCTATCTGTGGTTTTCCGACCTTCCGTTTCAGCAAGGGTGGGTCTGCACACCGTTCTGAGCTCTTCTCTATTTGGTTCATTTTGTAAATTCTTGCTCCCATTTTCATATTAACAGGAGAGAAATCTTAGCAAACAGAGCAGAGGAGGGTTTGGGGAAGACTGGATTCTTCTTCCATAGCCACTGTGAAGCCGGAGCAATTCTGAGAGCTCAGGATCAGTCAGAGAAAGCAGGAATGAACAGCAAGAAGGTGCTGGAAATTTTAAGTTATGCTTCCTCCACTACCAAATTTACAGTTAGGAGAGAATTCGGCACATCTAGTGACTATTAAGACTATCGACTGAATAAAATTATTGACTGTTGGAGGACATCTTGAGAGCAAGGGCAGGGCTTAGAGAGAGGCAGAGAATGGATGAATTAGAAGTCCCAGAGAAGTGTGCTGATGCCATCCCAACCCCAGCTGCTTCTGACTGGGTTTCCTCTGGTAACCTGTTCTTTGAACAAGTCCATTCCCTCCGTGAACCTATCTTACTGATACTTAAGTCATTATTTTTTTTTAATCAAAATGTATCCAAAGAGCACAGATATAAACCTTTCTTCAGAATACACAAGTGGACTCTGAGAAGCATGATACTAGCAAAATGTTCCTTTCCCTTAAAACCTGAGTGCTTAGCAATGGGAGGAATGATGGATACCTGTTCTAGGACTGGGCTGGAAGAAGGAAAGGGAGTGCCTTCAAGTTCCCTTGAAATACTTGCTCCTGGAATCCAGCTGCCATGCAATAAGGAAGCTGCAGCCTCATGAGGAAGAGTTCTTCCTAGCTGATGGCCTGGATGCATCCATAGACAAGGAAGTGAAGGGGAGTTACTTCAGCTCTGTCTCCCTTCTGACTAACAACTCAGAGACCCCAGACAGGAACTATTGACCAAGATTCCCATAAGTGGGGAAAGTAATGATGTTATTTTTTTTTTTTACCATTTTCCAAAACCAAGGTTGAAGTTGCTTGTACCTAGCAATAAATGATAAATACAAGAGTTAAAAATGTCAGTACAAATATTCCCATAGATCAACCAAGAAGGGACTCCACTGAGAATGTAGAAATCCTTTAGGATCTTGAGATATGGGGAGTATAGATGATAGAATCTGTGGCATTTTGAAACTTTTATACTTGATTTTATAAAAGTGATAAATGTTCAGTATAGAAGACATGAACAATTCAGAAAAGTACACAAATGAGTAGCTTTTAAATCTAAACTTGGACAATATTAATAAATAATATTTATAATGGGATTTCCGCATTTGGAATTTCTGTGGTCTGTAGTTGTGCCTTATAATACCACGTCTTGTACATGTAGGTGGTACAGTAGTAATTTCATGTTTAATAGTTTTGTGTTTTTTAGACTTCCTATTTCACCAAACACTTCCTAAACTCTTATTGGGAACAAGGCAGACAATTTTTGAGGATACTTCTGTTACACAGACTTTAACTGTTGGAAGGAACTAAGCACCCCCCACCCCGTGCCAAAGGCAAACTGTTATGTCACTGTAGAGAAGACAGAAAGGGTGTGTAGTTAGTGTGTGGCATGCTGTCAGTGATAAAAAGGGAAAGGCGGAGCGAGATGCAGTAGAGGACTTAAGAATGAAAAATAGTAGCTGGGTAAAGTGGCGGCCAAGTGTTTGAGGAAGGGCCACCTTGGTCTGGGAAGGCTCTAAACAGGGTAAATGAATAAAAATATGAGACCAGAGAGGGTAAGAGAGGAGTCATCGGGGTCTTCAGACAGAGATGAGTTAGGAAGTTGGTACTTGGCTCTGGAATGGTATTAGTTAATCACCATTAAAAATAATGCTTCAGGGAACACGGCTACATATATTAATGTTTGTATATTTATGATCTAAAATAAATTAGCTAAGGTGAAAACAGCATGCTTGAACTGGTCCTTTCAGAGGTGTTATTCAGGGATCCTCCAGAACTTTCATCCACACTGAACTTGAACTTGCCGGCTTTGCCCCCATTTCTCTCCCTGCCTCCTCCCCTCCCTCTGTCCCCTCCTTCCTCTCTCTCCCTCCAAGTGGGACAGAGCTCCACAATGAAGGGGACAAACCCCTGCACATGGCAAATGCTCCTTCCCTCCTCTTCTTTGTCACCTACATCTTCATTTCCATATCCATAGGAGGAGTTTCTGCAAAAAAAATTAAATTTATCTGACAAATACAGCAAAACATTAATGGGATCGAATGAGCCTTGCTTTGCTGACTTATCAGCATTTCTTTTGCACTTGCCTTCTTTAAAATGTCGACTTTAGGATCCGACACACCCATGGGATTACGTGCTGATGTCCTTGAGTGCCTGTCCCACATCATCTTCTCCTTGGCTTCACCTAATCTATTTCCTGTCCACAAAGAATCTTGGGCTCTTTGATGTTATCTCTAGGTGGTAGTGGTTCTGAAGGTCATGTGTACACTGTAACTGAACCACTGGACAGACCTTCCTGTCTATGAGATATACAAAAGCACTCAAAAATATGTACTAAAACCCGAGACAAAATCTTTTCGGGGTTTGAAAGTGAGGAACAGGAGGAGGCCTTTGAATCACAATTCACGACCTGTGGGTAGATTTGCAAAATGAGACGTTATCTCCTGATGCTTCCTTTCCAGCAAATAATCACATCTCCAGATCGAAGGGGACAAACATGTCCACACTGGAAGCACTTGCAGGTGAAGCAAACAATGTGTAAGGAGCAAACAGAGACTGTTTGAGGAGACTCTTTGAGGAGACCGTTTGAGAGGCATTTGCTATTGTATGCAAATTCAGTGCCTGACTTGTGCTCTTCATTCGACTTAACAAATGGGGAGGAACAGACAATTGTACACAGGGTCAAAGATGCAGAAATGGACATAATATTTACTTCCCAGCACTGTAGACGTGTTGCAGATTCCTACCGAAGTCATCCTTTAAATCTGAGCGAGGTTTTCTTTAAAAGATTCATAAATGTAGAAGTTATCTCATTGTGAAAACTAACTATATGATAATATCTATATGATAGAAGTTATCAACAGGGCTTCTCCTTGACAAAATGTGTGCTTAATTCTGTGAGAATCTTAGTGATTGGGGGTCTGTTCTTTGCTTAAAATTGAGTCCAGTGAGACATCTTGTGCACCAACACAGTCCCCCAGGGCAAATGCATGATTAGAAATCAGAGCCCTTTCCCCAAGACATTTTACTGCCATCTGCCGGGGAATCACTAAAGTGAAAATACACCCCAGGGCTGGGAAGCACACAGAAAGCGCCCTCTGTGGTTGTGCGAGGCATAATGGTAATGTGCGATCACACAACAGCTAACTGTTGCGCATCTGATCGGATTTAAATGGATACTCTGATTGACCTTTGCCCTTACTTTAAGCTGTACCTGAATGAACAGAACGGATTCTGAACGTGGAGAGGGTTAGATTCCCCGTGACCGGCTGCAATGACATTGTCCCGTTCCGTACAGTGGTGATGAACTGGAAAAGGAATCATCGGTCTCCATTTTGTTCTCAATGTTCTGTAACCACATTAGACTTCTGTAAAAGTAGCTGAAGGAGAAGGAAAAGGACTATTGAGGTTCGAGGCGGGAGTCATATTGTCAGCACCCCTCCTAGAGACCCTGGATTGGCCTAGCCAACATCTGTGCTAATAATATATAAACTGCAACTGTTGGTAACACGATGGGGAGTCTCCAGGAAGACAGCCTCTGCTAATCATTTCTTTCTCCGCGCCCCTCCCCCCCCCCCCCCCCCGGCCCGCGCCCCCGCCCTTATTAAGTGCTGAGCTGGAGGTAACTGTGTCAATGTGAATATGGAGCCTGGTTTAATTAGGCAGAACTTTAAGGCAGTCAAGTAACAAATGACAACTTAATTAAACGTAATTAAAACATTGGAGAACTCCTTACCTCTTTGGACAGGGCAGTCATTGCAGCTTGAAAGAAGGCCGTGGAAGGCCAGGCGAGCCGAGGTGTTTTCCTTCTCCCTTTCCTTACATCGCAGGCTCAGCTCTTTTTTTTTTTTTTTTTTTTCTCTCTCGTCACTATTAGAAGTGCAGCTGGATCCTATTTATAATCCATTTTCACATTTGTTTGAATTAAAATCCCAGATTTCTGTGCTTTCAAGGTTGAATGTGCACAGCAGCCAACATTATCCAGCCATTTCAGGAGTTACTGGGTAACTGGGCTCCAAGAAGGAAACTACACCACAAGCTTGTGCCATGAGGAGGAGGAGGAGAGAGAGAGAAAACAGACCCAAACTTAAAGCCCCCGAAATAACCGCAGCCGGGAGAGAGATTGTTCTGCTCTGAACATGTGCTACCCACTTAAGACTCTAATTATTCTAAATTACTTAAATTGGCTCTAATACCTATGTTTTATTATTTGATATTAAAGAACAAACCATGTAAAGAAGAAATTCAGAGTGCCAGCGTACTGCCAGCAAGTCTGTCAGTGGCACGTCTGGTTTTGGGCATCCCTGAACTCCCTACCTACCACCTAACACTAATCTGAGAGCCGCTCTGTGTACTCTACCTCGGGCTTTTCCAGGATCCTGTTTATGTCTAAATCCAATAGTCCAGCCACGCCAGCCTGTTAGCACATGGAAAACTCCATTGCTCAGAGAAAGCTATGAATCCGTACATTCTTATGCTTTGAGAGCCACTGTGACAATCCCAAAGCAAGCTCCAGGTAAGCCTACCAGATGTTTTGGGGAGGGGAGACAAGGAATCGATGAATAATTTCCATTAGCATAGTACCATTGCCATAAGGATTTAATGACTTCATTGATGTGGTGTTCTGTCCTTGTGGAAAGTGTAAGGGCCAGAAATAAAACAATACTTATGAGTACCCATGAGGCCGTTTGAAAAATATACTAAAGAGGAGAACGGGATCTCAAGTCTCTTATACCTGGAACAGAATGCGCTCATTGGAGCTGAGCTTAGGGGCCTGGGAGTTGCTCAGAGATGAGGGCGGTAAGGGAACAAAGGTCAGCGAAGTGTCAGTCCTCCCCTCCCCGCTGCTTCTGCACTTCAAGTCAGAATTGAGGCTCTACTCTACATTCAGAATGCCTGTGCTTTGCCGGTCCCACTCTACGGCTATTTTGCGCTGCTTTTGCTGTTTGTCATTTGCGCTGCTTTTGCTGTTTGTCATTTGCAAAACGGACAGGAAAGCCATGAAGAATAAAGACAACTCATGTCTCTGGCATTTAGAGCAAGTTCTTAACTTCTATCAGATTCCCAGTTTCCTTCTCACCTAAAGGAACAAGGTTGCTCTCACTGTCAAATTCTCATCCGTTTTTAATCATAAAAATGGTGGGTTTGAAACCTGCCCATGGAGTCTGTTCTCTGAGGACCCAGACCCAGACTTTCAAAACCAGGTGTACAGTTCAGTAGGTTTTAACTGCCAGGGGAGTGCAGAGGCAATGTCACCGAGAGGGGAAGAGGATGTCATGAAGAACCTGTATGGTTTGGTGCATCCCTCTGCTTTGTACAACCAGCCTGGGAGGTCATTGGGTCTCCCCTGTCCAGAGATGATTCAGAGGAGCGGTTGCCTTTTATAAGTGATTAGAAGTAGATTGCTTAGGGCGGGTATCTTTGAAACTGCGCAGCAGAGAGCTGCTCTGCCTTATTGTTTAACAATGATAAAACCCTTCAGAAACTCAGGACAACAAGTCCACTACGTACTAGTGGACTGGATGACCATTTCCAGCAGAGTTAGTGTATGGTAGAGTATAAGTAACATCTGTCTCTTCCTTCTTGAAGGATCATGTTCACTTTCTGTTACTTGCTCATAACAAATCCTGTCCAGTTGGTTATGCTTCGCAAGTAACACACTTGGCTGTTGGCACAGCTTTCTTCTACCTAAGGCCAATCATTTTCTTTTCTGCAAGGTAGAGAAGGACCCTTCAATATGGAAGGGAAAACTTCAATATGCCATTTTTTTGGACCCCTGCTTTGCTGTTAGATCAGTGAAGAATATAGATCTTTTTACTTCTCAGTAGTCACCCATCCTAAGAAAACCTATCAAAGCTTCCCCCGTCAGTGCAGATGGATGAATGCTCCTTTAGACAAATAGTACTTCTCTTGAGATAAAAACACAACAGTTATCAAGGTCTCTGCCCAAAATGTACTCTTCTCCTGTCACGTGGCCTCGGCCTTAAGGTTCATGCTGTGTCCACAGCCATTATGAACAAAACAAAACAACCCCCCACCCAAACCTCTCAAACACGCTGCCTAATTTCTGTAAGAGACAGTATGGGCCTTTTGGGTGTGTGTCTTTTAAAACCTTTATCTGTAGGACATGAAGTTCACTTGGATAATGTCGGCATCTTTAAACAAAATGACATGATATAAATGACATCTTTGTTATTATCTACAAGTGCAGGGTTCAAGCATCCTGAGTCACCATGGATCATCTTTGTGGTGTTTGATTGCAGCTCGTCCATGTGGTTCCATTCAGGGTAAATCCTCAGCCCCAGCAAAGCCCAGCAGTTCATTTCCTATTCAAACAAGTTAAATGCAAGAGACAAAATGAAGATAAATGCCTCAATGGACCAAGATAAGCTGGGTAGGTAAGGGGAAAGATAATTAGCCAGTCTTAAGCCTTAGCTCTGCTTCTGCCAAGCTCTATTTTGCCGCCTTTGGGGGGGGGGTCTGTTCTGAGGAGGTTGGGGAATTTCTATCTTGTTCTCCAACCAGAGGCATTTTGGCAGCAAGGTCAAAAGTGCTTAGTAGTGCACCCTTAGAAATCTTTCCCTTGTGTACCTGGGTGGGGAGGTAGGAGAGAAGGTGAAGGAAAGATTGGCTAGAGAGAACTGGGGTTTTGGGTGTCCTCTGGCAAACCCTCAGACCAGGAAAAGTTTTTAACTGAAATTCTTACAGAGAATCAGATAATCCTTGACATTTCCTGAGTGATGCCGTCAGTAACAAAATCAGTTAGTCTTTTTCAATTGTGTACATGTCTGCCCTCACACAAAACCAGTGTGAACTTTCAATATTCATCTCTGGTCTTGCTGAGTGCTCTGCTCCACTTATTTCTTGGGTGTTAGTTTCATTTTCTCCGCTTCGATCTCATCCTGCCTTGCCACCAACACACACACCCTTTAGTCTAGAGATATCCCAGAAACACATGCTTCTTTGCTAATCAGAAAATCGCAGGTGTGTCGCACCAGTAGAAGTGCATAGTGCCACGCTTCCCCAGAACTCCCAAAGCTGGAACTGTAGTTTACACAATTTCCATGTGACCTCCATGCATGGCAAAATTTAGTTCATCCATATTGACAGACTGACAGCCATGAACTTTAAGATCCTTAACATTTGACTGTCCTTAGCCCCTGTGTCTCAAATTTTGATATTTGAAGAAAGGACAGACAATGTTCTATAGCTGAATGAACGAAATCACAAACTATCCCAAAGGAGAATTGAAAAGGGTGATTTTCATTTTCCTCTGTCTCCAGTTGGCTAGGTAGCCTTGGGGAAGTCACTTCAGCTCTCTAGCTCTTTTCTCTAGGCACTGATGATCTGGTGACACTGATTGCGACAATAGCTTTTTCACTAAAGGACTCTCTATGAATAAGCAGTAACAGTTCACTTAAGGTTTCTGTGGCATTGCACACTTCTAACAGTGCATATGTGCTATGAGGATGCTTCCTGTACGTCACTTGGTATTTTCTAGCATCTGGTTTCTTCATGGTATATGACCAAAACTTTATGCTGCTTCAAAGCCTTCTAAGAATCATTCAACCCAGGAAGAAGGGTTGGCTCAGCAGCATTTCAGAGTAGGTTCTTATTTCTGAGAAGATCTGAGTTCAGTGCCCCGCACCCATACCAGGAGGCTCACAAAGGACTGTGACTCCCTCTCTGAGCACCTGTGCTCACCCACACAAGCCTACCCTTCACATATACACACAATCTAGAAGGAAAGGGGCCCATAAACAAAGAGTAGGCTCCAAATGATTCCACAGCTAGGAATATTAGCCTAACCGTGAAGATTCACCTCATGGTGTGGTTCTGACTGGGAGTATTGAAAGGTTTCCACTCAAAGGGAATGTTGAAATTTCAGGTAAGAAAAGATTTTTGGCTAAAGCATAAAATGCACAGTCAGGGATATTCTAGTACCATCTATAGCACGAGGTATGAAGCTTCTTAACTGTACTCTGTATCACGTAAGGAATTGTATAGATCACAAAGTCCCATGTTTCAGAAATGTGAGCTTGTCATGTGATTTGTAATGTACAGACATAATATAGTGCAATGATACAGATTATTTATTTTTTCATCTGAAAATGCCTTCTTTGCATGTGTCTATGTTTATATATACATATATTTGTATACACATGCATGCGGAGGGCAGGGTCAACTTAGGTGCTGTCTTTAGGTATTATCTTACTGGTTTTTTGAGGCAAGTTCTCTTCATTGGGAACTAGGACTCAGCACCTCAGCTGGGCTAATGACCACTGGTCTCTAGGGACCCTCCAATCTCTTCTCCCTGCCCAGAGATTTCAAGTTTGCACACCCTGGTTTCTGCTGAGTGTTGGGAACAATCTTAGGTCCACAAAGTACTTCTAAGACCGCACTGGCTTCTCTTCTCAATTTGGAAAGACTTTTACATCTCATTCCAATGGTTCTCTAGAAACCATTCATGCATTTAAAAATGCATGTTATTTTATAACCCAATTAAATAATATTTCTTCTATGAAACTTCATCGTATCTAATGAGAAAGCTGTGTTTTGTTTGTAATATAACATTCACATTAGTCTGTTATTATGAATCATTTAATTGTCATTAAATCAATCATCATGTAATTATCAAATTGTAAGTTCTTGAAAATCCAAGAAATTTCTTTTATTTTCACATTATCATTATCTACTCAAATTCTTTATGTATTGGGACTAAACTGAAACATTAAATCAAATCTATACTTATTATATGGTTTTTGAATTCCATTGTTTGAAATTACTTTTTAAATGCTTCTAAATTCTTATTAATGAAATTAAGGTGAAACTGCACAGCAGAATAGCAGAATCAGGATAGGATCTAGGAGGTTTGAAGGCACTAAAAAATTCTCTGAAATGACCTATTTGTATATATAGGGTAAGGCTTGAGAGTCTGGGTTAATGGTAAACGTTTGTAATCCCAGCACATGGTAGGTAGAGTAGCAGGATTTTGACTACAAGGATAACCTGGGTTATATGGTGACTTCCAGGCCAACCTGGGTTACAAAGTGGGCTCAGGGCCAGCCTGGACTATGTAACAATAGCTTATCTCAAAAGAAAAAGAACAAAAATATTCTTTCCTAGAATCAGCAGAGACATCATCTTCAAGAACCAGACACAACAGTGAAATGGCAAGGGCCACATAGTAAAGGAACAAACAGGAATGCAAGCATTGATAATAAACATTGGTTTGTGCTTCCCAGCAGGCTTCAGCAAGTTGGATCTTTTGTTTGTTTTTGTTTATGTTATGCAAGACAGTTTCTCTGGGTAGTTCTGGCTGTCCTGGGACTCACTTTTTAAACCAGTCTGGCCTGGAAGATACATATATTTGCTTTCCTTTGCCTCCTGCCATCTGGAATTAAAGGAGACCATTACTAAGCCAATTAACTTTGACCTTGCTGTAGAGGAAGGACATTGCATATCAGTGTCTTACTAGGACTGAGCATCTCACAGACACGTCGCACCTGTAATTTGTCTGGTTGTGAATGAAGTCATGAACGTACAGAGGCACATGACGTGTACAAAGTGAGGATAGTCACATGAGGATTCAGGTTTCTGTGTAGCTGTGGACCCTGGAGAGATGGCTGATCCTTCAGTGCGTCCTCACGCATGTAAGAATGGCCACAGAAGACAGACGAGGATGTTGGATTCCATAGAGCTCTGCTTACATGTGTCCGTATGCCACTTTACATGGGTGCTGGGAGCTGACCTCAAGGGCCTCTGCAAGAGCAGCAAGTGTTCTCACTGTCAACCCAAGTCTTCAGCCTCACACATCCTTTTAAATATGGTAAATGCCTACTGTTAGGTGGGGAATTGGAAAAGCAAGTGGAGTGGTAAAAATGTACCGGTTCCTTTACAGTAATCAAATAACACAACATACGTAACTGAAGTTGCTAAATGAAACTCTTGTGTTGTACAGAAGGAAGGTGAGATTTTATAAACCCTTTTTAGCATTAAAGATTGAAGTAAAGCTTTCATACACCTGTCTTTTTCTAACTTGGCACATAGGCACCATTTCTTATACTCTTACAGTAATGTTAGTGCATGGGCATTTCTCCTGCATGCATGTCTATGTACCACATGCATGCCTGATATCTGAAGAGGACAAAAAGGACGTTGGATTCCATGCAGTTGCAGTTTCAGTCTGTTGTGAGCCTCCATGTGGGTGCTGGGATGTGAACCTGGGTCTTCCTCAAGAGCAGTCAGTACTTATAAGCCCTGAGCCATCTCTCCAGTCCCTACGATATTATCTTTATGATTGATTTGCTTTTGCCTAATTAAAAAAAAAGACTATTATAATAAGATAGATAACAGTTATTTAAAGTTGGCATATGTACATGTGTAAATGTATGTCTTATGTATGCATGCACCAATATGTATATAATAACATATACATATTATACATGTATGTATACACATGGCTATATAAAAGTGGTTTAACATCCAGCATTGGTGATAGTTAGGTTAGGGGGACTTTGCTCTTCCACTTTGGTGGTAGGATCTACTTTGGCAGAAGCTGTGAGGACTTCATTCCTATGCCCCGTGGTCAGGAACTACAGTGTGATTTCATCCTACAGAAACAGTAAATGTTTAGAAGGAACAGCATTTGTTGCTATATTTACACAAGTGTGCAGGAGCCCTCCATTTACCTGCAAATGTTTGTGGAGAATTTACTATGCTCATGGACTCCTCACTGTACCCACACCCAGCTCACGGTGTTTACTCTGTGTTTATAGCAACGAAACAGTTGAATAAGAAACTATGGAAACACTCAAGAATAGCTCATTGATTTTATTTATCTGTATATTATAAAGTTTTGGCATTTAAAACAATTTCACAGCTATAAACTTTAAAGGAATGTATAATACCGTTTTAGCAAATTGTGTAGTATATAAAATAGTTTACATATTGTGATAATTCTGATAAAATTAAAATGTTTACATAACCGTAGAACATTTTTATCAGTGTTTATTTGGGGATATTATAAATGTCTTATGTGTATGTTGTATTATCTTTAAGAGCACACAAACAATGATAAATTCAACAATGTGTTTAAAAGTAAAAAAAACGTTTGAAATGTTAGGACATTTGTGGCTAACAGTAGATCATTTTCACCTTTAAATAGTGAGTTATGTATAATAAGTTTGTTTTCATATTTGTCACATCTCTTGAATATTTTATCAGCTTATTTTCTATAAAGAAAATGGAAAGTTTTGAAATTGCACGCATCCTTTGACTTAATGACATTTTTAAGAGCTTACTTAACAAATACACAGGACAAAACAGTCATTCATAATCTGAAAAAGTAAAATTAAAAGCAATGTAAATATTCACCCACCACAGGATTGATTAGAGACAATCCCCAGACTGGAATGTTTTGCAGGAGTTCGTACAGAATGGGGCAGTTCCACATACACACGGAAAACTGCGGAGGACAGGAAGCACAGAAGGAATAGATTTATTAACACGTCTTCACATGTGTGGATAGATTAACAAGAACCTGTGGTTTTCACAAGCATAAAGCAAGAGGTTTTTATACTTCTCGTTTTTTATCACATACACTATTTGGATTTGACTTCTATTTTCCAATCGTATGATTAAAATATATTTGGAAAAGACCGTGTTGCTACTGTCAAGAACTCTTTGTGTGTAATGTAAGACATGGCTTTCGTAAGCCATGCCTGCAGCTCTTTGAACTTCTGAAATGATTTCAAAGTCAGAAGTGAATAATTGCTCCTGAATTCATCAGATTTTCAAGATCTGGTCTCTTGGAATCAATTTTAACTCTCAGGAAAGGGTTTTTCAAATAATAATATAAAATCAGGAGGTGTTTTGAAAGCACTGTATACATTGCAATGGCCTTTGGGATTGAATAGAAATGGCCAGAGGAGACAGAAAGGGGAGAGAGAATGGAGCCTTAAGGTTTCGTGTGGGAATGAGACAAGAAACTGGGGTTAAGACTGGTGGGAAAGATTCACCCTGAAAGATCAATTTTAAATGGGCTGAAGAAACTTTTTTTTTTTGGTAATTTACACAATGTTATTCTGTCACTTCTCTAAGTGGGGTGGATATAGAGGTAAGTAAAAATAAAAGACCATTATTTATTGGATAAAATTCCAAAGGCTGCTGCAGCCCAGAAACCATGTGACCTATGGATGCTGTCAGTGTCTGGCAGTCATGAACGGCAGTCGGCTGTGAAATCACCTTCAACTCTGGGCTGCAATTAGACCACAAAGTTATTTTTTATTGTTTATTTTTTTTCATTCCTCTGTTGCTGTCTGAATGTATGTAAAGAGCGGTTTTTACAATGTCTTCCAAGTTTATCACATTTAATTCCTTTTCTTCCATGGTAGATTGAATTTAAGGGTCACTGAAGTCAGCCGTCACTGCCCTCTGCCCCCTTAATCGTTCTCACCATTAATACTTGACCCTAAAAGCTATGTACACAATAAAGCATATTTATAGGTGCAAAGGGAAGGGCAGAGCAGAAACAATGTGGATTGAGTGATTATTTGTTCTGCCATGCTGTGCAGAAGTTCGGAATGTTCACACAGTCCTCTCTGCAGAGGGAAAGCTGGTCTGGCTTCCTTTACTGAGTTTTAAATGGAACCTTAGGAGGAAGTGACATTTGAGGGTAGCGTGTAGAATGACACCTTCACGTGTCTCAGTCACCTTCGAGGCTCTCTAACCTGAGGTCTTTGGATATGCAAGAGAATATATATAGGATGCGTGTGTTCTTTACAGAAGAGAAAGATAACAATTTTATTCTCAAGGACTAGAGCTGTAAAGGGTCTTATATAAGTATTTGTGAAGTGCCTTTCACTTTTCTGTTTAGTCTCAGGAGAAGAGAATGGCATCTTCGTGCCTGGAAATGCTTACACTCTTTCTATAGACTCTGCATGGTTTTGCTCCACAGTACTTGCTCCACTAGTGGTTGGTTTTAGAGTTTGATCAAACCTGTACTTTTATTTGTTCCCTTTGGTTCCTTTCCTTTACATTTGTTTGTTTGTTTGTTTGTTTTGTGAGTACACTGTAGCTGTCTTCAGACACACTAGAAGAGGGCATTGAAACCCATTACAGATGGTTGTGAGCCACCAAGTGGTTGCTGGGAATTGAACTCAGGACCTCTGGAAGAGCAGTCAGTGCTCTTAACTGCTGAGCCATTTCTTCAGTCCCTTTTCTTTCCTTTTAATAAACACTGTTTCTAAGACATTTTTCTATTTTCTATACTGTCAATAAAAAGCTGTTCATAAGAATATTCACTGCACAAAATGACTCATTTCCTATAAACACCTTACAGGACATCCATGGTACCCATCCATTCTTACAGATACAGTAAGTTTTGCTCTCAGCAGGTTTTGTGTATGGGCCTATGTGTGTACGCCATCATGAAATAGAGCACCATTAAATACTGTTTAAACACACACAGCTTTTGCAAAAAGGAGAAAGTTCATTATTAAATCACACTCAGAATCAACCCTTATAACTTTTGGGGAGTGACTAGACAAAATCTTTTCTGAGGCCTGGGATAATTATTTTGGCAATATTCAAAGAATCCAAAAGGAATGCATAGTGATTAAAGCAAAGAATTTCTCTTGGTCACAGATTGACAGAGAGTCCTGGGCTTATAAAATACTCTATTTCCTCCATTAATTGTGTCCATGTGGAGTTGTAACCAAGTAGCTGAAACAAATAAAACTTAAGTAATATTGTTTCCTCTCAAAATATTCCACTTAATTTGTGGAAGAAGTTTGAACTCATTAAGTAGGCTGCAGTACCCCCCTGCATCCCAGAGCCCCTCTACCACATCCTCCTGGTAGAACATTCCAGCAGTCCATGGCATTCCCATGTTTCACTGTGTGGGAGGATCTTTAGCTGCCCTCCCATTTGGGTGTGGGGGTGAAAAGGTGAGCGAGCATGCCCAGTTAGCCCCTTGCCCCTGGGCACGCACTTACCTGCCTCTCCCCTGTTCATGTAGTCTAGAAAAACCTCCTTTCCCTATGCCTTGAAACTCACTCCAAGGAGTATCCCTAGAGCTTTGAGGAGGAGAAATCTAACACAAGTATGGCTTGGTTTTATGAGAGACATTATTTTTCTCCCTATACATAGCAACAGGTAAATCATAGACTGATTCAGGAAAAAAAAAACGTACAGCATGCAGAAACTGAAAAATCAAAGACTGTGGCAAGTGGGGTGCTTAGGCCCTTTCTCGTGATGGTTTATTGCATGCAGTCATTCTCTGGAGCATAGAGCACATTGGGATAAGCAAGGAGGATTTTAAGGCCTCTCCCCCTTAGACTCCTTGTGTAAAGAGCAAAACTGCTCTCTGGCTTATTCCTGGCCTTTCTCATCTTCAGGCTGAATCTCAGGAAGAGCTAACCACTGTTCTCCTTACGGTGAAGCCAACATAGTATCAGGAAATGAAACTGGTTTTACTTTATATTTAGCAAATTATCTTCTACCACCATCATCTGCACAATAGAGCCCAAGAGTCAAGATGAACAATCACTCATGGCTACTAGGAAAGCAAACCAAGAAGCTTGCAGGGGTCTAGTCTTTTTGCGTCTGGCAGATTCTAGCTAAGGATTAAGGACATATTTCTTAACTATCTATCTGCCTTGTTTTTCCCTCACCAAAATGTCAAGATAGTGTTTAGTCCATTTACTTCTTGCCTCCTTCTTCTGGTGGACAAGAGAGATAAATTCCACTGTGCTTCACCTGGTAGACAAAAGAGATCATGTCCACCATGCTTCTCCTACTAACTGGTGGAATGAGTGGTTACTCCTGGTACCACAGGAAGAGTCAAGGAGTTGACTTCCTGTCAGGCAGAATTTTCCAGTGGGCTGATGAAGACTTCATTTTGTCTGAGATCAGTAGAAGATCAGAGTGAGGCAACAGGTTCTGTGGCACAGGCATCTCAAGCTCAGGGGTGCCTGGAAAATAAAAGTTGACTCTTCGATGTGACTCTGTTCTAAGTCTCTCTCTCTTTGGCACACATAGCTAGAACATTTAGAAAACATAGCTGGGACATGTTCATTCATGGTGACAGCACGTATTGAATGAACCCAGTCTTAGACCCCGAAGTCGTTTTTTCTTTGTGGTAGCATTAAACTTGATGCATAGAGACCAGCAAGTGGACTGTGTGAGGTAGTTTAAAATTTCTGTATTTGGTAGGCTCTTATCTATGTGGACAAAGTCTTCAAAAAAAAAACCAAAAGGGTTTACTTTTATCATTTCATGTGGAATCTTCTGAAGAATAACCAAGACTGAGCATAGCGGGACAGGTCTGAAATATGAAATGTTGGGAGGTGGAAGCATGGGGGCCAGGAAATCAAGGTTACTCTTGGCTCTATGGTGAGTTCAAGGCTAGCCTGGGTGACAAATGAGACTTCAACTTACACTTTCCAACCCTAAAGTAGTTTTATTATTATTATTATTATTATTATTATTATTATTTTCTTAAAATGTGAATAACTGATTGGCAAGATGGCTCTGTGTAAAGGCACTTGCTGTTGTGTTTGAAGTAGGGAACTACTTTCCCAAGTTCTTCTCTGACCTGCTCCTTAGCACTTGCCCCTCATACGCAGTACATAAATAGGTATAGTAATAAGTTGAAATTTACTGCTTTATATTTACAACAGAGTGATGTTACAGGGTAGACCGTCCTACATGGCTAGTGATCCAATTTACATCTAAGTCTTTTCATCATTTCCAAACACAAATCTGATAAATGTGAAACAATAAGACCTTATTTACCTTTCTCTCCCTTAGTTGGAAACCATTATCCTACCCTGTTTCTATGGAGTTAACTCTTTTCTCACCTAAGGTGAATGGATCACACAGTGTTTTCTTTTGCATCTGTCTTACTTTACCGTGGTTTCAAGGTTCGTTCATGGCACAGTCTATTTCAGATTTTTATTCTCTTGTAAAGCATGGTTGATATGCAGTTGAAAAGTCATGTTTGTTTTTCTTTAACCAAGTTGCCTGTTTATAGTAATTTAGATTCTTTCCATCTTTGAATGACCATGAGTATATTGTGCTGCTACAAAATAAAGGAAAGTATCACAATCAATCATAAATTGTTTCCATTGTTCTGCATGTTTGTGCAGAGATGGAATTTCTCTATTGCATGGTCAGTTTATGTTCATCTCATCGAAGAGTCATTCAATGTTACCACACTGCATATCTCTTCAGTTCCACAAAAGTGCAAAAGGTTTTCCATACCCTGTAGTGGCTTCCTATCGTCTGATTACTTCATAGCATTAACCTTAATGGACATGATGGGGAATCTTACTACTGTTTCGATTTGCATGTCTCAAAATCATAACACTGCTCATGCCAATCATCCCAATTTCCTTGAAAATGTGTTTATCATACTAGAAGATTATTTTATTTGTGTGTCTATATATGTTCATAAATCATATCATTGAAATTTAATTTCTGCTACATTTTGTTCACTTAAGAGGACTATGAGGAAAATATATAAGCACCATAAAAAAATCGACATTTTCCTGGCTTTTCAATTGTTTCTAGAATGTTCCACCATGAAAAGCAATAATTTGCAATAATGAGTGTAGACACAACACTCAATAATTAAATCTTGGTTTAACGGCAGAATACCTGGGTGGGAATAGGGGTCTGCTACTATTAACTATGACTTTGGCTTGTTAACCTTTCCTACCCTCTTCTTCCTCCCCTGAAAACTGAGGCCGCAGTAATCAAACTGTTCTGAGGATTAAATGGAGCAGCCTAGAGAAGTCCTTTGTAAGTTCTCAGGCTCTGGAGACTATTCTGATCAGCAGACCTAGCTCAGCATCTTTTCCATTGGGCCTTTACTTAGGTTTGCAGATTGAAAAAAAAAGAAGAAGAAAAGTAATTTTACTATGTTGAATGGTATATTTTAAAACAAAGAAATTACATTTTGAGATTAAAAATTAAGAAAGATCATTTTTAACAATTATAATGATGCATATCTACATGGGTTAATATAAACAGAATGACATCATTGGACTTCATTTGGAAATAAGACTAAAAGACTAAATTTGCAGGCTGTAAGGGATGGAGCGTTTAGGTTAGTGGATGGCCCTGGATGTGAATAGCAAGGGGAGCACTGGATGAATGTGGATTGTTTGATATTAGCTGGCCATGTAAAGGACTACATAAGACCTTCTCCTCATGAGAAACTGGCAAAGCCTTTCCCCCGCCCGAGTCAGGTTCAGAAAAGCAAAGCCTTCCTCTGTCCAGGTACAGATGTTTACAAACTGTTGCCCTGTGTGTATGAAAGCTAGCTACTATTACTTTTTTTCCTAGATGTTTACAACTTGAAACTGCTCACTTGTAGAAATATGTACGTACACACACACACACACACACACACACACACACACACACACTATTGAACAAAAGAAACCATTCCCAAATAGTTCGATGAAGTCACTTGTTCCTACTGTCGCTAGTTAACTCTTCCTCACTAGCAGTATTATGTATGTGCTTATTATGTATGTATGTATTTATTATGTACACATAATAAATGCTCTGAAGCTCCAGGTTGTTGTGTGGTAGTTGGAGACACTCCATCAGAGAGCACACAGCTTACTTGACCCTAGCACTTCTGCAAACATAGCTCTGTGCTTTTCCTTTCTCCATTTTATTGATACCCATATTCAGACTCCAAGGGCCATGCTGTGATGGATGTGGCATCTGGAAGCTATTCTTCCCATTCCCCCATTATGAATAGGAGGTCCTAGAGACCAAAATCGCATGTGACTTCACAGAACACATTTAAGGGATGGTTTCTTTAGTCCAACCTTATTTTATACATATCTGTTTCCAACCTGGAATCAATGAGATAAATACTGGGCAGAAATGGTACAAGGGATGGAAATTACTTATTAATAAAACCAAACAATGTGGAGCTGTGGAGAAATATATTGAAGTGAACATGTGCCTCCAAGCAAAGCCACTCGTTCTATTCCCTTTCCTACATTAAATGCAAATGTGTATAAGAGAGTCAGACATGCATGCAAACACAATAGATACATCGTGCACGACAACCTCATTTTAAATGCTTGTTCTCTCCATTCCCTTTTTTGTTTTAAATCATCGCTTGTCTCTCTTTTTTCTTAAGTTTTCCTCTCCCTCCTCCTCCTCCTCCTCCTCCTCCTCCTCCTCCTCCTCCCCCTCCTCTTCCTTTAGATATTCTTTTATGAACCGTCCAGGCCAGGTCAGATTTTATTACCTTTAATTAGAGGTAGTTGTCAGAGTAAGGAGCAAAGAGCAAGTGCCCTCATCTCCAGGCTGCTTAGTGGTGGCGTGTGTAAACACACCATACACCAGCAGAAATGTCCCAGATGGAGTTGGTAGAGCAGTCAAAGCTCCACAGACCATGCTGTCCTTATGGCATTTACTCATTTTTGCATGATGAATGGATGCAAGAAGTGATCATTAGGGAACATAATGGTCTCTGATGATGTATTTATGACATGGAAAGATGTCACGTGATGAAGTGTTTACAACACGTAATGAGGTTGTGTAACAATCTCTTTACAACCCGCAATTACATCGACTAATTCCTTATAAAAAAAAAAGACTCAACAATGTGCTATTCGCGTGCATGTGCTTGATATGCAGCCCTTTAGGAAGGAGCGCCTCTGTGCTGCAGAATGGAGCCCTCTTGCATGACTCAGTACTCGGTTTCCTCTCCAAGGTCTATAAAAAAAATCTTGGGTGTTTAGTTAGTACACTCCAAGAATTTCCTCTTATTGGAGGTGACAGGGCAGCTAATATAATGCACATGTGTTGATATTCTCATGAAGTAGAGCACTCGAGGGTGGCTTTACACCCTGTGAAAACCATCTTGATGTCTACTCCCCGTTGCTGAGGCAACAGAGGTAGCATGTCCTTCTCTAGCCCGACAACTTGGTTGATGGATGTTTGTACCTAACTTTTCTTTCTAGCCTTTTATACATCGTTTGCTTTATTTTACTAATTCATGAAAAACATAGCTTACGTACCACAAAACAGCAAAATATGGACAGAAAATATTTCCCTTATGAAGTTATGGTTACAGTATATTATATGTGATTGGTGAAGGCGGGACAGGAATGAGGGGACAGGAGCTGAGTGTTTGCATTTAGGTGAAGTTACCTAGAATGAGCCTTGAACCTTTTGGCCAAAAATGAGCTCTCAGATGTAGTGAGGAAATCTCGACCCATTCTACAGATGAAGATGATGATGATGATGGGAAGTGAGGATGATGGATGGACAGGGACAGAAAAGCAGGATGACAAGTACCATCTACCCAATTCTTAGGGTAGCATGTGCAAGCAGCTGTCGCGTATTCTCATCTCAGGGAAATGAATGAGTGCTAAGACAAATAAAAATATCAGCAAGATTGCTAGGATGAAATGATATAGTAGGCTCAAATGTTTGGGTTTGTAAAAATTTGAATAATTGCACTGTGGACACTGATTTAAGAGTGGACAGACTATGTAAAGTTAGTTGTTATTTCATCAAATTGAAAGTGCTTGCTTCTTTCAGACTGGAATACATAATATGGGGCCTTAACCTCACCTGGGATGTAGCTAAGCCACTGAATTCAGGAAGTGACTATGACTGGGTAGCCCAAACTTATCAATCACTTACACAGTTTACAATTCCCAAATATAACTTATCTAGACCTAACATTACGGTGATACAGGAAATGGAAAAAATGTGCTTCTCCACAAAAGTAGAAAATAAAAAGTAAAATTAAAGGTTTTTTATCTTCACTTTAAAGTGTTCAAATGAATGAATGGGAATGCCATGGCCATTGCATCCATGGAAAGAATGCCGAATTGTCCAGTCCACAGGTTCAAAGAAGCACAAAGTGGCCACTGGGCAACCTAGCAGACCAGGTACAGACACTTAGCTCAAAAAATGCCCATACAACCATACAAAGTGTGGTGGTGCCTCTTTACTTCTTGCTGTCAGACCAAAACACCTAATGCAGTAGCAAGACTTTTAGAAGAAGATCACCTATCAAAGTACAGTTGATCAAGAGCACTGGATGATGCATGTCTCTTAGCAGAACTAATTTTGCATCACAGAAAACATTAACCCCATCCCTCATCCAATAGATTTTTGTTTTTGCTGCAAAAGAACCTACTTCAACAGTCAGAGGTGTGGCTGATTTAGAGGGCAGTTATGACACTTGTGTGGTTGCTGATGTCCTCTGGTCCTGGATCTCTGAAGAACCTCAGAAGAACTCTCCCTGGGGAAGAGAAAATGGGTTTGAACAGATAAATTGGATTTGAAAGATATCAAGGCTGTGGACAGTGACATATTTAGTCACTTATTTGGTGGACAATTTAGTGGAAATGCTGTAGTCATCATTCCACCTGATTTCTGCTGTGAAGATCTACTTTGGACTTTTCCTTTGGTCAGTAAGAAGTAAGCAAGACAATCTACACAGAACGGATGGGTAGCTTGGCTACTCTCGACCCAAGATCCAGTTACTGTGATGTATTTTATGACTACCTTGCAACTCATTTCTAAGTTATGTATTTTTATTTATTTTTGAGATCATTATGTAATTACAAAATTTCTCACCCTTTCTTTCCTTCAAATTCATTGTTATTGCATATATATGTATATATATGTATATATATATATATTCCTAAATATAACCTACTAGGTCCATATGATCTTTTGTGCTTCATAATAAATGCGAGGTCAATCTAAGTAACATCTTAGGAAAAGTGGTGCGCTATCTTAAGTAGAAATGGAAAGGATGCGGTAGCCTCATATTCTATGGGCAATAGGAATGGAAAGAGTTATCCATCGTTTGCTGAAATCAAACAGGAATATGAAAATTTAGTTTCTTTCATTTCATTGACAAGCAAACAACGACATGAAATCTATTGTAATGACTGACCACCTAGGTAGATGAATTGGTGGAGGAGGAGACATAAAGGTCAAATAGTATTTGTGGTTAGCGAGGCAGCTGAAGGAAAAGGTGCTGACAAGTTCACACCCTAGAAAATACATTATTTCCTGCATATGCTAGAGAAGTTTCTTCCTGACTTTAATTAAATCTTAAATTTGTGCTCCATTTTCCATTAAAATTTCAAAGTCAATTATAGAAAAATTCAACTCTCTCCCCTAACTTCCCAAGATCTTTTTCTATATCCCTATGTAACTTAAACCCATGTCCCCACCCCACCCCTCCCTCTCTCTGTCTCTCTCAGTAGAGTTCAATTCAGGTTGGCTCTCACTATTCCTGAGCAGGGTCGTGCCTTACCATTTGGTAGATATGCCAGGTGTCACATCATTAAAGAAAACTGACCCACCCTTTCTTTCCCAGCCGCAATCAAATGCTCCTGTGCTAGGAGTCAGATTATAAAATGGGATTTTTCCATTTTTCCCTGTATAACCTTGTGCATGCTTTCACAGTTGTTGAGTCTGCATGCTCTGATGTATCTGGAATACACCATTTCCTTTCAGGTTTAAGGCAGATGGGGTCCTGAAGCTGAGAGGGAAAGGTAAACATGGGCTCCACTCCCTAACCAAGAAGCGTTCTTCAATGGATAATTGGAAAATGAAAAAAAATTGCTTTCTCCAATGGACCCTCACTAAATATCGTAATGTAGATGAGAATTCAGATACTGAGGTAGATTAAATGTTTAACACTAGTGCAAAGAAGGAATCTATTTCTCTTCCATGGACCGGACTTGTCAGCAATATTTCCCAATTACACGGTGTGGCCTTTCAATATGACCTGATGAAGGTGTGAAATGCTGAAAGGATATGAGCCAGAGGGCAGCTGGATTGATGACCAGCCAGTCCCAGGACTAGAAGTGAAGTTAAACCTTCTATATTCAAGGGTCTGTCCTTTCACACACACAGGGTGATTGTTGCAAAGAATTAGGATCTCCATCAAACACACAGATTAGGTATTTCTAATTTAAAGACAACTGACCTAAAAAAAAAAAAAACAAAAAGGCCAGGATCCAGAGTTGTGGTTAGCAACAAATTTTACCATTTGATATTTTTTAAGTTAAATTTCCCATAGTAGATTTGTTTTTAATGAGTTCTTCAAGAGTTTTGAGTTTCATACATGTTTGGATGCTATTCACCTCTCCTTACCTAACTTTTTCCAGATCCACCCAATTCCTACTTACCCAAGTGTCTGCCTCCTCTTCTTCCTCCTCCCTCCTCCTATTTTTACATGTTAGGTTTCCCACAGAAACGTAGTCAGCATATGAAGGTCCATACTCTCAGAGCAAACTGTTTTCTCCCTTCTAGCAGCTAACACTTGGCTGGAGTCATATAGCTAGGGGTTAGATTTCGTGCCCAGCTCTCCCTTCTGTGCTGAGATTTGGTCTGGCTTGGGCTTGTACAGGTTTTGTGCATTCTGTCACCATTGCTGTGAGTTTTTATTACCAGCTGCCCCGATGTTTCCAGAAGTCATGCTCTTGTAGTCACTGACTGTCTCTGGTTCTCACAACCACTCTGTCCTATCTTCAGCAATGATCCTGGAATCCTGGGAAATATATTTGTTCCCTTAGGGTTGGGCATGCTGTAGTCAATTATTCTCTGTACTTTGTCAAGTTGTGGGTCTCTGTGTTAATATAATCTACAGCAAATAGAAGCTTCTTAGATGAGGGTTAAGAGATGCATTGAACTATGGGTATAATGATGTTAGTAGGAGTCAGTTTAATACTATGTACATTTAGCAGCATCACAGTAGCAGGCTCACTTCAAGGCTTATGTGTTGTCTAGGGTTGGTGGGAAATGTGGACACACACACACACACGCACACACACACACACTTTTGCTGCCCTGATGTTGCCTCTGGCTTTCACAATCTTTCTGCTCATTGACAATGATCCTAGAATCCTGGAAAATGTGTGTGTATGTGTGTATACATAACACACACACACACACACACAAACACTCATGCGCGCGTGGTCACCTCCTCTATAGTTAGTTAAAAGGGAGTCACCCTGTAATAGGCCAACACCCTCTACTAGACCACAAAGGCTAACAAATAAAAAACCTACTGCCAAGAAGAGGTTACTTCTTTTGGAGTTGTTGGCCATAAGTTCCCAAAGACTTTGCCAAACATTTTATACAGTGAGTTTTTAAGATTAACATTTATTTGAATGGGCACATGAAAGTGTTGCTATCATATTTATTGCCCATAAGTTTCTCAAAATAGTTGGAAAAGTGTCAAGAGTTTTGCAAGGCAGTTGAGGCACACTTAGCTTGGAATTGTCCTCCAGTGCACTTATTACTGTTAAGAAAGTGCATTGTAAACACTTATCAGGAGTAAACCCAGAGAGCACAGCACTCCAGCATCAAAAGGACGATTTCACAGTTTGCAAAGGTCGAATTGCAATAATTAGACTTATCATAATCAATAGAACGTGTGAGCCAAGTTTATAAAAAGGCCAATTTCCCATTGCAGAATTTCCTCTAGAAATCATAACTTTTAATTAAAACATAAATGAAAGATTTGCCTTAGAGATGCCAATAAATGTGTGAGGTTGAGGAATGTACAATACTTTAGGAAAATCAAGCGAGGCTAAGGACAGCAGTTTTTTCAACTCCTTTCTACAGAAAGTGAAATCTTGAAATGACCTACAAAGAGAACATTGTTTGAACAACTTAAACAGGACTGAGCAGAAACACATTGGGCAGAATGATTTGGTGGGGTTTGCTTCCAACAATTAAAAGCTGATGGTATGGTTGGTTTCTGAATGTGTGAGAGGAGGAAGAAGGTTTGGGAATTTGACTTTAGATATAATTTACATCCAGAAATTCACCAGAAATTGGAATGAAACATGGGTCCCCACTACTTAGAAGCTTAACTGGAAATCCAACTGATGAAATAGTAAGATCTGCTGATGACATGCAGATTCTATTTTTGTGATCCTGTATGACACACAGGTTGTTACAAATCTCTGATTCTCTTCCCTGTCTGCATCTAAGGCCTTTGCATCAAGTTATAATGAGGCCGTTAAGCAGATCTCAGTAAGTACTATTGGTATCCTTACACAAAGGGAAAACAGACTCACTGAGAGAGGTTGTATAAGATCATTCAAGGAGAGGGTAGCATGAGTCTCATGTGACACAGTTGCCAGTCAAAGAATGACAAAGGTGAGAACAGACAAAGGGATCTCTGCCAGTCCTGTAGCTTTTGACTTCTTGTTGGCATTTTGTTTTGTTTTGCTTTTGACTTTTGACTTCAGAGTTTTAAGACAATAAACTTTCTGTTGTTTAAAGTAAACTCATATTTCATGCTACCCTATGGAGGCCTTGGAAAGTAAAAGTAGCTTCTCAAATTTGCAACAGTTTCTATGGTCTAGGAGTTTCACAGTGATGTGATTTAAGTAATTTACTCCAAGTCACAAGGTAAACCACCCAACCATTTCATCATTAAGCAGAAGAAATTGTACACATGTCATTAGCTGCCATGACCTTACTGCTATGCTCTTAAGCAGTTGTCACTGGTGGTATTATAAAGTCACTGAATTCCACTCTAGTGCTTGTTTTTCTTTAAAATAATATATAGATGCAAGATGGCTGCCTAAGATCCTAAAAGACCAGTGACCACTTGACAAAGCCAGATCATTGCTGCTGAGGTAGCCATAACATAAATTACCTTACAGAGTGCAGTGAAGTATGTGATTTCAACATACAAACAGGCTAGTGTCCATGGATTTGGAAAATGGCCATTAATACATTTGGTATTAAAGAGCCATGGTCATCCCCTAAAAACTAGGAGAATTGATGGGGACTGGATTTTTCTTCTGTGGGGGCCAACATACCGATGTCAATACATATTTTCATTTAATGCAGAGAAATACAATTCCACAGACCTCAGACACAAAACATGTTCATTACTCAAAACTTTAAAATAACCTTCCTTTAGTCTAGAATTCACTCTAGATATTAGGGATTTGCACTAGAATTCTGGGGTTTCCAATATCACTAGTCAGAGTTAGTTTCATTCATCAGCTGACATGTCTGGGAAGAGGGAACATCATCTCAGAAATTTGTCTGATCAGATTGGCTTGTGAACATATGTGTAGGGAAGCCCAGTCACTGTGCATCATGTCAATCCTCAGCAGGTGGGCCTGGGCTGTAAAAGAAAGGTAGCTGAGCAAGATGGAGAATAAAGTCAGTGAGCAGTATTCCTCCACGGTCTCTGCTTCAGTTCCCTCCTTGACTTCCCTTAGTGATGGACTGCGATGTGGATATGTAAGCCAATAGATCCTTTCCAAGGATCTATTCTATGTCATGGTATTTACTGCAGCAATGGAAAACAAACTGGGACCCATCTGATCAGAATGGCCTTCCTCTCCACCCTATCACATGCTGTAGCCTTTTCACATACATGATGCACAGAAGAAAGGAAATCCTTCCAAATCCCATGGGGAAGAGAGCTGGAACTTCAGAAGTGTGGATACTCCTGAGAAGTAAGTGGAGAATACCCTCTGCCCACAGTCCAGAACCAAGAGGGAATTGCATAGTGCCAACTGTGCCCGCAGGGTACAAGGACCTACACAAGCAACCAGGGGCAGGACCCTTTCATTCCTGCCTGTGCCTAGAGCTGGGAGACAGTCTCCAAGAGTGCCTACAAACCTGAAATCAGAGCACCTGTTCTCAGGAAAGGCTGAAAGAAAACAGGAAAACAGTTCTACAGAAGTGCTGACACAGAGGCCTACAGCAGGCTCAAGTCAGTCTCAGAAACAGCAAGATAAGCAAACACCAGAGACAACCCAGTAGCTAGAGGGAAGCGCAGGAACTTAAGCAGCAGAAACCGAGACCACTTGGCATCATCGGAGCCCAGTTCTCCCACCAAACAAGATACTGGACATTCAAACACACCAGAAAAGCAAGATTAAGATTTCAAATCACATATTTTGATAATGATGGAGGACTTTAAGAAAGACATAAAGAACTCTCTTAAAGAAATGCAGGAAAAGACAAGTAAACAAGTAGAAGTCCTTAGACAAGAAACACAAAAGTCCCCAAAAGAATAATAGGAAAACACAACCAAACAGGTGAACGAATTGAAAATGGAAATAGAAACAATAAAGAAAGCACAAAAGGAGGTAGCCCTGGATATAGAAAACCAAAGGAAGAGACAAGGAGTCATAGATGCAAGCATCACCAACAGAATACAAGAGATAGAAGAGAGAATCTCAGGGGCAGAAGATAACATAGAAAACATCAACACAACTGTCAAAGATAATGTAAAATGGAAAAAGCTCCTTGCCCAAAACACACAGGAAATCCAGGACATGATGAGAAGATCAAACCTAAGGATAGTAGGTATAGAAGAAAGTGAAGACTCCCAACTTAAAGGGCCAGTAAATATATTCAACAAAATTATAAAAGAAACTTCCCTAACCTAAAGAAAGAGATGCCCGGGAAGTCCCACACCCGCGGATCCCGGCCCGCAGCAACTCTCTGCTCCCAGACCCGGTGAGAGAGAGACCCAACCGCCTGGTCAGGTGGGCACTCCTGAGGCTGCAGAGCGGAAGAGACCACCAACTCTGCTCACCCCTGCCCACATCCCTAGCCCAAGAGGAAACTGTATAAGGCTTCTGGGCTCCCGTGGGGGAGGGCCCAGGAGCTGCAGGACACCTGCCTGAGACACCGCCAGAACCTGAAAGAAACAGACCGGATAAACAGTTCTCTGCACCCAAATCCCGTGGGAGGGAGAGCTAAACCTTCAGAGAGGCAGACAAGCCTGGGAAACCAGAAGAGACTGCTCCCTGCACACACATCTCGGACGCCAGAGGAAAAAGCCAAAGACCATCTGGAACCCTGGTGCACTGAAGCTCCCGGAAGGGGCGGCACAGGTCTTCCTGGTTGCTGCCGCTGCAGAGAGCCCCTGGGCAGCACCCCACGAGCGAACTTGAGCCTCGGGACCACAGGTAAGACCAAAATTTCTGCTGCACGAAAGCTGCCTGGTGAGCTTGGGACACACGGAAGCAGAATTTCTCTAGCACCGGGCACGTTCTGTGTTTAGCGGAAGTCCCACACCCGCGGATCCCGGCCCGCAGCAACTCTCTGCTCCCAGACCCGGTGAGAGAGAGACCCAATCACCTGGTCAGGTGGGCACTCCGGAGGCTGCAGAGCGGAAGAGACCACCAACACTGCTCACCCCTGCCCACATCCCTGGCCCAAGAGGAAACTGTATAAGGCCTCTGGGCTCCCGTGGGGGAGGGCCCAGGAGCGGCAGGACCCCTGCGCCTGAGACACCGCCGGAACCTGAAAGAAACAGACCGGATAAACAGTTCTCTGCACCCAAATCCCGTGGGAGGGAGAGCTAAACCTTCAGAGAGGCAGACAAGCCTGGGAAACCAGAAGAGACTGCTCCCTGCACACACATCTCGGACGCCAGAGGAAAAAGCCAAAGACCATCTGGAACCCTGGTGCACTGAAGCTCCCGGAAGGGGCGGCACAGGTCTTCCTGGTTGCTGCCGCTGCAGAGAGCCCGTGGGCAGCACCCCATGAGCGAACTTGAGCCTTAGGACCACAGGTAAGACCAAATTTTCGGCTGCAAGAAAGCTGCCTGGTGAACTCAAGACACAGGCCCACAGGAACAGCTGAAGACCTGTAGAGAGGAAAAACTACACGCCCGAAAGCAGAAGACTCTGTCCCCATAACTGACTGAAAGAGAGGAAAACAGGTCTACAGCACTCCTGACACACAGGCTTATAGGACAGTCTAGCCACTGTCAGAAATAGCAGAACAAAGTAACACTAGAGATAATCTGATGGCGAGAGGCAAGCGCAGGAACCCAAGCAACAGAAACCAAGACTACATGGCATCATCGGAGCCCAATTCTCCCACCAAAGCAAACACGGAATATCCAAACACACCAGAAAAGCAAGATCTAGTTTCAAAATCATATTTGATCATGATGCTGGAGGACTTCAAGAAAGACATGAACACACTTAGGGAAGCACAGGAAAACATTAATAAACAAGTAAAAGCCTACAGAGAGGAATCGCAAAAATCCCTGAAAGAATTCCAGGAAAACACAAACAAACAGTTGAAGGAATTAAAAATGGAAATAGAAGCAATCAAGAAAGAACACATGGAAACAACCCTGGATATAGAAAACCAAAAGAAGAGACAAGGAGCTGTAGATACAAGCTTCACCAACAGAATACAAGAGATGGAAGAGAGAATCTCAGGAGCAGAAGATTCCATAGAAATCATTGACTCAACTGTCAAAGATAATGTAAAGCGGAAAAAGCTACTGGTCCAAAACATACAGGAAATCCAGGACTCAATGAGAAGATCAAACCTAAGGATAATAGGTATAGAAGAGAGTGAAGACTCCCAGCTCAAAGGACCAGTAAATATCTTCAACAAAATCATAGAAGAAAACTTCCCTAACCTAAAAAAAGAGATACCCATAGGCATACAAGAAGCCTACAGAACTCCAAATAGATTGGACCAGAAAAGAAACACCTCCCGTCACATAATTGTCAAAACACCAAACGCACAAAATAAAGAAAGAATATTAAAAGCAGTAAGGGAAAAAGGTCAAGTAACATATAAAGGGAGACCTATCAGAATCACACCAGACTTCTCGCCAGAAACTATGAAGGCCAGAAGATCCTGGACTGATGTTATACAGACCCTAAGAGAACACAAATGCCAGCCCAGGTTACTATATCCAGCAAAACTCTCAATTAACATTGATGGAGAAACCAAGATATTCCATGACAAAACCAAATTTACACAATATCTTTCTACAAATCCAGCACTACAAAGGATAATAAATGGTAAAGCCCAACATAAGGAGGCAAGCTATACCCTAGAAGAAGCAAGAAACTAATCGTCTTGGCAACAAAACAAAGAGAATGAAAGCACACAAACATAACCTCACATCCAAATATGAATATAAAGGGAAACAATAATCACTATTCCTTAATATCTCTCAATATCAATGGCCTCAACTCCCCAATAAAAAGACATAGATTAACAAACTGGATACGCAACGAGGACCCTGCATTCTGCTGCCTACAGGAAACACACCTCAGAGACAAAGACAGACACTACCTCAGAGTGAAAGGCTGGAAAACAACTTTCCAAGCAAATGGTCAGAAGAAGCAAGCTGGAGTAGCCATTCTAATATCAAATAAAATCAATTTCCAACTAAAAGTCATCAAAAAAGATAAGGAAGGACACTTCATATTCATCAAAGGAAAAATCCACCAAGATGAACTCTCAATCCTCAATATCTATGCCCCAAATACAAGGGCACCTACATACGTAAAAGAAACCTTACTAAAGCTCAAAACACACATTGCACCTCACACAATAATAGTGGGAGATTTCAACACCCCACTCTCATCAATGGACAGATCATGGAAACAGAAATTAAACAGTGATGTCGACAGACTAAGAGAAGTCATGAGCCAAATGGACTTAACGGATATTTATAGAACATTCTATCCTAAAGCAAAAGGATATACCTTCTTCTCAGCTCCTCATGGTACTTTCTCCAAAATTGACCATATAATTGGTCAAAAAACGGGCCTCAACAGGTACAGAAAGATAGAAATAATCCCATGCGTGCTATCGGACCACCACGGCCTAAAACTGGTCTTCAATAACAATAAGGGAAGAATGCCCACATATACGTGGAAATTGAACAATGCTCTACTCAATGATAACCTGGTCAAGGAAGAAATAAAGAAAGAAATTAAAAACTTTTTAGAATTTAATGAAAATGAAGATACAACATACTCAAACTTATGGGACACAATGAAAGCTGTGCTAAGAGGAAAACTCATAGCGCTGAGTGCCTGCAGAAAGAAACAGGAAAGAGCATATGTCAGCAGCTTGACAGCACACCTAAAAGCTCTAGAACAAAAAGAAGCAAATACACCCAGGAGGAGTAGAAGGCAGGAAATAATCAAACTCAGAGCTGAAATCAACCAAGTAGAAACAAAAAGGACCATAGAAAGAATCAACAGAACCAAAAGTTGGTTCTTTGAGAAAATCAACAAGATAGATAAACCCTTAGCCAGACTAACGAGAGGACACAGAGAGTGCGTCCAAATTAACAAAATCAGAAATGAAAAGGGAGACATAACTACAGATTCAGAGGAAATTCAAAAAATCATCAGATCTTACTATAAAAACCTATATTCAACAAAATTTGAAAATCTTCAGGAAATGGACAATTTCCTAGACAGATACCAGGTATCGAAGTTAAATCAGGAACAGATAAACCAGTTAAACAACCCCATAACTCCTAAGGAAATAGAAGCAGTCATCAAAGGTCTCCCAACCAAAAAGAGCCCAGGTCTAGACGGGTTTAGTGCAGAATTCTATCAAACCTTCATAGAAGACCTCATACCAATATTATCCAAACTGTTCCACAAAATTGAAACAGATGGAGCCCTACCGAATTCCTTCTACGAAGCCACAATTACTCTTATACCTAAACCACACAAAGACACAACAAAGAAAGAGAACTTCAGACCAATTTCCCTTATGAATATCGACGCAAAAATACTCAATAAAATTCTGGCAAACCGAATTCAAGAGCACATCAAAACAATCATCCACCATGATCAAGTAGGCTTCATCCCAGGCATGCAGGGATGGTTTAATATACGGAAAACCATCAACGTGATCCATTATATAAACAAACTGAACGAACAGAACCACATGATCATTTCATTAGATGCTGAGAAAGCATTTGACAAAATTCAACACCCCTTCATGATAAAAGTCCTGGAAAGAATAGGAATTCAAGGCCCATACCTAAACATAGTAAAAGCCATATACAGCAAACCAGTTGCTAACATTAAACTAAATGGAGAGAAACTTGAAGCAATCCCACTAAAATCAGGGACTAGACAAGGCTGCCCACTCTCTCCCTACTTATTCAATATAGTTCTTGAAGTTCTAGCCAGAGCAATCAGACAACAAAAGGAGATCAAGGGGATACAGATCGGAAAAGAAGAGGTCAAAATATCACTATTTGCAGATGACATGATAGTATATTTAAGTGATCCCAAAAGTTCCACCAGAGAACTACTAAAGCTGATAAACAACTTCAGCAAAGTGGCTGAGTATAAAATTAACTCAAATAAATCAGTTGCCTTCCTCTATACAAAAGAGATACAAGCCGAGAGAGAAATTAGGGAAACGACACCCTTCATAATAGACCCAAATAATATAAAGTACCTCGGTGTGACTTTAACCAAGCAAGTAAAAGATCTGTACAATAAGAACTTCAAGACACTGAGGAAAGAAATTGAAGAAGACCTCAGAAGATGGAAAGATCTCCCATGCTCATGGATTGGCAGGATTAATATAGTAAAAATGGCCATTTTACCAAAAGCAATCTACAGATTCAATGCAATCCCCATCAAAATACCAATCCAATTCTTCAAAGAGTTAGACAGA
Organism: Rattus norvegicus; assembly: GCF_021556685.1. Classification (NCBI taxonomy): domain Eukaryota; kingdom Metazoa; phylum Chordata; class Mammalia; order Rodentia; family Muridae; genus Rattus; species Rattus norvegicus. Next base: position 120,768,302 of record NC_141536.1, read on the forward strand.
ACAATTTGCAAATTCATCTGGAATAACAAAAAACCCAGGATAGCTAAAGCTATCCTCAACAATAAAAGGACTTCAGGGGGAATCACTATCCCTGAACCCAAGCAGTATTACAGAGCAATAGTGATAAAAACTGCATGGTATTGGTACAGAGACAGACAGATAGACCAATGGAATAGAATTGAAGACCCAGAAATGAACCCACACACCTATGGTCACTTGATTTTTGACAAAGGAGCCAAAACCATCCAATGGAAAAAAGATAGCATTTTCAGCAAATGGTGCTGGTTCAACTGGAGGGCAACATGTAGAAGAATGCAGATCGATCCATGCTTATCACCCTGTACAAAGCTTAAGTCCAAGTGGATCAAGGACCTCCACATCAAACCAGACACACTCAAACTAATAGAAGAAAAACTAGGGAAGCATCTGGAACACATGGGCACTGGAAAAAATTTCCTGAACAAAACACCAATGGCTTATGCTCTAAGATCAAGAATCGACAAATGGGATCTCATAAAACTGCAAAGCTTCTGTAAGGCAAAGGACACTGTGGTTAGGACAAAACGGCAACCAACAGATTGGGAAAAGATCTTTACCAATCCTACAACAGATAGAGGCCTTATATCCAAAATATACAAAGAACTCAAGAAGTTAGACCGCAGGGAAACAAATAACCCTATTAAAAAATGGGGTTCAGAGCTAAACAAAGAATTCACAGCTGAGGAATGCCGAATGGCTGAGAAACACCTAAAGAAATGTTCAACATCTTTAGTCATAAGGGAAATGCAAATCAAAACAACCCTGAGATTTCACCTCACACCAGTGAGAATGGCTAAGATCAAAAACTCAGGTGACAGCAGATGCTGGCGAGGATGTGGAGAAAGAGGAACACTCCTCCATTGTTGGTGGGATTGCAGACTGGTAAAACCATTCTGGAAATCAGTCTGGAGGTTCCTCAGAAAATTGGACATTGAACTGCCTGAGGATCCAGCTATACCTCTCTTGGGCATATACCCAAAAGATGCCTCAACATATAAAAGAGACACGTGCTCCACTATGTTCATCGCAGCCTTATTTATAATAGCCAGAAACTGGAAAGAACCCAGATGCCCTTCAACAGAGGAATGGATACAGAAAATGTGGTACATCTACACAATGGAATATTACTCAGCTATCAAAAACAACGAGTTTATGAAATTCGTAGGCAAATGGTTGGAACTGGAAAATATCATCCTGAGTGAGCTAACCCAATCACAGAAAGACATACATGGTATGCACTCATTGATAAGTGGCTATTAGCCCAAATGCTTGAATTACCCTAGATCCCTAGAACAAACGAAACTCAAAACGGATGATCCAAATGTGAATGCTTCACTCCTTCTTTAAATGAGGAAAAAGAATACCCTTGGCAGGGAAGGGAGAGGCAAAGATTAAAACAGAGACTGAAGGAACACCCATTCAGAGCCTGCCCCACATGTGGCCCATACATATACAGCCACCCAATTAGACAAGATGGATGAAGCAAAGAAGTGCAGACCGACAGGAGCTGGATGTAGATCTCTCCTGAGAGACACAGCCAGAATACAGCAAATACAGAGGTGAATGCCAGCAGCAAACCACTGAACTGAGAATAGGTCTCCTATTGAAGGAATCAGAGAAAGAACTGGAAGAGCTTGAAGGGGCTCGAGACCCCAAAAGTACAACAATACCAAGCAATCAGAGCTTCCAGGGACTAAGCCACTACCTAAAGACTATACATGGACTGACCCTGGACTCTGACCCCATAGGTAGCAATGAATATCCTAGTAAGAGCACCAGTGGAAGGGGAAGCCCTGGGTCCTGCTAAGACTGAACCCCCAGTGAACTAGTCTATGGGGGGAGGGCGGCAATGGGGGGAGGGTTGGGAGGGGAACACCCATAAGGAAGGGGAGGGGGGAGGGGGATGTCTGCCCGGAAACCGGGAAAGGGAATAACACTCGAAATGTATATAAGAAATACTCAAGTTAACAATAAAAAAAAAAAAAAGAGATGCCCATAAACAGACAAGAAACCTACAGAACTGCAAATAGATTGGACCGGAAGAGAAATTCCTCCTATCACATAATAGTTAGAACACTAAATGCACAAAACAAAGAAAGAATATTAAAAGCAGTAAGGGAAAAAGGTCAAGTGATATATAAAGGCAGACCTATAAGAATTACATCAGACTTCTCAGCAGAGACTATGAAAGCCAGAAGATCCTGGACAGATGTCATACAGACCCTAAGAGAACACAAATACCAACCCAAGTTACTGTATCCAGCAAAACTTCCAGTTAACATAGATGCAGAAACCAAGATATTCCATGACAAAACCAAATTTACACAATATCTTTCTACAAATCCAGCCGTACAAAGGATAATAGATGGAAAACTCCAAGACAAGGAGAGCAACTACACCATACAGAAAGAAGAATATAATTTCATTGCATTGAAACGAAGAGAGAAACAAACATAATTCCACCTCTAACAATGAAATTAACAGGAAGTGACCATCACTATCTCTTAATATCTCTCAACATCAATGGACTCAATTCCCCCATAAAAAGACACAGACTAACAGAATGCATATGTAAAGAGTACCCAGCATTTCACTGCATGCAGGAAACACACCTCAGAGACAAAGGCAGACACTACCTCAGAGTAAATGGGTGGAAAACAAATTTCCAAGCAAATGGCCCGAAGAAACAAGCTGGAGTTGCCATTCTAATATCAAATAAAATTGACTTTCAACCAAAAGTCATTAAAAAAGATAAGGAAGGAAACTTCATATTCATCAAAGTAAGAATCCACCAAGATGAGCTCTCAATACTAAATATCTATGCTCCAAATGCAAGGGCACCTACATTCATAAAAGAAACCTTACTAAAGCTCAAAGCACACATTGCACCTCACATGATAGTAGTAGGAGATTTCAACACCCCTCTCTCATCAATGGACAGATCATGGGAACAGAAATTAAACAGAAACTTGGAGAAACTAACAGAAGTTATGAACCAAATGGATTTAACAGATATTTATAGAACAGTCCATCCTAAAACAAAAGGATATTCCTTTTTCTCTGCACCTCATGGAACCTTCTCCAAAATTGACCATATAATTGTTCACAGAACAGGCCTCAACCTATACAGGAAGATAGAAATAATCCCATGCATCCTATCAGATCCCCACGTACTAAGACTGGTCTTCGATAACAACAATAATGACAGAAAGCCCACATATACATGGAAGTTGAACAATGCTCTACTCAATGACAACTTGGTCAAGGAAGAAATAAAGAAAGAAATGAATGAATCTTAGAATTTAATGAAAATGAAGATACAACATCCCCAAACTTACGGGACACAATGAAAGCTGTGCTAAGAGGAAAACGCATAGTGCTGAGAGCCTGCAAAAAGAAGCAGGAGAGAGCATATGTCAGCAGCTTGACAGCACACCTAAAATCTCTAGAGCAAAAAGAAAATAAATAAACACCAGAAGAGTAGAAGGCAGGAAGTAATCAAACTCAGAGCTGAAAACAACCAAGTAGAAACGAAAAGGACTATACAAGAATCAAGAAAACCAGGACCTGGTTCTTTGAGAAAATCAAAGCGATGGAAAAACCCTTATCAGACTAATCAGAGGTCACAGAGAGTGTATCCAAATTAATAAAATCAAAAATTAAAAGGGAGACATAACAAGAGAATCTGAAGAAATTAAAAAAATCGTCAGAGCCTACTACAAAAGCCTATATTCAACAAAACTGCAAAATCTGGAGGAAATGAACAATTTTCTAGACAGATACCAGGTACCAAAGTTAAATCAGGAACAAGTAAGCCATCTAAACAACCCCATAACTCCTAGAGATATAGAAGCAGTTATTAAAAGTCTCCCAACCAAAAGGAGCCCAGGTCCAGATGGGTTCAGTGCAGAATTCTATCAGGCCTTCATAGAAGACCTCATACCAATACTGTCCAAACTATTCCACAAAACAGAAATAGATGGAGCCCTACCAAATTCCTTCTATGAAGCCACAATTACTCTTATACCTAAACCACACAAAGACTCAACAAAGAAAGAGAAGTTCAGACCAATTTCCCCTATGAATATGGAAGCAAAAATACTCAATAAAATTCGTGCAAACCGAATCCAAGAACACATCAAAACAATCATCCATCATGATCAAGTAGGCTTCATCCCAGGGATGCAGGGATGGTTTAATACACAAAAATCCATCAATGTAATCCACTATATAAAGAAACTCAAAGATAAGAACCACATGGTTATTTCATTAGATGCTGAGAAAGCATTTGACAAAATTCAACACCCCTTCACAATAAAAGTCCTGGAAAGATGAGGAATTCAAGGCCTATATCTAAACATAAAAACAATATACAGTAGCTAACATCAAACTAAAGGGAGAGAAACTTGAAGCAATCCCACTAAAATCAGGGGCTAGATAAGGCTGCCCACTCTCTCCCTACTTATTTCATATAGTACTTGAAGTCCTAGCTAGAGCAATCAGACAGCAAAAGGAAGAAAAAGGGATAGAAATTGGAAGGGAAGAAATCAAAATATCACTATTTGTAGATGATAGGATAGTGTACTTAACTGACCCCAAAAGTTCCACCAGAGAACAACTTAACCTGATAAAAACTTTAGTAAAGTGTGCGGGTATAAAATTAACTCAAACAAATCAGTAGCCTTATTCTACTCAAAAGATAAACAGGCTGAGAAAGAAATTAGGGAAATGACAGTCTTTACAATAGTCCCAAATAACATAAAATACCTTGGTGGGACTTTAACCAAGCAAGTGAAAGATCTGTATGAGAAGAACTTCAAGTCTCTGAAGAAAGAAACTGAGGAAGATCTCAGGAGATGGAATGATCCCATGCTCATGGATTGGCAGGATTAATGTAGTAAAGATGGCCATTTTGGCAAAAGCAATGTACAGATCCAATGCAATCCCCATCAAAATTCCTACTCAATTTTCTTTATAGAGATAGAAAGAGCAATTTGAAAATTCATTTGGAATAACAAAAGACCCAGGATAGTGAAAACTATCCTCAACAATAAAAGAACTTCTGGGGGAATCACCATCCCTAACTTCAAGCAGTATTACAGAACAATAGTCATAAAAACTGTATGGTATTGGTACAGAGACAGGCAGATAGACCAGTGGAACAGAATTGAAGACCCAGAAATGAACCTACACACCTATGGTCACTTGATCTTTGACAAAGGAGCTAAAACCATCCAATGGACAAAAGATAACATTTTCAGTAAATGGTGCTGCTTCAACTGGAGGTCAGCTTGTAGAAGAATGCAAATCTATCCATTCTTGTCACCATGTACAAAGCTTAAGTCCAAGAGGATCACGGACCTCCACATCAAACCAGATACCCTCAAACTAATAGAAGAAAAAGTGGGAAAGAGTCTCAAACACATGAGCACTGGGGAAAATTTCCTGAACAAACACCAATGGCTTATGCTCTAAGATCAAGAATCGACAAATGGGATCTCATAAAACTGCAAAGCTTTTGTAAAGCAAAAAAACACTGTCATTAGGACAAAACGACAACCAACATATTGGGAAAAGATCTTTACCAACTCTACATCTGATAGAGGGCTTATATCCAAAATATACAAAAAAATCAAGAAGTTAGACTCTAGAGAGCCAAATAACCCTATTAATAAATGAGGCACAGAGCTAAACAAAACATTCTCAGCTGAGAATTATCGAATTGTCAAAAAGCACCTAAGGAAATGTTCAACATCTTTAATCATAAGGGAAATGCAAATCAAAACAGATTCCACCTCACACCAGTCAGAAAGGCAAAGATAAAATACTCAGGTGACAGCAGATGCTGGTGAGGATGTGGAGAAAGAGGAATACTCTGCCATTGTTGGTGGGTTGCAAACTGGTACAACCATTCTGGAAATCAGTCTGGAGGTTCCTCAGAAAATTGGACATTGCACTACCTGAGGACCCAACTATACCTCTCTTGGGCATATGCTCCAACGTACAACAAAGACACATGCTCCACTATGTTCATAACAGCCTTATTTATAATAGCCAGAAGCTGGAAAGAACGCAGATGCCCTTCAGCAGAGGAATGGATACAGAAAATGTGGTACATCTACACAATGGAATACTACTCAGGTATCAAAAACAATGACTTCATGAAATTCATAGGCAAATGGAAGAGACTCAAGGAATGGTCATTCAGAGCCTGACCCACATGTGGCCCCTATATATACAGCCACCAAAACTAGATAAGATTGATGAAACTATAAAATGCATGCTGAAAAGGACCGGATATAAATCCCTCCTGAGAGACACATCCAGAGCATGTCCAATACAGAGGTCAGTGCTAGCAGCAAACCATTGAACTGAGAATAGGACCCCCTTAGGGGATTTAGAGGAAGTATTCAAAGAGTTGAACGAGCGTGTAACTCCATAAAAACAACATTGCCAACCAACCAGAGCTTCCAGGGACTAAACCACTACTGAAAGACTCTACATGGACTGACCCAGGGCTCCAATTGCATATGTAGCAGAGAATAGCCTTGTTGGGGCACCAGAGGAAGGGGAAGCCCTTGGTCCTGCCAAGGTTGGACCCCCAGTGCAGGGGAATATTGTAGGGGTAATAAGGGGGATGTATAGGAGGAATACCCATATGGGAAAGTGGGAGGGGAGGGAATTGGGGTTTATGGACAGGAAACTGGGAAGGGGAATAACCTTTGAAATGTAAGTAAAGAAATATATCTAATAAAAAGTTTAAAAATAACCAAAAGAAAGTAAGGAGATCCTTATGCACAGGCGCTGTGTCTTGCTCCATATATGTCTCAAAGGCTTAAAGGACATCCTGGAACTTAGTATTATGTCACAATTCCTTGTGGAGAGAAGGGAATATCTTAAGAAACAAAGACAGTGTGGGCATAACACATCAGACTAAAGAATGTTTAGATTATTCAAGAGGTCAGCAATCTTGGAGAATTTCTAAATAACAACTTCTTAATATTAGGTAATATCTAGAAGTGTTGGTGTGTGTGTGTGTGTGTGTGAGAGAGAGAGAGAGAGAGAGAGAGAGAGAGAGAGAGACAGAGACAGAGACAGAGACAGAGACAGAGACTGAGAGACAGAGAGAGCTATTCTAGGAAAAACTTCTGTAGCTTTAACCATTTTAGACCTGATGATATATCTGAGTAGGTAAAGTCACTTGCTTCCCAGCCTGAAGATTTGAGTTCAATTCCCAGAACTTTCATGGTGAAAGGAGAGAACAAACTCCTGCAAATTGTTTTTGACCTTCTCATGTGCACACATATGGTTTATAACACAGACGGGCAAATGAAAATGTAAAAAGTCATTTGTAGTTTTAACAATGTTAATCATATATTCACAAATATATTTTATAAGACTTTTAAAATTTTCATCAATTCTGTGTAGAAGTGGTGGTAAGTTTTCAGGATTGCTAACCTTTGGTGGCATCTTTTGATACATGGAGAATGGTGAAAAAATTAAGATTTACCATGTAGTAGTCAGGAACTCTGAAGCCCAGGGAGACTCTTAGAGTTGTCAAGATAGCATAGAAATGACATTTCTTTCAGATTTGGGAGCTCTCTTTAGAACCATGCACCAGTCCCAAATGCTTCCTCCCATTTTAGTCAGAGTTGATGGATCCTTAGAGCTGGAGGATTCATAAAGGTCATGCAGTCTAACCTAACACACTCTCTTACACATGAGGGACTACATACAAGCATTTGTAAAGATTCCTTGCATTCATGAGAAGTCTATGTTGGTATAACATTTTGCTAGATCAACCACGTAAAACAGATTCTCGGTCTTATGAGAATTGTTGTGTAGTTTATCCTGGACTTTTTGAGAATCAAGAGTTATCTACAGCATAAATCTTGGACTATTATGTCCAGTCTCTTTCTTTAGCAGCAGTGGAAACAACAGGTCATACCCAAGAACAACCAGATTGATAATACCAGAGCTGCACGATGCTATTGGGAAATCATGTCCAACATTCAGATTGCCCATTCATAGAAGATAGCAGTATTCAGCCAATCTATTTTACATTTCGATGAAGTCCATTTTGTGTTGAGTACTAGTTCCCAATTCCTCTTTCAAGGGAGCAGGGTCCATGGATATCCAGTCTCTTCTGAACTCTAGCCTGACAGAGAACAAGGTGTTCATGTTTTCTTTCTTTAACAACACATTCTTTATAAATCATGATTATCTTGGTGGGAAGTGGCAACAGGTTTAGACGAGAATCTGCACACTAGGTCCACTGAGAAGCCTGCACATGGCTCTCCATGCATGTTTTCTGAGATTCTACTTATTTTTAAAAGCAGGAATGCTACAAACATGCTTTCTTCTTGCACATTTATGTTTTGGTATGTTGCAACTTATTAAAAAGTGGCAGGATTTCTGAATTGCTAGTTTTGAGAGTATTGTTTGGGTATATGGAAACTGTTTAAAAAATTAACTTTCACGGTATAGTATTCAGTGGTTTGAATGGCCAGCATCTTTTATACCTGAAAGGACTCCATTATAGCATTGGTAATTGAATTTGAGACACAATTGAAGTTTGTATGTAGAAAAAAATTTTCTTCCTTCATTCTTTTTACCTTATCCTTTTATAGCACTTTTATGATTAAATATAACAATGTATATGTTCTTGATGTCCACCAATAAAGATTTAATTTAAAAATTATCTGAAATTTAATTCTCTGTTAGAATAGTTTTTTTACTACAACAGAGAGAAAAGAACCATCCCCAATATAATAACAAAAGATATGCTATTCTTTTTGTTATTCATGGAACAAATGTCATGAGTAATTTTTGCCTAGGCTTAATTATGATTTCTTTAAAATAAATCTAATACAGTGATGACAATCTTATAAATATGTTGCTTTGTTAGTTTCATAGCATGCTTGGGCATCTCTAGAGAGGTTGGAGGAAGTCTTTCCCTTCAAAGTTTTTCTTCTAGGACTTCAAGGATGTAATGTTGGGTACAGGCTAGGTGGTGTGCTGTTGGCTATCTGATAGATTCTCGTTGGATGCCCATGAATATGCTAGCAAGGCTAGGGAGGATGATAATCAATAGTAACGGAGTCTCTAGAGTATATACATCATGGTCTCTGGAAGCTGCCTCAGCCCTGCCCCACCTCTGGACTTGTTAACACTCTCTCATTGATTTCTCATTATAACGCATATGAAATATTTTAACATATACAAATAAGATTCAGAAATTGAATGTCAAGAATAGTTAAGAGAACGAGAATGAAATATATGAGATAAAATGATATATGTCCATTAGATCCAAAAATGAATCTAATTCAATCAAGTGGAAGCATCTCATCTAAATGTAGTAATGCCAGTCAAGACAAGGACAAGTCTATCTGATACGGGTCCCAAAAGAATTGTCATTTCAACTAGGTCCTTTGTTACCCAAAATGTTGTTCTTATACCTAGTTGTTCTCACACTTGGGCGTCTCAGAAGTACAAGTCCTTGGCCTTATCCTGGCCCTTTAGCAATGTCCCCAGGCTTACGTATATTAAGTTTTGGAAGCCTTCTGCTATAACACCCTTTATGACACCCATTTGTAGCTGATCACATACCCCAAATTTTCTCTGAAAGATGTACTTCTAGATGCTGGACAAAAGTTGGGTTTTAAATGTTGCTGTTGTGACTAATCTAGAGGTAGATATGAAAAATTGTTCATTCATGTAGATAATCTGTGCATCCTAGAGAGACTTTTCATGACTTGTCCCTAGATAGTGAACTGTAATGACTTTCTTGCCTGAGCTACTCTAATATTTCTTTTAATTTTTGAGTCTACAATATAATAGTATTTCCCTTACCCCTTTCTCCCTGCAAACGATCACTTATATTTCTTCTTACTCTCTTTCATATTCACAACCTCTTTTTCATTAATTGTTGTTATAAACATATATATTTAGTCCTAAATACGTAGATACAACCTGCTCAGTCCTTATGATGTTACTTGTATATGTGTCTTCAGGGATGACAATTTGGCATTGGATAACCAACTTATGTGCCTTTCCCTGGTGAAAACTGTTTCTCCCACTCTTAGCATGTTTTTAGTTGTTTGTAAGTCTTTGTGCAGGGTTGAAGCCTCCCAAGATGTTTCCATCCACTTTAGCATGTCTACTGTCCTTGTTCAGCTCAGGTTCAGGTAGTCATGTTGGTGAGACATACGAGTATAATTGCTGACATTCCTAGGAGACACAGTCTCACAGCAAACACCCCGATATTTTGCTTCTCACAGTCTTTTCACCTATTCTGCAACTCTCCCTGAGACTTCAGGCCAGAGTTGTTTGCAGCTGTACCTATGGGGACCATGCTTCACAAGTCTGCATTTTGATGAGTTGCAGTTTTCTGTAATGGTCTTCATCTACTGCAAAGAGACGTTGATGAATGTATAATACAAATGCACATATGTAGTATGGAGTACAATACAGTTGTAAAGATAAAGGAAATCGTGAGGTTTGTAGCTAAATGCGTAGATCATGGTGAGTGAGGTAATTTGGAGACGGAAAGACAAATCCCATGTTCTCGCTCACCTGAGGCGCCTACCTCACATCTTCATACGGAAGTACGTAGCCTGTGGAAAGTGCCCATTGCCAGGGACAGGCTACGGAGGGGAGATAGGGAGAGGGATGGCGGAGTACTAGTGCTCAGATCACTGAAATGAGAAAAACGGGGGGGTTAGTTAGGGAGGCACATAACACAGAGAGAGGAGGGTAAAACAACACAATAAAGATGTCTGGAAAGGTCAGAAGGGATCTCTTCCAAAAAACAAAACAAAACAAACAAACAAAAAAACAAAACAAAAACAAAAGAAAGAAGAAAAAACAGCAAACCACTGAACTGAGAACAGGACCCCCGTTGAAGGAATCAGAGAAAGAACTGGAAGAGCTTGAAGGGGCTCGAGACCCCAAAAGTACAACAATGCCAAGCAACCAGAGCTTCCAGGGACTAAGCCACTACCTAAAGACTATACATGGACTGACCCTGGACTCTGACCTCATAGGTAGCAATGAATATCCTAGTAAGAGCACCAGTGGAAGGGGAAGCCCTGGGTCCTGCTAAGACTGAACCCCCAGTGAACTAGACTGGTGGGGGGAGGGCGGCAATGGGGGGAGGGTTGGGAGGGGAACACCCATAAGGAAGGGGAGGGGGGAGGGGATGTTTGCCCGGAAACCAGGAAAGGGAATAACACTCGAAATGTATATAAGAAATACTCAAGTTAATAAAAGAATAAATAAGGCTGCTATGAAAAAAAAGTATTTAACTAATTTTACTAGATACATTTCATTCTGAACTTGATATTATATTCAACTTATTGAGGTATATAATGCTTCAGTATTTTTTTTCTCATTGGCAGTTAAATAGAGTTTGCATAATTTTCTACCTCAAATTGGAAAGAATAAATTTTTAGTCAACATGAGTTACTGAATATGCGGTCACAATGTACCTTTCCATTTATTTAAGTCTAATATAATTACTACTTGCAATGCTTTATCATTTTATTGCAGAGAATTCATGTCTCTTATTAAATTTATCCACAAATACCTTGAAGTTTTTATAATATTATAGATGGTATAATATTAAATTTTCCTTTTCTATTGAAAAAAAAGAAAGAAGAAAAAAATCTCTACCATACCTGTGTGTGTATAAAATTTACATACAGACTTATTAGACACATGTATATATATATATATATATATATATATATATATATGTGTGTGTGTGTGTGTGTGTTTGTGTGGTGTGTATGTGTGTGTGTGTGCGTGTGTGTGTGTACATAGATCAAACTCGCTCAGACTTTATAGTGTTACTTGTACACGTGTCTTTAGAGATGACTGTTGGTCTTGGATATATATCACATATCACGTATGTGGGTTGTATGTGTATTTTCTGAACTGGACTGATAATGCCCCCTCCAAGAGCCAAACACCAACTTACAGATCTTAGTACCAGGAATGAGAGCTTTTTTCAGTTGATGGGCAGTGTGAAGAGACTCCACACACTTCACATACCATTGCTATTGCCCTTGGTTTCTTCCAAGAGGTGGAAGGTAAGGCCCTGTTGCTAAAATCACCATACATTTCAGACTTAGGATCCAGGGGTCTCTAAACTGGAAGTGACCCAAATGCCTTCTCCCTGAGGACTAGTTTTCGTAGTAGCACAAATTGCCGTGGAAGCTTGCAAAGGCAGGCAGCAGCCAAGTAGCCTGAGCTACTCTTAATGTTCCGGTCTTGAATATTCTGAAGAGTCTGACAAGGTGGTTGATGTGACAGAAAATCTTCCAGATGCTAGGAGCAAGGGAGGGAGTACTAACATTCTTTTTAGAAAAGTGTTGTGTGTGGCAGGGGCTGAGGCATGTTCATTTGTGTGCATCTATGTTAGATGTGTGTGTACATGCACAGGAAGGCCAACAGAGAAGGTCTTGTGTCCTGTTTTATCAATCTATACCTCTATAACTTTGAGACAATGTTACTCACTGAGTTTGGAAATAAGTTGCTAGGAAGCAAACTCCAGTATTCGTGCTGCCTCAAACTCCCCGTAGCACGGGGGTTGAAAGTCACCTGGACCCCCATCCAGCCTTTTATAGAAAATTGGGATTGGAACTCAGCTTCTCCTGCTTCCACAGCAAGTGCTGTTACTCATTGAGCCATCCTCCCAGCTCAGAAAAATCGATGCCTCAATTTTGGATGGGAAACCATGGATGCCTCATAAAATTAATACAGTAGATCATAACCAGCATGGAAAAATAAAATTGAATGGCCAAGAAAAGACAGAAATGGAGTGGGATAGAAAATATAAGGGCAGGGCTCATAGCAAGGGAAAGTTTGAATTCATTACACTGAATGTTCCAGTGATAAATGTACGCACGTGCTTGTATTGCTCTCAAAGGAAAGTGCTTTTTTTTTTTTTATTTTGCACTGGCTACCACTCAAAAGTTTAATAATGACGTAGATAGAATAGAACTTATATAAATGCTTATGGGTGGACATCCAATGGAATAGTATTCGTTGAAATGTTTATAGAGAAAATGTCTTATTTCCTAATAGTTATGGACCATATTTTATATTAAAATTTGAGAAGAAAATACACAACCTTTTGTATTCTGACTTCTCTATGATGACCAATCTTCACAGTTTACATAAGGATCCTAAAAGGAAATTCTTTATTAGTACAATGTTCTTTCAGATACCAGGGTGCATATTTTAATTTTTGGAAACATGGGGTTTTGAGGACAAGGTGGAATTTTGGAAATGGTGGTGGTGGTGCTGAACTGCAATGTCCATAATTTATGGAGATATTCTTCAGACAAAAGTGTCAACTTAGGCTTCTGAGGAGAAAGCCATGGCTAAAGCTTCTTTTATAAAATCCATTGACTATGAACTCACTTCTACAAATCGACATCTTATTAATTGGGCATAAAAATATAGGAACCATGCTTGTTTGACTCACCACCAGGTTCACATGAGGTGATGTAATAGCAAGAGGGATTTGGGATTTTTTTCAACTCGAAATTCATCTAGAACAGTGAAGACCATTTTCTTCTCCACTGTGAAATTTTGCCTCACACAAGGGAAAGGAGATCTCTTATACTGACAGCTTTACATTACTGTATAAAGTGCCTGGAGTGATTACATCATTCTTACTCTCCCTCTGATATCTTTAGAACTAGTGTATGGGAGGATTTATGGTCTGAGTACCAACGCAACATCCTGGTTATCAGTCAAGGGTTGGACACAAGTTGTTTTAATAAGAAGTTAACAATGTAGCCTCATACATTTTTAGTGTGCTTCAGATTAAATAAATTACTATTTGTTAACTGTTCTAGTGACCCTAGTTTCAGATGGTAATTTTATTCTATTCTAGAAACTAAGCCTTTTCTTTTAGGTTATCATTTTACATTACATTTTGCATTTCTCTCGCTCTCGCTCTCTCTCTCTCTGTCTCTCTCTCTCTCTCTCTCTCTCTATATATATATATATATATATATATATTCCTAATATATATATATATTCCTAAAGTAATTTGTACATACTAATGATTTGACAAAATCAGTAATTATATTTTCTGCACTTGGGTTTTAATAGGTAACACCTTTGGGGCATTTTGAGATGTTAGATGGACATCATAGGTAAGATATTTTAAATTCCATGAATGTGAGGGACTCACAATGACACCTGTAGAAAATGAAATATAAATAATAGAAATGAAATATAAATAATCTTATTCTGGTTGGCTGGATAAACAACATTCTTGGAGTTTTCATAAGACGTGGGGTGAAAACTCAAACTAGTAAAGGCACAGGAACACAAACAGGGAGAACATTAAAACAATCTGTTAGGGTTTCACTGTATGGAGCAAGTATTAGACAGCTCAAATGCAATAGCATGTTCCAAAGCAGGAGACGCGTGATCATCTGGCTACTGTTTAAAATCATTTAGGCTACCCAATAAAGAAAACTATTCAGAACACTAGCACTTAGGCAAAAAACCCACAAAACTTCACTTTCCTGGCAAAGCAAAAAAAAAAATTATGTTAGCACACAAGGCTATGAAGTCAGAGGCCCCAAGTAACCAGCTGTAATACTTTGTAAGTAATTATATTTACCTTATTAGAAGAAAGATTGCTTTTCTGATTAGATGTGAAAGGAGTGTTATGCAATAAATATGAAGCGCTGACTCAAAAAGATTAATATCAGTTCTCTCTCTCTTTCTCTCTCTCTCCATCTCTCTTCATATTAAGGGATCACATGCTTTTCTGGGCTTCTAAAGATAATTTTAACTTGCTTACTGTCTAAGGTACCTTGGGATGGCTGTATTTCATGGAGTGCTGGAGACACAATGGTGCCTGAGCCATGATGGGTAATGCTCAGGTTTAATTCCCCTTGGAGAGTTTGGATGCTCTGGTGATTGTAATTGCTGCTCCTGACTGAAGGGCTGAAAAGTCCCAGTGAACAATTCCTTCATTGTCTTGTTCACATCTGGGTTAATGTTTCTTTCTTGGAGAGCTCTGGACCACTCTGTGCTTTGCTTCTTGCCACAAGATAGCAATGCCAATTTCCCCGTGTTTACTTGACAGTCTGGAGGCTGATGCATCGGTACTAGCCACAAATTAATGGAATTCTTTCCAGCTTGCGATGTTTGTGGATAGTCAAACAATAAGCCAAAAAATGCTGAACTGTTTTGGCTGCTTTTGTCTTAATTATGTACCATTCTCAGGGATGATGTAAACACAATTACTAGTTGAAATGACCATGACATTTAAGATATTTCAGGGAAATAGATGAAACTCTTATGGATCGATCCATAGGTCAAGAAAAATGCTCAATGTCATGTGAAGCCAGAGGTCATATCCTATTCAAGAGAAAGAATGGAAAACACAAGTGCCCACATTAAACAGAATAGTACTGAGGTCAAAGTCTGAAGTCTGGAGTCCACTGTCCTTCTTGGGTTTGTGATAAGCCTGTGTTTCCAAAGCTAATTCCGTAATTTCAGCTCTGCAGTGGTACTAGAAGATGTCAAGGCTAGAGGAGGTGCTATGACAGGCCACCAAGGGCTATCCTGCAATAGATGTGGAGTCAACCGCCTTGTTACCTACATAATGTAAGTATCAGAGCAGCTGAAGAGTCCCTCTATTTGTGTTTTGAGCATCAAGGAATCATAAAATACACAAGAAACTGAGGTCATTAGAAGTTCAGAGAAATAGTCAACTCCTTTGGCTGCCAGGAAAGACTCTTTGGAATGGCAACTTTCAACTGCTGGGTCTTAAAAATCCTTCTTGACTTATTCTCTATTGTGTAACATACTGGATGTCCCAGTGTATTTGTAGAATTGAGTCAATCCTAAATTAATATGACTCTCTATTAATCCCTTTGAATCAGTCAAAACCCTTTTCAGTCTTGGATAGTACAACTCAAGTTTTGATTTTTACTGTAGAATCGTCGTCTGCTGTTTGGCCTTTCCTTTAGAACTTCTAATTAAAGTTGGCCTGAATTGACCTCCCTATCTTAAATTTATCGGTAGCATCCAGCAGCCCAACTTGGTATAAAGTGCAGCCAGTTCTAAGAGTGGATTATCTTTATTAGCCTGTATTAGCTGTGCAATTAATGGGTTTCCTTTTTTGACAAATGAGTATATAATGACTTTTATCACATCCATATCACATTACTCTTTTTTAACGTCTTTTTCACTTTCCCTCTCATTTTACATTCCCAACAGCTCCCTTTCGTTTTCATGTGTTGCTTGTTTAATTTTAACCCCAAATTCTATAAAACCAGGAAAATATGTGATATTTGTTTTTCTGAGACAGGCTTGTTTCTTTTAGCACAGTGATGCCCAAACCCATCCATTTGCTGGTAAGTGACATGATTTTATTTTGTTGTTTTATTGAGACAGGGTCTCTCTATGTAGCCCTGGCTGTCCTGGTATGCAGACCATGGTGTTGAATAACACTCCAGTTTCCTTGGCCATTCTTGCCAACATCTGTTGTTTTTAACTCATGGAGATACTGGAAGAAGACCAAGCTAGAGGAAGGTTATGGCAGCTCACCAAGGTCCATCTTGAAATAGAGGAGGAGTCAGATGCTATATCACTTGACCAATTGTGATAAAGATGAGGTGGAATCTCGGTGTAGTTTTGGTGTGTTTTTCTGAATGCAAAGGTTAATGAAGATTTTCTCATATATTTATTAATATTTTGTGTTTTTTTTCTTTTGAGAATTACCTCGTCATTTGGATATTTATTGATTGAGCTCTCTTTTTTTTCATTTTTGTACTTAATTCTTGAAATCCTTATGTATTCCGAACATTGATCTGTCAGATGAATACTTATTCTCTTGTCCTGCAGGGCTGTCATCTTACTGGGCAAGTAGTTTCTCAAGCTGGAAAGAAAAGTTTTAATTTGCCTCTTATCTCATTTAATATTTCATCAGCGAATGGAGTCAAATTCAGAAAGTAATTACCTATTATTACATCTTGAAACATTTCCCTCATGTTTTCCTGTAGTAGCTCTAAAGTGTCAAGTTTTCCATTAAGATCTTTCACTCCCCCACCCGACCCTCACCACGTTTTTATGCACTGTGAGAGATAAGGATACAGTTTTGGTCTTGTACATGTAGATTTTCAGCTTTTCAGAACCACTTGTCCGAGCAATCATTTAATGTCCAGTACATGTTATTTCTTTTTTTTTTTTTTTTTTTGGTTCTTTTTTTTCGGAGCTGGGGACCGAACTCAGGGCCTTGCGCTTCCTAGGCAAGCACTCTACCACTGAGCTAAATCCCCAACCCCTTACATTTTCTTGAGAATAAGATGACTGTTGTCATGAGCTTCTTTCTGAATCTTCTGTTCCATCGGTTTACCTGTCCATCTTTGGGCCACTATCATGCTGTTTTTGTTACTCTGTAGTAGAATTTGAAGTAAGGCCTTGTGTTGGCCCCAATATTGGTCAGGATTGCATTAACTGTTGGGACTCTTTTGGGTTTCCATAAGAACAAGATAACTACTAGCTGACTATTCAAACTTCACGCATATAAGCACCAGGTGCTCAACTGATTGGACCATGTAAGGCACATGCCCGCCTATAGGTAATTCCATTCACTACGTATTGTACCTGGAATGAGTGCTGGCCCACTTGCTTGCTGAACCTGCACTGTTACAAAGTGTTGCTTGACAGGTGAATAATTATTATTTGTTACACACAAATTCTTCTAAAAGTATGTTCTTTAGTGTTTTTGCTTTTATTATATGTGAAAAATATTAAGACCAAAGACCACTGCTAGGAATTCATTTAATCATTTTTTAAGTTTGGATATCTATTACCTTATCATATAATTTTCATGTTTGGCTAAGACTGAAACTTACCACTAAAGAGAACTCCGTAAAACTAAAATGATCATAAATTTTTAAAAGGTATTTGTTTTTATTTTAATTTAATTTTATTTTGTCCATTTTTATACTCTAAAAATTATCTTAATATTTAAGAAAACTTATATAATGAGTAAATATGCTAACAAAATTATTTTAACTGCACAATTTTAATTTTAAAGTGTAATTTCATTGTTTAAACTGAATTTTTTGTGTGTGTATGTTTAGCATATGAAATTGAATACTATACAACATTATATATGTGTATAAATTGGGATAAAGCACTAAACAATAATATTACAAAGTACTCACTGTAGTTCCTGTACTGTAGGAAATAGTTAATTATTTTTAAATTATTTTTATATGACTGATTCTCTAAAGAGGAAATAATCTAAATATGTGATATAATGAGATAACGTAATCTAAAAGTACAGAACATATTAAGTTGTTCCAAGATGTACACGAACAGCAGTCTCAAGATTGTCCTTAAGTTCATCTTCTTTCCTTCACTGTCATTGGTTAAGGGGCGAAACAGAAAGCAGCCCTTTAACTTCATGAAGTCATGAACTGCACATCTGGAAAGCTCAGATGCATTATTTATTAGCAGGAGAAAATAAGCAGCACATAATAGTTCAAGGAAGAGCAAACGGCAAGGCGTAGAAGGAGATGAGAGCTCCTGGGAAACTAACAGTCATGAAATCTGATGACTTGGAGTGATCTGGTCCTCTCTAAAATAACTCCCAGACAGAAATTCTCCTCTCAAGCCTGTTTGATGAAATCATATGGTTATAAATCAAATCCAGAAATGGAAATTAGTAAATGGACCACATCCTTCCGATGGTTTTGAAGAACTCTGCTCTGCCTTTCTGGGGAAGACATATCTTGATTATGAGTGATCTGTCATGTTGAGCTCTACACCATGACTCAGATCTGCAGTCTTTTTTAGTAGTTAATCCAGAGTCTTTCATGCTTAGTCAAAAATGTAACTGGTACCAGCAGAAGGCAGACACTTAATCTATAATCATTTCCTCAGTAGCATGAGTCCCTCTTAACAAAATATACTATCCTTTCTGTCATGTATGTTTTCTCGATTAAAAAATATGTGGTGATGACTAAAGTCAGTTGTAAGAATTTAGTAAATGGCTTGGAATATTCCACTGGGGTTTCATTCCCATGGTAAGTTTTCAGTAAAATGGAAATATTATTGAACAGGTCCTCTATTCTGCAGAATGTCTGTAACTGTCTACTTTCTATCAAGAGTCTAGTTCTCCCCCAGTGAACTAGACTATGGGGGGAGGGCGGCAATGGGGGGAGGGTTGGGAGGGGAACACCCATAAGGAAGGGGAGGGGGGAGGGGGATTTTGCCCGGAAACCGGGAAAGGGAATAACACTTGAAATGTATATAAGAAATACTCAAGTTAATTAAAAAAAAAAAAGAATCTTATTCAGGAAAAAAAAAAAAAGAGTCTAGTTCTCTGCAAAGCAAGCTGAGTTCTGTCTTTTCTATACCCTACAATTCTCCTGCACATCGTCCAGGGTGTGTGTCTAGTGGAACATCCTCTCCAGGGTTGCCTTTAGATTCGTCCATTACTGATAAATTATATTATATTAATTTGTTTTGTGTTATAGGGAAGGCACAGTTTTGTGTGTGTATACTTGTGTGTGCGCGCGTGCATGCATGTGCATTCACATACGGAAGTGCATATGTGTCGGTATGACTGTAAGCACACCTGTGTGTATCACGTGACTTCCAAAGACCAATCTCAGGTGCTGTTCACCAGGAGCTATCTACCATTTTAATTTAGTTTTGAAACGAATTCTCTTGCTAAGACCTAGGGCTCACCTCTCAGGCTAGACTAGCTGGCCAGCTCTAGGGATCCTCCTGTCTCAACTTTCCTAGCACTGCCATAGCAGTCATGGACAGCCACACCCAACAGTTATGCTTGGGTACTGGGGATCAAGTTTCAGTCTTTAGGCTTGCATGGCAAGCACTTTGCTGCTGTTTGATCCATGTCCCCAATGTCATGTCTCCTAAGTTATATTTTTAACTTAATTCACTTTATGCAAGAAATTGTTGCTTAATAGAAACAAAACAAAAATTGAAACAAAGAAGAGGAAAAATTACCTCCAGCGCCAACTACCACAGCAAGTGACAGGTGGCTTTCTGTATTTGTGAGTTTGTATCTTTCGATTTACAAACTGTGGACCATAAATATCTGAGGAAAATTACATTTCGTGATTGGGGATGTAGCTTAGTGGTATGGTGCTGATCTAGCATACACAAGGTCCTGGGTTCCAGCCAGGATGGAGAAAATTGCATCGATGTTGTATTCTTTTCTTGTCATTATTTTCTAAACGATATAGTACAATGGCCATTTCTGCTGCATTTAAACATTAGACATTATAAGTAATCTGCAGATGGTTTAAAGTATATGTGAGGTTAAGAGACAAGCACCTGCAGGTCTGGAATTTAGGGGTAATGGGAGGTGCAGGAAACCCAGCCTTTCACTGATGCTTTAATGCTGGGCATATCTTGTTTCTGAACTCCATCCAGTTCTGTTGAGTTTTGCTCGTGTTTAGATATTTGCTCTTTTAAACAGTGTTTGATTGATATCTGTGCTTGTCCACCTGGGCACACTTATTCAATTATCTCCTTCAGCAAAATATTTAGGATGAAAGTTGTTGAAGCAAATGATAGCACTTTTTAAAAACCTCCATGATTTATAATCCAAACTGACAACCGAAAAGTTGTTTCAATTACTTTATGAAGTTTCCCATATGCCACGAAGATGTTGTTTATGCTTCTGTATTACTTTAAAGACAAGGAGTACTTTTAAAATTCATTTTACAGTTTTGGATCTTATAAGTCCACCTGGCATACACAAGGCTTATCAGGAGAAAGACAGCTAAATGGAAGGATGGGGGCAAGGAAACATGGTGGATGTATTTTTACCATCAGGATGATAAGCCAGTTGTTGGCTTTTCAAGTCAGGCATTACTTAGAGAGCAGATTACATTGCTAGTTCTAATAATCCACAGCTTCTACTGTATCCTTATCCAGTCTTATTGATAGCATACATTACTTCTCTTTCCTTCAGTTTGTGACTGGGCCCTAGCTTTGCCCAATGTCCTGTATGTGGAAATGACACCATTCTCTTCCTAGCCTATGCTCAGGGGTTTGTGTCTAATGTACAACCATGCAGATCTATGTATCAGGTACCCATGACCTTTTCAGGTGTGCTTTTATTTACTGTCTTTAGTTATATGACAATCAATATTTGACCTCATCTATCTAAGTTTTACTTTCTTCTTTCTTTTCTCTTATGACCATCAGGAACAGCTCCAAATTCACAGCTGTTTTCCCAGGCTGAGCTGCAGAACTAAACCTGGGGAAAGCATGAGCTAGCTGTAGGTGAAGCCTTACTCAGGTCTGCTAACTTGTTTAGAAACCCTAGATACCAGAAGCAACCTAGCACAGCCTGGATTAGCCACGCTCATGGTCTTGGAATTGTATGTGAGTTAACAAAAGGATTTCTTGAAGCTACTAAACTCAAAGATAGCCCATTGTGAGTTTTACTGATACATTGCTCTGTGGCATGCTCAAATTGACTTCTATATTAGCTACCCAAATATGAAAACGAACCAGAATTTAGCATTTTGCCTTCTTTGACTTCTCCTTTGGATTCACAGTCTCATGACGGATTTATGAATCAGGTACCTATGACCTTTTCAGGTGTGCCTTTATTTACTGTCTTTAGTTATATGACAATCAACATTTGACCTCATCTATCTGAGTTTTACTTTCTTCTCCTGTAAAGTAAAACATAATATGAGCCTTACCTCTCTATTCTATCATATCTGCTAGGAAACTGGGTGTTAAGTAATGGATTCATAGTACAATTACAATTTGCATAGGGAGCTGGTTTCTCGAAGTATTTGTCTTTTGTTAAACTGTTCCCAAGGCCTTCATTTGGCTCCACCCTAGACTATCCATCTACTAAAATATTGTTTGAATAGGCAATATCCAATTGACCTGGCTTTAGAGAAAGAATTTATTTAATTATTGGCAGACAATAAGCCACTGTGCTTCTTGCTTTGATTCTGGTGAGAAGCATGCACTGCAGGTTTAAACAATCTCTTTGCATGTTAAATAATTTAAGGTTTTCTAAATCTAATGGACTGAGGCATCTGCAAAAAAATATTTACATCTCACTTTCCTCAAGATTCTGTAGTTGAAAAATAATGAAAAACAGTAATTTGCATCTCTCCTAAAACCAGATGTCTCAGAATGCAAGAAAATATGGCTTACAAGGAATAAGATATAATCAAATATCTAGAAGATGTAATTTTTAGATAAACTGACATTCGAAAGGAAGAAAAGAAGCAAACAAACATCAAAACACAGTCTAGATAAAGTAAAACGACTTGGGGCTTCAGGGTTTTATATTCCACAACAACTCATTAGGAGGGTTCCAAGGACCTGAGCTCAGGGCTCTACAAATGGTTCAGTTAGAGTTGAATCTAGAGACTTACTTAGGAGGTAAGCCAGGGAAGGTTAAGGAAGTGTTATCATGCGTGGGGCAGCAGGGACCTCCTGAGAGTCTTCAGGTAGAGGTATGGCCAAGGCTATTTTGTCAATGAATTAGAGTAGACTGAAGAAATGAGTTCAGAGTGAGAGGTCCTGTGCATGCCTTTGTAATCAACTGTACAGCATATGATGAAGGAATTGACCCAGGTCATTTTTCTTTACAGGGGAATGGAGCCTTCCTTGACTGCCTGAGAACTTACCATGGCACAGGACTCTGTAAGAAAGAGACTATCACCTACTGCAGGAATGTGTACCACCTTGAAAGACATGGCACTTAGAGGTTCGGGGTGGATATCAGCATCCTTAGTGAGGTGCAGAGGGGACTCCCCAAGCTGAAACAAGCACCGTATACAGCATGACTCCCAGACAAAACAACAGAAACATCTTACTCCTGCTCTCTATACATTCAAGAGTTTGGAAGCATATTCTATATCCCAGATGAACCAAAAACATTTCAGAGATTATGAATGAGCAGCACAAAGGAGTTGAAGTTGCCTTGATTGCAAACAAACAAACAAACACTCCAGAATGCCAACCAACTTTCTGCCCTTAGGCCTTAGACTTCAGCTAGATTAGGTTGCATTAGGTGAATTCTAGTGTGTGACCCACTACACACTATTTCATGAGGGAAGTCTGAGACCAGAGAAGGGCTTGGGCAAGCAGATTGTGGTCTTCAGGGTCCTAGGCTGGAAGAATCAAGCCCTAGAGCAGTGTAATTGGCTGTATTTATTGCTTGGTAAGTGTGTGAGGTGGGAGAATTGTTTCATAGCCTGACTGCTCCTGCAGTAGTGTTTGCACATGACTGCTACGCTCATGAGAGATGTTTCATTTTGATCAAGAACTATGCATAAATATCCTAGTAAGAGCACCAGTGGAAGGGGAAGCCCTGGGTCCTGCTAAGACTGAACCCCCAGTGAACTAGACTGGTGGGGGGAGGGCGGCAATGGGGGGAGGGTTGGGAGGGGAACACCCATAAGGAAGGGGAGGGGGGAGGGGGATGTTTACCCGGATACCGGGAAAGGGAATAACACTTGAAATGTATATAAGAAATACTCAAGTTAATAAAAAAAAACTATGCATAAGTAGTTATAAATAAGGGATAATTATTTCTCTTGTTTAGTCTCATAATTTGAAAATATTATTCTTCCTCTGTCCTTTACATTGTATTTATTTTGAATCTTTTCATATTTCCTATACTGAGTTTCAATTCAGAGCTGTAATGGTAGACTATATTTTCCAAAAACTCGGTCCAAATTCTGGCTTGTGTAGTCAATTGAATGGTTTTGAGTCCGATGATTTTTATCCAACTATGAATTTCATGGTATAATATTACCCTCAAAAATTGTTCTTTGGAATTGAATAACCAGACTTGTAAATGTTTAAAATGAACATAAGTTTAAATGAAAATCTATAATAGTTCTCTCTTCTGATATCTATCCAGATTTAATAAAAATTTCCCCAGAAATGCTACAACCTTAAAGACAAACTATTAAACATTTTATAATTAAAATTACTTTCATCAATATTTCATGTTACTATATATATATACTTCATATATATAGTTTTACATTGACATTTGTTAATATAAAACTTTTCTTAAAATTTTAATACTAATAGGTCATCATGCTAAATATCAGGCTAAACTAAGGCTTCCTAATGGCCTCTTAGTTCTCCCTGTTCTTTCTGTAAACAAGTTTTTCAACATACCACAGTATCTCATGCCTCTGTCTGCTAAAGTGGCTTCACAGTGGTACTCCGAGGGCTAATTATATATTTATGAAGTGATTAAAGCAACTGTTACAATTATTTAATAACATGAAATATGGCTTAATTGCTCTTATTGTATTACTGACACCGTGCGACTGTTAATTTGCTTGCTATGATTTCCAAAGTGCTAGATAAAATGCGTAATTGTGATAGATGGAGACAAAGATTGTCATTAGGCTTACCCCGGAAACTTGTACACAGGCCCACTGAGGCATGTTTGCTTTGCAAGAATTCACTAAGCATCCCTTCTGTGACTCTCCTCATAGCAGTTTGAAATAACAATGTAAGTATATTCATGGGAACGGACTAAATACCTAAATCAGCAACTGTAGACCTCCTGGTAATCTCTCTGGCTACCTAGTTCCTGGGAGTGATGTGTTCCTATTGGTGTGCTGTCCGTTCTCCTAGTCTGAACCTTACACTGCAAATGATTTATTTTCTATGCAAAACAATTGATGTGATTTAAAAATGGGTGCAGATAGGCACTTCGAAGAGGGTCCAGCAAATGAGATGATATTGATATTCACGGAAATAACAAACCGAATAGTATGCCACTGTGAAGCAGTTTGGGTCACAGATAAAATTCTCATAAGAAAATCAGGACATTAAAGATTAAAGGTAGTGCTCAGAAAAGCTCTCCTTGCAGGGGAAAGAAGAGAAAGAGTACAGCTCATAAGAACAGAGAAATATTTGAGGGCCATAATAATAGAAAAAATTTATTTCTAAATTACAGAAAAAGTAAAACATTACTTGTCCTCTTCTACAGTGTTCTGAAAAAGACCAAAAAAAAGAGTGGGAGTAACTAGCTTTAAATAAGCACCTAGGGTACTTGTTTAAAGGATATGTGGAAGGCAGAGAAAATGCCAGACACATGTCTATAGGTAATAGATGAATGGAGTGTGTTGAAATGACCAGGAGGGAAGAAAGTTAAAATGGCTTAGGTACTGGACCAGAGAAAGATAATGGACAGCTGATATCATCCAACTGAATATGTTTGTAACTCACAAAGTAAAGATATGATTAGCAAGACCTCTTCACCAACTGAGGTCCAAGTTGGTGAGCTATGGGGCTGAACAGAACATGCTTGTTGGAAGTAGTCAAAACAGTAGTCAGCTTCTTACTCTTTACCACCAACCAACTTGCCCCAGCTCTCCATACTCTTAAGAGTTCCTTAGAATATTCTGTAGCACAAATGAGTCAAAATATCTCAGAGATTATGAGTGAGAAGCCCAGAGGAAGAAGAACTAGAAATGTTGTCTTGATCATAATTGGGCGAAGTAAAAATCCCAAATCCAAAGTGGTGAAACAAATAAACAAACAACAAAACAAAACAAAAGAACCCTTTTTGCTTGTAGGCCTTAGATATGCCTTCCACACAGAACTTCAGAGGTATTAGCTAAGAGTTTCTCTGTTGCAACAAAACACATCACTTCTGACAAGGCCACACTTCCAAATTCTTTTCAAATAGTTTCAGGAACTGGGACCAGGTATTCAAAGAGGCTTGTAGAGGCTACTCTCATTCAAAACGTGACAAGGATCAACAGATTCATGAGTTAGTTGCCCTTCCTGTCATCCACAACAGTTGGAACTTCTGGCTTCCAGATATATGAGAGAATGAATTTCTGCTTTTTTGATTCAACTGGAGGCTATAGTCATTTCTAAAAGCTGCCCTGGGGACAGACACAGAACATCAAGCAGGTGTTGAACAGTCCAGGTCGAGGAGACTCAGGAAACATCTCACAAGGGAAATGGTGTTTCAACTGAGTTTTAGGAAATAAGATTTAAAAGCCCTCAAGGAGAAGAAGCAGCAGGAATAAACACAAGGGGAAGTGGAAGTGAGATGTGCAAGGGTTTTAGGGAGCAACAGGAACCTCAGTGGTCATGGGATGTAGAACGGAGAAAGAATTCTAGATATCAATTGTTGGTGAAGAGGCCTTACCTGTTATAGCATTGTGGTAGGTGTGACCATGGTCTTACGTACTGTCACTGAGCAAGGCTTTCTTGGGTAGGGGTGTGTGATGGGACATGATTATATGGAACCCTGCAGGGACAAGCCTGGGAACTGGGCTGCCAGTGAGCAGAGTTTTCTAATTGTCTTGCAAGACAGAAGAGGTGATGGCTTAGTGCCCACTGGCAGGTACTCTGGGTCTAAAGACAGAAGAGCCTTTAAAAGAAGATTCAGAGTGAGAGGCACTGGCTGGATATGATGTAAAGTGGGGAAGAGTGACTCGAAATCAAGAAAGAGTCCAGAGCCTAGAAAGTGACACTGAGAAGAGAAATGTCAATGGAGGGGGAGAACACAGCATTTGAAGATACAAGCTCCATGCTCTGAGATAACTGTGAGACTGGGAGGCTGGGCAGCAACTGCTGCCCCTTCACAAGGGTCAAGTTTCTTACCTGCAAGGCTTGCAAAGCCAGTGTTGTGGTGCGATTGTTTCAAAGAGTTGCTGTGATTGCCAGAGATGTCTGGGAAAGCAGTTCTGCAGAGCCCTTCACTATTTTCTTACATCGTGAAGGTGAGATCATTTATAATGGCCTCTTGAGGAAATGATCACCTTCTAGACAAATGGATGGTTAATGCCACATGTCTGGAATCCTGAGAGACATCAGGTTTGCAAGGTCAGATCTGGGAATCCTTGGCCAAGGCAAAACAGCCACCTAGAATCCTGAGAGCCAAGAACTGGAAACCGCTGATGCAAGGATATGACAGTGTGAGCTCTTTCAGTATAGTTAAAGGAAGGAAATAGGGTAAGAAGTTAGTGCAATGTGGAAAGACAGACTGCAGAAAGACCAATGGACAGGGTTAAGGGTGGACACCGAGTCTTCATAGCCATGTCAATACCAATAGGCAGAGCAATTCTAAAAAGAAGAGACGAATCTTGATATATAACAATACATAAGAAATTTTTGGAAGTCATGTATTTCAGAAGCCAGACTTTCATCAAGTTTCAGTTTTTAAGGACAGTTCAGTACCTCTTGTAGCTTTGTGCTGAGTGTTCAGCAAACCCACATAACAGAGTTAGCAAATTTATTGATGTACGGTTCAATGGCATGCATCCAGTACTTTCCTAGTATTGTGCAATCATCACCTCTGTCTTGTTCCAAAACATCGCGTCATTCCCCTAAGAACTCTGTGCTCAGTAAGCAGTCATTCCACTCTCCTCCTCACCCAGCACCTGGCGACTAACAGTTTTCTTTCTGTCTTTGTGGACATAACTAGATATAGACCCCCTGTAGAATGAAGAAGAGCTTTTCAAACATGTAAGGCTGCAGGGCTGGTTTCGAACAGGCAGATCTAAAAGAAGTGAGGCTGTGGGTTGGTTCACTGCAAGAGCTCCGCTACACCGGAGAGGTGGCCACAGCCCAGATGGATTCATTAAGACTGGTTTTTGGTTTGTACCTGAGCTCCAACTGCTCCTAATTCCGAACACAATTAGATGACAATGCTTTGCATAAATCAGCTGAGCGCATGTGAAAGGTGAGGTTGGGGTTAGCACAGACAAACTTATGGGAAGAGAAGCGATTAATCTAAACCTCATGGCTTGCAACATGTCTCTTTTTTTAAAACTGTTTTATAATTGGGGAAATTTTGCCCTTAAGTGAGTACTATTTGTAAATAATCCTCTCTAATTGAAGGCTTAAAATGTCTGGGCAAAACCAAAAATGACTCCCTGCCCAAGGTTTAGTAACAGTTTAGGTATTCAAACAGGAGCAGCCCGGAGACCTGGGCCTGGGTTTGATCTTTGTAAACCTGTAATTACTCATCTCCCCAGCTAGACTTTCTCTGAGCTAAGCAAGGACCCAAAGTGCATTAATTACCCACCGGTGACTCAAAATAAACAAAAACCTTACGACTTATCATCTTTGTTTGAAATAGTGCGTGTTGGAGGCTGAAAAATAAGTCCCTCTCTGTGGTATTTTGGGCTCACGTGTCAGATCTCCAAGTCCATTGTCTATGTCAAATCTGCACACAAAACAAACAAGTTCCATGTGCTTAGTGGGGTATTAGGGAATTCTGGCTTTACATGTGTATAAGAGAAAACCACGGGTCCAAGCCTTGGGTGCCAGCAAGCGTAATGCACATTACATGCAGGGACAGTTGACTTCGTACTAAACAGATAAAATGTTTTCCGGTGCCCGGGTATATTTTGGCAGCAGGCTAGTTGTCCCATAGTCATTCTGACTTTTCTGTTGTCAGGCCTGTTTATACAGCTTCTTTTCTTCTCAAACTCACCTTATTTGAAGCCCTTGCCAAGTGAGGCAAATCACCTTTCTAAACCTTCGTGATGATTCAGAAGTTCGAAGCTATTCAGAAGGCTTTCTTAGCTTGGAATGAAATGAGATTTCATCCAATTATGGCTCCTGACTGTGGTAGTGGTGGTGTCTGACTGTCAC
Organism: Rattus norvegicus; assembly: GCF_021556685.1. Classification (NCBI taxonomy): domain Eukaryota; kingdom Metazoa; phylum Chordata; class Mammalia; order Rodentia; family Muridae; genus Rattus; species Rattus norvegicus. Next base: position 120,796,991 of record NC_141536.1, read on the forward strand.
AGAAAATGCCACAGCTCAGGTACATCTACCTTTTGCAGAACCCTGTCTAAAATGATCACTTGGAGGATAATGCTAAGTGCCACGTGGATAGGAATTCCCATATTGATCCATAAAATGGATAAAATGCAAAAGAAACCTTTACTTTGAAACTCAGCTGTCTGAAAGAATTGCTGGTATCTCAGGTGCTATGCAGAGTGTGAACACGTAGAGCACAGACCCTACAGAGGTGACTTTGGACCTCAGCAGGAATTCAAACCATTGTACAAGAAAAGCAAGTTCTTGGTGGGAGAGAGAGTTGAACACTCAGAAGCGTGGACCATCCAGAGACCGCAGGACAGACTGCCACTTCTGCCCACCTTTGCCCACATCCCTGACCCAAGAGGAAACTGCATAGTGCCTCTGGACACAGGAAGATAGGAACAGGCAGCAGAAGATACCTGCAGTTCTGGTCTGCGCCCAGAACTGAAAAAAGCAAGTTCTTGGACTTTGGGAAGAAGAATGGGGGAGGGTTTGGAATTGGCATTGGGAAGAAAGGATGGGGAGAGTGAGGTAGTTTTGTGCACAAAAGGTGGACCAAACTGGTTAAAAAGGAGAGTTCTTAGATGACCATAGTGGCAGAGAAAGGCAGTAGGCATAGATTACAGGGTATTTTGCATCAGGATAGAATCTTAGGTTCATTTTGCTAGAGGAAATTGCTCAAGTGATGGAGGGTTGAGGCTGTGAGTGTGGTGTCAGAATGATGGGTCCTTCTGGCTGAATTGATATGGAGAAAAGTGACATATATACAGTCTGCTTGGGAGATTCAGTAACATCAAGGTTGCCCTGGGTTGAGGGACACCATGACGGGATGTTTGAAGAATTTTTGGAATGATTAAAACATTTTAGAGGACATATTTATGGGACCCAAGATCTTGTTAGTTTCTGAGAGTGGTATGTGCGAAAGTCTAGGAAGACAACAGGACCTTGAGCTAAGCTTATTTGAAGACCAAAAATAGGAAATGCCAAAGAGACAAGTGATGTAGAGAGGTCAGTTTTAGGCAGGTTGAGATCCATGTGATGGTATCTCTGATTTTGGGGAATGTAGGGAGGAAATTTATAAGCAGAAAAAAGAGGTGCCCTAAGCCCACAGAGATATATTTGTGGAAATCATGGAAGTTAGGGTGATTTCTGAGAGAGTTCAGAGGAGGGGGAGTCTTTATACCAAGGTAGAAATGGCAGAGACAACGACACTTTTTGCTGTTTAGCTGTGGAAGAAAAGGCAAATCAGGCCTAAAGATGAGGGCGATGCCTGGAATAAAGGGAAGACCAAATCCCTCACTTCAAAGAACCCATCAGTTAGAAATTATTACGTTGAGGATTGAGGAAAAGTGTTCTAATTTTGTGACTGAACAGCCATGAGACACCCGCGGAACACAGCACAGAAATACGTGACCTCTAAAGGCTAAAGGATGAAGGATGCTTATTTGATGATGAAACCTTAAGCATAGATGAGTAATTTGAGGAAAGAAAAGTAAAGAAAGAAATGAGGTGGAAGCAGCATCACCAGAGGGCTGCTTTCTCTCCTTCTTTTTAGATAAAAGACACGAGCTGACTTTATATAATACAGAACTTTATTTAACAGAGCCTAAAGGGTATGGAGTAGATCATCTCAGGAGACTATCACGTTGAGACAGCTCAGCCAGCAAAGGCCGCCAAAGTGGACATCAAGTTCAGTCCTCCAGCCCACACAGTAAAAGGAATGAACCACTACAAACACACACACACACACACACACACACACACACACACACACACACACACAGAGAGAGAGAGAGAGAGAGAGAGAGAGAGGCATTAAATAAATACTTGTTATTTTCTTTTAAGATTATTTTGTTAAGAAGGTGGATATAGGTTCTACTGGGGTCACTACAGTGAATAATTAATGATAGTGGTTATGATTCCAAGGAGAAACTGATACATTTAGAAGAAGGAACCGAGCAACCACAGAAAATAAATATTCTTGGGCATGTAGGAAGCATGAGTATCTGTTGCCACTGAAATGTGGGAAATTTAATGCCTCGAGTTTTGTATACATTTTAGAATATTCATTTAAATAAGGACTTCTCCTGCTTCCTCTCTTAGTCGGCTGTGGCTCGTTTCTGGCTGCCTAAACAATTTTTCCCCCTGAGATTGGTTTTAAGTTCATTCATACTCAGCACTGACAGAACCATGTCAAAACAGAATGGTTGCCCAAACTTTGACTGGCTCCTTACGCCAGGTAACAATAACGGTTCTGAGACAGCCTAGAGGATGGACGGTCCCACACTGTAGCAGACACCAGGGAACTTGTCTGTTGTGGAGACACGGTGTTGAGGATGAACCCAGAGAAAATGAAGGTGAGAAATCTAAGGTGTTATTTACTTCGAATACAGGCCAGAGTCATGCGCATCACTAAGAAGATTACTAGAAATGCTGACTCCCAGACCCCACCCTAGATAGCCTGATACCAGCTCTGCATGAGCACTAAATTCTCCCAGTATGTCTGTGAAAGGCATCACGAATGTCTACATCAGAACATCATGATGTCCCAGAACTGAAAATGGTCCCGTAAGGTTTACATTGTTATGGTTCAGTTCCCAGAAAAGCTGCATTCTAAATTTCAAGAACTTGTTGAAAGTGTGACATATCGAATGAGACCTTCTGGGAATAGGACCCAGGGCACAGGCTCAGCCAGCCCAAGAGAGGAGTCCCAGATATCCTGAAGTAAGAGAATCCCGAGTAACACTGATAGAGTCTGCTGACCCAGGTCACAAATAAGTGGTAGAGGTACAGAAAAGCTAGTTACAACATTTGAATTAAGACGTTGCTTGAGGTATATTTCAAGTTTAGAGAGAAAAAAATGAATAATGAAAGTCAGTGGCAGTGTTGTGCAGTAGCAAGTGTTTCTGTGAATTAACTAAGGCAGGGGACAATGGGATGGCCGTTTGACATCAGAGACTCGGCACACCTGGATGCAGGCCCGTCCATTAGTAAGCAAAGCAATTATTTCAGGGGTTGCAGAGTTTAAAGGAAACTGGATTTGGAGAAGGTAAATGTACAACGAAACACCATTTTCAAATAGATAATGAACTACAAAGTGAGTGTTTTAGGGCTAATTACAGATAATCATGATTCTGCTATGGAAGCGGCAAAGCCTCTTGAAGAGCGGCTTACCTGTGCGCCTCGCTATCTCGCACATCGGAAAGCCATCATTGTGCTGTTTGAGCAAACCTTCCGCAGGCAGTTCGGGTGTCCCTTCATCTTCTACTTAAGAGATTCCTCTTCAGTTCAGAGGTAGCCGAAGCAGGGCCAAAAGTCATGGGGATCTTGGAACTTGCTCTTACTAAGAAGAGCATGCAGCTTCCCTCTCTGCCCTCTGTGACAGTAAGATGTTCCCATCTAGTACACCCTACCCAAGTGTATGCATTTAAATTTCAACCGAGAAAAATGAAATACCGTTATTTCCTCCAAGACTCCAATCACTCTCCTCATGACTGCCGTGTGAGGCAGCAAGTTTCAGAAGGGCATTCCCATCAGCAACAGAAGTGTTGTGGAGATGGGGCTTGAGCTTTGGATCCAACAGTCTTGATAAAGGTTTGTCTAGACAGATCTGAACACGACCATGCTCTTTAGTGGGTATTCAGACAACATCTGTGGAGAGTTAGCCGAGGGGTTGAACACATACGAGTTCCTTGCTCTCAATCCAAGTTCCCTAGCTCCCCACTTAATGAAGAATGGGGACTCTCCCAGAAGATCACGTGATGGGTATGGTACATTAACTTTCATCTTTATTTTGGTCCTGGTGGCAAGAGGCAAAGATAATCACCCAGGCAGACAGGATGACATTGGCTAATGTCCCAGCATTCTACCGGGTTTTATTTGTACAGTTTAGCTCTGTGTGTGCCAAGGTTGTGATCAAGAAGGTAGCTGTTCTATTTATTCATTTGTTTAGTTAGGTCTTTACTGGAAACCATACAAGACAGAGCTATTCTAAACAGTGCGTCTGGTGAGCAGCCAACATGGCTGGTGCTCAAGTGAGATTTGCCTTCTCAGGTTTTGTTTAAGGTCCTTATAGGTTGTTGTTGTTGATGTTGCTGTTGCTGCTGCTGTTGTTGTTGTTGTTGTTGTTGTTACCATCTTGATTTTATTTTGAGTCAAGATTTCACTCAGCAAGGCAGGCTGGCCTAGAACACTCAATCATCCTACATGAGTCCCTCAAGTGGTAGGACTGGAGGCATGAGCTCTGAGTCTGGCTTAGTTTTCTGGTATTTTTATCCTGCCTTTGGCGATCCATGCTAGAAAGAGAATACTATGATTGTTTTTGGTTGTGTGAGCAAGATTTCTCTGGGGAAAAGTGGCAGGAAACTCTCCTTTTGAGTGGATAAAAAGATGGGGGACCAAAGTAAGAGAAACACAGACAGACACACAGACAAAACAACAACACAGCTCATAGTAAATCATTGATCTGAAGCTCAAAACTGTTGTCATTTTAGGGGATGGTCGTTTGACCTAAGGTAAGGAGACATGAGGAAGAAAGCCTCAGGGAAACATTTGAGTCTTGTAATGGGTATAGGTACAGATCTCAGGGCTTGAATTTATATGTTTAGTGTTTTGATTGTATGATAGAAATTCACTTGTTTTGTATGGGTATGTGTGTGCGTGTGTGCATGTGTGAATGCATGTGTGTGTGAAGGCAGTCCAACAATCCTGCCTTGAGAGAGATGTATCAGCTGCTTATGGGTCTCAGTGAGAAGTTTATGGTTACAGCATTGTTCATTATTTGGTAGTGATCCTTGGGAAACCAAACTGTTTGTGTGTCCCATCTCAATGTTTCTCACACAGCATTTTCCTTTCTTATATTCCCAAGGAAATGAATGTTTTATGCCTTTCTTCTGAGGTGTCTGACATCTTCCATGAGAGTCCCTGTGAATCTGACTAGACTTTTCTGGGCAATTAGTCACATAAAAATTTTCTAATTACATAGTTAGCCCTTAGGTGTCTTCCTGTAACTTTGGTGTGGCATTTGTTATGGGAGTCTGAACACAAGAGTAGAAAGGTATCTCTTATACTGTAGATGGCACAAGTTAAATAATTGTAACAATTGTAGCCAAGAAAGAGACTGCCTTTCTGGAAGTTTCTCCCAAGTCAAATCTCAGGATCTCTTTGGAACATGGAGATCTAGAATTCTTCTGGTCTTCTTAATTATTAGTCGATTTGTGAAAAATAAATAGGAATCGATATAGTATACAAATTCATTAGATGGTATTTGGTTCAACTTTATTACCTTTATTAATATTATTTCATCCTAGGTCAAAACCAATGGAAGAGCATTAGTGAACAGAGTTCTTTTGATGACTTCACACATTGTGCTTGGAATGTCTAACCTCCAGGTGAAGAGCTCTGAGGTGAAACATCATTACCCTGGCAAACAGTGTAGATTTGGAGTTTAGGAAGACTTCAAACATCCTTCTTTTTTCCCAAATTAAACATTTACTTGGGCTTATTTTTCAGTGTCCTGATCCTCCTGTTGACAATGGGCTCATGAAAGATAATTAGATAAACTTATCCATGCTAATGTGGTAGCTAGCTAATCTATTACTCCAGATCAATAAGATTCACCACAGTCACATGATTCAGTCACATGCCCATGTTGGCTGGAAATGCTTAGAACTACTGGCAAGGATAAGAATTCCACCAGCAGTCCAGGGAAAAGGGAAAGAACAAATTACAGTGTTTGTTTTTGTTTCTATAATATATGCTATGTGTATGCATCTATACATGTATTCTATGTATATAAATTACATATATACTACACAGCAAGGTTTTAATAATGAATATATCTTGGAATCAAATCATCCAGTTAAGTTTTTGTTTCACACCCGGGCCCATGCTTTTACGTTGCGTGCAAGGAATCATAACATTGTACTGCAAAGAAAGATAAAAGAAAAATATGGACCCAAGAACTCATGGCTATGAGTGTTCTGAAAACAAGTAGTTCAGACAGCAATCATTGTCCTGCAAAGACTTCTGATCCCCAATGCTACTCTTCCTAGAAAACATGTTGTCTCAGAACACAATTCTATTTCTCCAATTGCTCATCTTCCTTTGAGGTCGGGCAGACTTTTTCCATGCTGTGTGTGTATAGACTGTGTGCACAGATCAGTGGTGGCACGAAGGCTGTTCTACTTAGTGAAAATCCCCTGTTGCCTCCACCAGGGACTAAGGAAAGCAGGGATGTTTTAAAGGGGATGAATGTGGAAGCAGGAAAAATAATGCTCAAATTTGAAACAATATTTTATGCAGAAGACCAGGCATCCATTTCTAAGAGCAGCTGCTGGGGTGGGAGTACCTGAGTTTGTCCCATGATCAGACTGACTGCCAGGCTGGAGGAGATTATTGGATGAACAAGGACTTACTTGGACATGGTGCTTCTAATTCCTTGTTCAAACTCAGGATGAAACCAGTTGGGTAGTTTCTATGTTTATGTTTGTGAGTGAGGCTGAGTTGTACAATACTGGCTTGCTTTTGGCATTTTTTTCGTAGAGTAGGCACTTAAATAATTTTGTCTCTCTTCTCTTTTTTATTGATGTTTTTTATTTTCTAGACCTGTAGTCCCACCACATAACCCAGGCTTATCTCAGATTTGTGGCACTCTCCTCCTGCTTTATCTTCCCAAGTCTCAGAATTACAAGTATGTACCATAGGCCTTACATTTAAGTCTCTTCTTGAAACATCACTTATCAGAGAAGTGATTTGGTCTTCCTAAATTTCTATTGACACCTGAAGTTCACCTTGTTCAATGTCACTGCTCTGCCTCCCATTACACCAAAAGTAAAGTCCAAGAACTTTACTATTCCTGCAACATCAACGTGTAAATGTTCCCTTTCCCTGATACTTCTGTTCTCTTGGATAATGATTGCATGCATAAACCCCAACCCCCACTCCAACTCCAACTCCAACTCCAACCCCAACCCCAACACCAATCCCAACACCAACACCAACACCAACACCAACACCAACACCAACACCAACACCAACACCAACACCAACACCAACCCTAACCCTATCATTCTTCGGCCACCCTGCTAAGTCATCACAAAATGCACTAAGGACCCTTTGTGATGCTGTTTATTATGCATGCCACCCACTTTCCCTGAATCTCTCACTGTTTATTATTTTTACTTATTTCATAAAAATTGACATTATTTGAGTACTACTAAATCATTCTCTGCACTACGTTACTATTTTAAAATTATTATGGTGAATTTCATGAGACATGAATTTAATTATTTTGGAGTGCTCAGTGTTGTGACATCTACTTACACTCACGATGTTGGTGTAATTATCCCTTCCACCTAATTTCAAGATAGTTCTATCCCTTCCACGTAAAATCGTTATATGTTAAATTTTCCCCCACTTGATCTTCTTTCCAGTTCCTGGAATAGATTCAATGTAGGTCAACTGTGTAGTTTACCCACAAAGTATCCAGCTAAGCTGTTATTAAGTTCACACATCTGTGTTTTTGAGATTTTCCTTGAAATTTAATTGACAGAAAGAAGTATATCAGTCTGTGCCTGTGTCTATGGGTTTATCTAGTTTGGGTGAATAATACTATTATACATTATATGGCAGTGTGTGCGTGTGTGTATATGGGTGTCTGTGTGTCTGTGTGTGTATGTGTGTGTGTATGATATGTGTGTGTGTATGATATGTGTGTGTCTATGTATGTGAGTGTGTCCCTGTGGTGTGTGTGTGTGTGTGTGTGTGTGTGTGTGTGTGTGTGTGTTCACCTTTTCACTCAGCAGCTGTGGTTTGGAGGTTCCTGGTGCATGTGCCAAGAATTCATTTAAAAAAATAGTTACGGATACATCATCTGGTTCCAATTTATTCTCAGCAGATCTAGTAGTGGAATTTGGTGATTCTATGGTAATTTTATGTTCAAATTTTGAGCAACAACCAAATGCTTCCTGGTGGATAAAACACTTTATATATTTCCATGAGCCTTGTTAGAGGGCACTAACTTCCTCACCCTCACACCACCAGCTGTTACTTGTCTTTAAGAATTCTTTTGAAAGCTATCTGAGGGATGGGAAGAGATGTTTCATTGTGCTTTTAACGTACAGCTTCCTAGTAACCAAGGCTTTCAGTGTCTTCTCATGGTTTTTGAACTTTTAAATGTTCTTTTTTGGAGAAATGTCCAAATCTTTTCTCTTTTTTTCAATTGACTTTCTTTTCCATATGTGTGTGTGTGTGTATGTGTGTGTGTGTGTGTGTGTGTGTGTGTGTACATCACACATGCACATACATATACTTATGTACGTATGCATAATCTGGCTCCCTATAGAATTATGGAATATATAATTTTTAAGGCTCATTCCCTCATGGTTCAGTTTTTATTTCAAATATTACATATAAAGAGACAGGCATCTAAACCCAGTAGAGGAGTTTTGGTCTGCTTTCTCACTGACTGTCTGACAACTGAGTTATGATTTCTTGATGTATTTGAGCTATGATATTATTTTGTGAAATTATCCATCCCCTTCTATCTGACACAGGGGAATGAATGTTTTTAGTAACGTCCTCTCACGGTCCAATAACACATCAAAGAGATGTGCATATTTGTTAAATTATTTATGGACTAATAAAAATATTATCTGAGACCATATAAGTTTGGTCTTATATTGTTCATCTGCTACTACCAAGACTTTTTACCTGCAAAACTAACATTCTCCATGCTTCATGATTTTATTCTCAATTCCTAATCATTACAGAATTATTTATATCTCAGTGAATAACATGGGATTAGATAGAATAAACCAGATAAATAAGGGGAGATTATTGAATAAATGATAACATGAAAGTATAAACTAGTTTCAGTTAAGCTTAAGGAGAATAAACATAAATCCAAAAAAGCATTTCAAGAAATGATCATTTTCTGATAGAAATATGAAACTCTTTCTCCTGGTGGGTATAATATGTTATAAATCTGGTAGAAACCTCAAGGAAGTAATAGTTCACAAAACTAGCCTTTGCCACAACTTTTATTCTCTAGCTGTGCCACCTTCAAGATGAGATAAGACAGGGTAAAGATGAACAAAAGGGCAAGAAACATGGAAGATGTACAGTGTCATCTGGATAACTGGTCTTGACCAGAGCCTCAGGGATATTGTGAAGGGCAGCAGGAAGGCCCAGATAGCAACCAAAGCAAATCAACACAGTACTCTCTCTTTACCTTTCTTGAGCAGAGAGGAAGGAGCAGAGAAATGGGAAGGAGAATGTGTTTCCATCGTGTTCAATGAAAGCTATCTACATATTACTTGGTTAAGTAAAGACCTCTTTCACCCTGTGAAATCCTGCCCACTAAGACCTTCCTGCTCCAGAGAATTCTGAGATGCCGGATGAAAGGAAAATGAGGAATGAGGGAGACCTAGTCTTTCTTGCCCTTGCAACTCAGGTTAGACAAGGAGGGGATGTCTGCAATTGTGTCTTGCACTTACTGTAGGCTTGCCCTGCCATTCTGGCACTTTCCCAGTACCTCATGATTCTTTTGATCTTGTTAAATATCACCCTCTTTTGCCTAACTCATATTATATATGTGAGGCTCAATGTAAAGATTAAGAGGTATTTAGTGGCAAACCCAAAATGCCAGCAGTTAGGAAGACAACACAGGAGAATTTTTGTGAGTTTGAGGCCAGCCAGAGCTGGTGAGTTACAAGTCACCTAGGCTTATAGAATGCAACATTGTCTCACCCATCTCTCTCATATAAAGTGATACTCAGTTGATTGTGATGAGTCTTTTACAAGGGTTCAAGGGTTTAGGTGCACATAGACAGTCCAAACATAAAACCATACAATTTTAATATTAATTTGGCTTAAGAAGGTGTGGGCACAATGACATTATAGTCTATGTTGAAAAATGCAGCAATTAGATGATTCTAAGTTTTCTATTATCAAGAGTGAATGTTTATTTTTTATTCCATTCATTGTCTACAATATATTTGAAATTTAATATTAAATTTTGGATCAGTTGTAGATTTATGCATTTCAGTAGCAATGAAGCAGTTCATGGTGAGAGACTCATTTCTGTCTCTGGCTGGGTTCAGTTCCTTGAACGGAGTAGACACAGAACAAAGGGGATCAAAGGTAACGACCTGCCATGTGGGTATAGCAATTTGGAGAGAAAAGTAAGAATTCCTGAGAGACTCTCATTAGCAATAGGATGATGACTGAGAGAGATTGGCCCTAGTCCCAGATCTAAGTCTTCTGCATGCTTTAGGGTGCTTACTATAATTTCTCATGGAGTGCCAGCTGAGAGAAATGCTTTACAAAGCAATTCTGAGGGTCACTGACAGGAGCAGCCAAAGTATCAGGCCTCCTACCTCCAGCAGGTCTTAAAGACTGGAGTAGCTGGTCTCTGGTGGCTGAAGTAGGAATCAGCTTGTCTTTCAACTTTGGTCAAATCCTAGAGGCTAGCCCAAGTGTGCTTTCTACATAGTACAAAAGACTCAGGCATTCAAAACTGTCAAGCTCATTATCTGTGAGTTCACTCTTAAAGCAGGAGATTGGTAGGCAATTAAGTCTTTCCTGTCTGTCCCCTTGGTGGAGTTGTATGATGAAAATGTGGGATGATCAAATATATTGAGAATAGGCTAGGCCCTGACTGGTTGAATAAGTATATGTAAATAAGGTGAAAGATGGGACCAATCACAGAAGAGCTGTCAACTGACTTAAAAGTTTTTTGTTGTTTCTGTTGCTGTGGTGAACCTCATAGGTTTCCATTTGCTGTATCTGTTCCCTGAGACTCTGGCTGTTAATTCTGTCCTGCCGGGATTTTCCTGAGGACTTTTTTTTTCAAATCTATTTGTTTCATTTAGGCTGCTGTTGCTATTCCATTGACATCTGTCAGCAGTCTACTCTGTGGCCTCTGGCCTTGAGTCTCCCACCTGTCAGAGAGGAGGAAGCTCTGCCTGAAGAGCCCCTCTCACCCTGGTGGGTAACTTCCTGTAGAGCTTAGAAACAACATTGTAACCAGAATATCTGTCTTGGTCCAAATATTAAATTTATTTAGACGTCTATTTTGTGAGATCAATGCTTGGATTCCTGGACAGGGAGAGGAAGGGTCCCTGGAGGCTAGGATGTGAAAGGGGTGTTGAGGACTCACAGGTAGGTAAAACATTTATTCACTCCAGGTGAAGACATCTGTATGGGCAGGCCAGGTAGTTACCTAAGCACATATTGACTGCACAAAAAGCAGGAGCTACACAGACCACATGGTGGTAGACATGCTGGCTTATAAACAGACACAGAGGCAGGCTGGTTTGAGGGTGGAGACAAAGACACAGTCCTCTGAGTCAAGGCCATGTTTATACAGAATCACTCCAAAATGGCTCTGTGCCAAAAATAGCTATACAACAGGGTATATTACTGTTTGCTCTTGGTGTTCTTTGGACATCTGGTATCAGTCATTCTGTGCTCACTCACACACCCCTGGGTGTCCAGTGTGAGACATGTTCTAGCTGATTCATATTAAATATTCACATCAACACTATGCTGTATAAACATAAATTGGACCTCACCCCCCCTGCTCCCTACATACCTGTAAATAATGTGTGGTCACAGATGTTTATACATGTTCATGTAAGGCTACATGACCTACTTGTGTCTATGCGGTTTTACATACCCATAGGCTTGTATATTCACAGCTATATCATTACAGTAACATTCTATTACCACAATATTTCTCACACTATTTGTGGTTTTAGGTAATTGTATTTCCTTTTTTTGTGGGACAGTCGGGGGTCATGTGCAGTTTGTGATCTTCCTGCCTCCTGGCCCTGAGTGTTGAGCTTACATGTGTGTACCACTGCCCAGCTTGTTTCAGGAACAGGCAGCATTTTCTTTGCTTTTCCAATGTTGACCATGTGGATACATGGATTGGGATCCTTCTCTTTACTAATTTAAGAGTTTAGTGCTACAATGGCCTTGCTAGCCACCCACCTTTAAAATATATTGGATTTTGTGCTAATCCAATGCCATGTATATTTTATTATTTTGAGAATTGATTCCACATATCAGGGGCTGGCCTTCAACTCCCTGTGTAGTTAAGATGGCCTTGTACTTGTAATTATCTTTCTACCTCCTGAGTGCTAGGATTACACCATGCCCCATCCATGCCCCATCCATGCCCCATCCATCCCATCAGTTTACAGAGTGCTGGGGATCAAAGCCAGGGCTTCCTGCATGCCAGGCGACCATGCCCCAGCTGAGCTACATCCAAGCCCAAGCCCACAGATCTTTAACTACTTTGGAAATTTCTACTTTGGAAGCATATGACTTGATTTATGTGTGTTAATTAATTTTCATGTTGTCCTATTATTTCTGATCTGCCCAAAATATTGTCTATTTGACTTCAATTCTTTTTTAAGTCCTAGCACTATAATTTATGGCCAAGGATTATGGAGTGTCTTGCTGACTGTTTAATCTGTGCTTTATGAGGTATATGCTGTTTTTGTTGGGTGGATTATCCTCCATAGAGTGGTTAGACCCTGCTGGTAATTCAGTGTATCAGTTCTTGCCTGTTCTTGAGTTTTCTTCAGCCTGTACTTTACCCCTCTGAAAATGAGGTAATGAGGTCTCTAACAGGAAGTGTGGGTTTGACTATTTTTGTTTTATTTCTATTAGTTATTAATGGCCGTATTTTAAAACTATCTTTTTGCAAATACACACTTAAAGAATTTTTTCCCTAACAGCTCAGTCCTGTTATTGTTATGTAGCTTTTGTCATTGATGTAATGACCTTTGCTCTAAAGTATATTAAACAGTGCTTGTTGACTTCCTGCTACTTTTACAAATGTTATTTCGTGATGATGTCTCTTTTCATCTTTTCACCTATGGATGACTTTAAAGTCAGTGTTTTAGGGATAGATTTTTCCTGCATTTATTATTGTGTGGTCACTGAACCTACAGCCTTGATCATTAATCTTCACGGCATTGTTCAACTCTGTCAACTTCTGACATGTGGGATGTGTGTATGATGTGCTCTTCTCTCTCTCTCTCTCTCTCTCTCTCTCTCTCTCTCTCTCTCTCTCTCTGTGTGTGTGTGTGTGTGTGTCTTTGTATGCATGTGTGTATGTTGTGTGCATATCTGGGGTGGTGGTGCTATACATGCCTATGTGAATACCCACAACTAACCAGTGGTGCATCAAGGATTGAAATCTAAGCATTCTGTTTCTCTGTAGTGAATGAATGACATCTTTAAATCAGTCACTTACTATTTTAGAACTTTTGCCACAGCTGTGGATTGAAACTAACAAGTCAAGGGACCTCATAAAAATTGCAAAGCTTCTGTAAGGCAAAGGAAACTGTCAATAGAACAAAATGGTAACCAATAGATTGGGAAAAGATCTTTACCAATCCTACATCTGATAGAGGGTTAATATCTAATATATACAAAGAACTCAAGAAGTTAGACTCCAGAGAACCAAATAACCCCATAAAATGTGGTACTGAGCTAAACAAAGAATTCTCAACTGAGGAATATCAAATGGCTGAGAAGCACCTAAAGAAATGTTTAACATCCTTAGTCACCAGGGAAATACAAATCAAAATAACCCTGAGATTCCACCTCACACCAGCCAGAATGGCTAAGGTTTAAAAACTCAGGTCACAGCAGATGCTGGTGAGACTGTGGAGAAAGGGGAACACTCCTCCATTGTTGTTGGGATTGCAAGCTGGTACAACCACTCTGGAAATCAGTATGGTGGTTCCTCAAAAAATTAGGCAGAATACTACCCGAGGACCAAGCTATACCACTCCTGGGAATACACCAAAAGATGATCCAACATATAACAAGGACACATGCTTCACTATGTTCATAGCAGCCTTATTTATAATAGCCAGAAGCTGGAAATAACCCAGATGATCAACTGAAGAATGGATACAGAAAATGTGGTACATTTTACACAGTGGAGTACTACTCAACTATTAAAAACAATGATTTCATGAAATTCTTAGGTAAATGGATGGAAGTAGAAAATATCATCCCGAGTGAGGTAACCGGGTCACAAAAGAACACACATGGTGTGCACTCACTGATAAGTGGCTATTAGCCCTAAAGCTTGATACACCTAAGATACAATTCACATATCATATGAAGCTCAAAAAGAAGGCAAACCAATATATGTATATTTGTTCCCCCTTCCTTCTTAGAAGGGGGAACAAAATACTCACAGGAGGCAGAGAGTGGGAGGCACTTAGGAGGAAGAAAGGAGGTGGAGGGGGAAAAAGGGGACAGGATCAGGTATGAGAAGAGAAGGGATATACAGAGGATGAGGAATTTGGATAGAGGTATGTAACAATGGGGTATCGGGAACTGAGGGTAGCCACCAGATGCCAGGAAAGCAAGAGGCTGCCAGGACGCAACAGAGATGAGATTAGCTGAAAAGTCCAACAAAGGGGAGGGGGAACCTGTCCAGACCATATCCAGAGGTTAGGCAAGCCCCCTGGTTGGGGGATGGGGCCACTACCCTTCTCAAAATTTGAACCCAGAATTGCTCCTGTCTAAAGAAAATACAGGGACAAAGAGTGGAGCAGAGACTGAAGGAAAGGCCATCCAGAGACTGCCCGGCCTGGGGATTCATCCCATATGCAGCCACCAAACCCAGTCACTATTGCTGGTGCCAAGAAGTCCTTGCTGACAGGAGCCAGATATAGGTGTCTCCTGAGAGGCTTTGCCAGAGCCTTACCTACACAGATGAGGATTCTCACAGCCAACCATTGGATTGAGCACAGGGATCCCAATGAAGAAGTTAGAGAAAGGACTAAAGGAGATGAAGGGGTTTGAGAACCCATAGGAAGAACAACATCAACCAACCAAACACCCCAGAGCTCCCAGGGACTAAACCACCAACCAAAGAGTACACATGGAGGGACCCATGGCTCCAGCTGCATATATAGCAGAGGATGATATTACCTGGAATCACTAGGAGAAGAAGACCTTGTTTCTGTGAAGGCTTGATACCCCAGTGTGAGAGAATGCCAGGGTGGTGAGTTGGGAGTGGGTAGGTGGGAGGGGCAACATCCTCACAGAAGCAGCGGGGAGGGGGAGTGGGAGAGGAGGGAACTGGGAAAGGGGATAACATTGGAGATATAAATACTTTAAGTATCCAATAAAAAAAGCCCATTTCTAATTTCTAATGATTGAAGAAGCTCTATGCCAGAGCCAAGTATATCAAATTATGACCCTGGACAAAGAAGGCAAGCAATATATATGCGGAAATGAAGAGGGCAAGTTACAACCCCTGTGTTGAATGCAGGCTTTTTTTTTTCTAAGAAGGACTAGGATGTAGTATGATCTGTAAGTTGTCTACCCCAACAATCCTAGTGGGAATTTTAGAAAACTTTCTCCAGCATTTTTCATTTTGAGGTAGATTCTTCCTTCTAAAACCCCAAACTGGTTCCTGTTTAACAGAGCGCTTGGAAATCAAAGCAAAACAGATCTAAATTATAGCACAACCCAAACAAAGACACATTTCAGTTCCTTCTGTTTCCAAATTCTAATTTCCAAAAAAGAACAGATGCCACAGGCTGATAGCTCCTAGCATGGATGGTTTTGGACCTCAGAAGAGCGAAGTTCTTCATCTGCCAGGGCATTTTATTGGAATTCGAGGAACATCTTTAAAATCAACCTTTGTGAAATTATGTTTTAAAAAGCAGTCCATGCATTTGTAGTTTATAAAAACAATGTTTGTATGGTCAAAGAAATATGCAGCTTAAACCTAATTAACTCTGGTTAGCTTCCCAGTTGAATGTGACCCATTTAATGAGAGATTTTAGGTCCTCAGACTTTGTTGTGTACACTAACCGAAACATAAATTTTCTTCATTCTAGTTCAGATTTAATTTAAAATTCTGAGATAGTAGAGTGATTTTTGACTTAGGTAGAATTTAATTACACTTTGAAGTTGGGGAATGTGTTGTGTTTCACAGTTGCTTATAAACAATCCTAACTGACTCTTTTTTTATTTACTTATTTCTTTATTTGTTTACTTATTTTATATGAGTAAGTCTTGTACCAGACTGTCCTTGAACTTCCTGTAGCCCAGGCTGGCCTTTTGACGATCTCCTTGTTTCAGCTTGCCAAGTGTTGGAATTTTAGGCTTGAGCCATATTCTTTCCTTTTGTTTCTATGAGGTGCCAGGGCCACTGATCATTGTGCTTTCTTTATATTTCTCAAGAACGTAGAAGTAATGACCTTCAGTGAGTGGAGAATTCTATGATGCATTTTGACATTTCGTAAGTAACAGCTCAACTTTTAATGACTTAAACATTTGGAAAAGGCCTTCCAACCCCAGGCTGCCATAGACACCCTTGCCTTTTGCCCAAAACTATCTACTGCACTCCTGCTATGTGTAAAGCACAGTGGGTGGAGGGAGTTTCAAAGTCTAGGGAAAACTTAATTTACAATCAGGTTAAAGAGAAAGGCTGACTATGCGCATTAGCAAACACACAGGACATAGAGGGGCACATAGTAAGCACTTCCCAAGGATGCAGATGAAGGAATTAACAGCTCAATTAGGGTGATTGGACTACAGATCTGAGCCGACCTGTGCAGGAGAAAATACTAACATATCTTCACTTCAAACAGTGTCTGGATTTCATGCAGCAGAGATGGTGGCAAGTGGGTTCTAGACAGTGGCTATAGCTGAAGCTGTGTCAGCAGTGGAAGGGCACTCCAGGTGTGCTTGGGAGGAAAGACAGCAGCAGATTTAAAGAGTGTGGTTAAAAAGTAAGTGGCAATAGGAAAATAGTTGCACCACAAGTCTAGCCTAAGGCTCACAAGCATTGTTTGAAGGTGGTAGAGATTAGGAAGGGTGATGGTTCTGAAAGGCTTTAAAAATGATTTGCTAGGAGAACCTCAGGGGGTCAAGGACAAGCACTGTGGCCACAAAAACAGGATGCAAAGTTAAAGATAGAAAGACAAAATGCTGGAGGGAGTAAATAGAGATCTGTGGAGTCTCCAGTGTGTGTGTGTGTGTGTGTGTGTGTGTGTGTGTGTGTGTGTGTGTGTGTGTGTGTGTGTGTGAAAGACAGAGACAGATATAGCAGACATACTGAGAGAGAGGAAGGAAAATGACTTACAGAAAAAATAGCACACCTGGGTCACTTTGACTCTTCCAGGAAGACTTCTCTTCAGACTCCAGTGTTGAGTGTGAATGGCTGAGAAAGAAGGACATTGAGGAATTGAACCCACGGAGCAGGCACTGAGGAAACCAAACATAAGGTTATTTAGTGTTCATACCTTCAGTTGTTCAGGTGACTTAAGCATCTTTTGGTGAGGGCTCACAGTATACATCTGGAAAGAACATTAGCACTCCTGCTCTAGTTAGAGGCCAGAGCAGTCTATCATTGGCTAGAACAACAACGGAGGCTACGTTAGATGACAAGTGAGGCCAAACCTTCATCCTCACCTACAGGGTGCACTAGTAGATACAATTTTATGCTTCCCTGAAAATCTACTTTCTTTCTTCCTGGGCGGAAGCTAAGCAGTTAATTAGTTTTTCTTATAATATCTATATACTCCACTGTTTCCACCTATCACTTTACACAGAAAAATAATATATTTAAATTTTTTTCTGTGTTACTGATTATGCTAAGTACATTCCCATATGATTGATTGTCTTACAGTATTAATGATTTAAACTGTGTTTAGTAAAATACAACAATCATATAAGTATATAATGTTTTTAATATCTATAAATTGTTTAATTTGTAAATTGTTTTAAAACATGCTTAACTGGGTCAGATTTTCAACACTATTTCCTATCGTCTATAGAGAAAGTAGAAATTTATAGAGAAAAATAGAAATAGGTTATAAACTTGGAAAGTAAGTTTCTTATAAGGAAAATAGTGGGTTTTTTTTTTCAATCTTAAACAAGGACATATAAACCTTTTCGAGATAAGACTTGTTACATTTGGTGGCAATCAGGTCGTCTCTGTTTTATCTTCTGTCTCGATGTTAGATTTAAGGGTTTCTACACCAGGCTCCGAAGTTCAGCCTGTGCCATTTCCTCCTCTTTACTTCCCATTATATCAGGTTTCTATTTTGTGATCTGTGTACCCATGATTGTTTGAAAAGGAAGCCCAGACTTCTAGCTCGTAAACATCACTTCCTCTGTCTCATGAATTTATTTAAATGGCTGATACTTGAGCCCAGGGGATTGTTTATCCTAACACCAAGGAGTCAAGAGTGCTCATTACCCCCACTCCAAGCTATCCATAGGTCAACAACAGGAGGCAAGACTCCTCATGCTCAATTACTCCAAGCCTCGTTCTCAGACCTTCACTTCCCAAGATTTGTGCTTTGAGTAGTCAGTCAGTCAACCATTTTGTAAAGTCGAGGGAAGTGTACTATAGTCTGTAGTCCTATCCGAAGTGCATTGACTCCATTGCCCATCTGCTAGTCACGTTCTTCACATTTCCCCTCATCTTAGAATTCATAAAAAGACACTGATTTAGTTCTTAACTAACTTGGAGAGTCTGTGTGCGTTCTTACAGTAGACAGAGAACCCACTTTTTTTCTAAACCTTTAACAGGAAGGCTTTTTTTCCCTTTCTTTCAGGAAATAGCTTGGATAGAACTGTTTCACTAATGTTAAGAGAAAGTAGCCTTAGAAACTCACTGTGCCTCTGAAAACAGATTTTCAATAGCTTCTGCAATGAGTCATATATCCTGATGACTTTCTCCACGAGCAGGCAATATTATTCAAGTTTAGAAAAATGACATGACACTCTATTCAGCTCCTGAGACTGGTTAACATGAACATTCCTGAAGTCATTTATCTTTAACCTACTTTTTTTTCTTACTGGTCAACAAAATGTCTATGAGAATTCATTCTGACTTTAGAAATTTTTCCTTAGAGTTTCATTTACTCTGAGTCAGGGACGTTGAATGGCAGAGGTTCAGGGTTGTCAGGGTTAATGGTGTCAGAACAGCTACCTTATCCTAGTTTATCAGCAGTACCCTTTGCCCTTGGAGAGAAGCATGCTTACCACGTAGAGTTTCGCCTAACAGTTTCCCATAATCCAGATAATTTTGAAGGTTATTTCCAACCATACACATGTCATCTCCTACAACTAATTCCCACCATGGAGGATTGGTCAATAGACTTGGTGGTATGATCTTGGACTCTTAGGGTTTTTCCCAATTCCTGCTTCCCTGATAGAGATATAATTCTCTAGCTTGATGGCCTCCAAAGAACATAAGAACAGGAATGACTGCTTTGGCATATTAAAGTTGAAGGGAGATGGGGTATCAGAATTTGCCTATTCTCTTAGTCGTGGTGTGCCAAATGGAATGCTGACATCCACTCTGTTCCTTAGAGGGTTGGGACCTCCTGGTCTACTCTCCTGATTTTTTATGATTCAAAACAAATGATAAAAAATTTTAATTCACTTTTCTCCACAAAATGCTTTATTAGGATGAATGTCAACTGAAGTAGAGTGAGTCTCCATCATTGGGAATATAAATTCCAGATCTCTCACAGGTATTCCATTTGATAAACAAAAGCTTGACATTGGTTAATATAATTAGCAGTGCCTTTCTGAACCCCTGAAATGACTCACTGCGTGTACTCGCCATTCTTTTGTGGGCACACCCATCTCCAGACCCTGTGATTCTGCAGACAAGTACACACTACACATGCTTTTACTTACATTTCAGCCAATTGCCCAAGATCGGCATCACATTACATTAAATGTGTGTATTGAAGACAAACATTTACATATAAAATTGTGACACTGCATCAGCTGCACCAAGGTTTATTGGTTCTCAGAATATTAGAGAAGCAGAAAAATCAAAACAATATCATGACAAATGCTCACCAAGTTTCTCTTCTACTCCATACTTCAGACTCAACTGTTCAATTTTGGAAGGGTAAACAATCTCATACGTCAAAATGATTTTTATATTACACATGTAACAATGGAGACGTAAGAGACTTTAAACCACAAACAAAGAACATAAATAGAAATGCTTGATGAGTCTTTTATCTCTCACCATCTCCTATCTAGTAGATTTGTTTCCCCTTAACTTTTTTTTAATGAATGAATGAACAGTAAAAGACCAGGGAAAGATGATAAAATGCTTTCAAATGCCTTTGTGTTTCTAGGTACCTCTTAGCATGTTAGAATATTTGTGCTCTTACCTGAATGAAAGTATTCCTCAGCCACACTTGAGGATAGCTTATTTAAGCTTATTATTAACACTTAAAACATAATGAAGCTACTATATTAGAATTTCCATCTGGCATTTGAATCTCCTCAGAACATTTCTTCTTGTGTTCTGTTAGTAAGGACTGAGCTAGGGATAAAATGAGTAGAGAACGCACAGGGGGACATGCTCTCCACCCTCAGGCTTCTGTAGAACTCAGGTTCTGAGCTGAACACCCTGCCCTTGCTCTGAGATTCCATCTGGAGAGAATTCTTGCTGCGACTTTGGAAAGTCAAGAGATTCTTGCTATCTCCCCTCAGCTTTTGTCCTGAATATTTGTACTGACACTGACTTCATCTACTTTCACTGCCCCAAGACTTTTGGACAAAGATCTCCCCTCCAGTACCACCCCTAGGCACATACTTGCCCTTCCACATCTGTGTGGAGAAAGTCAGGAAGAAGGGCTATGTGAGCAACCTTGGGCTTACTCATTTTTGTCCCATCTGGGGTTGTTTGTCATCTTTTCTAAATCAGGGGACTTTGTTTGCACATATATGCACGTATTAGGGAATCTTGTTTGCACTTATATGCACGTATTAGGAATCTTGGTTGCATGTGTCTCTGTGTATGTTCAAGATTCATATTCATATGATAAGGAATTCTGCTTGCACGTGGATAGCTGCACTATGGACACAGACTCTTCTTACTGAGCCAAAGCTTCTTGCACTGGAGTGGCTTAAATTGCCCCGAAGAGGACTGACAGCTCCCTGACAGTATGAGAACCAAATTATCCTCCTTTCCAAGCAAACCCAAGAAGGTCCACTGTCTGTAAACGGAGATGCTCCAAGAGCTCCTCCTCCTCTCCTTCTTTCTTCCCCTCTTTCTCCTCTTTCCCCCTTCCTCCTTCATTTCCTCCTTTTCCTCTTTCCTTTTTCCTAGGGTTAGAACAGACATGACCTACCTACTTACTTTTTATTAGTTCTAAATTCTACTCTGTTAGGAACACCACTGCTATTTGTCTCTTTGTGGAGAACATTTTAATATACACTGGGATTTAGAGTAGATTTTGGAAAATGTCACTTTACTGCATAGAAAATGCCTTTCACTCATGGAATATGATGGATTTTGTGTAATAAATAATAATGAACATTGAATAATTATTATTTTGCTAATTATTATCATACTTATCATATATGTATGATAGGACTTGAATGGTACAATACATAAGATACACAATTACACATAAGTTATCAATATATACATAAATTAAAAACTGCTTAAAAATCTGTCAAGTTTTAAATATGGGTAATGTCTGCTATGGGCAATAGACATAGGCAGCACATTCTCCTTTTGATATCTGCAGTGAATCTGAGATCTACATATATTTCCTTCTACAACTCAGGGCTATAGTTTAATCTTATTTGTATTTCTTCATTTATTCAAAAAAGCCTCTGAAAGGACAAATGTGTTGCAATGTATAGAATTTATTTTTGTCCCTTAGAGACATTAGAGCATGATTATAATGCAGGCACAAACCACCACACAATACTTTGTCACCTTGAAAGGAATTTTGCTCATTTAAAATGCAAACATGGTTACATATTTGAGGTTCTTTGTTCTGAGGTTTCTATTAGGAACAATTAACATCTTTTTTTCCTTATGAATATTTCAGTTTACTTTCTGGACTATTGTTCAACTGGACTCTGCTTTTGTTTGTTTTCATCTCCGGATGTGTTAGGCTTGGGGCAGGCCTAGTTTCCTTTTACTTAATACATGTCAATGTCGCAAACACATGTGTAGCCCACTTGTTACCTATAAATTAATTACACATGAAGTTGCACACAAACGCCTACTCCTTGGGGAAAGCTGCTTCATTCATCTGGCCACTTCCTCTTTGAGGCCACCAGCCATGATAGTCTACCTAATTCTTCCCAACCCCCATTCCAGCTGAGGATTTTAGCATAGATTATAACTTATTTGAAAAGATATGTCAACGTGCAGCGACAGTTGTGAAAATAAGCCTTGTGGTTTCATCGTGTTGAAGCCATATGGATGGGAGACTGACACCGGCAAAGCCTTTCAGTTTTTAGCAAGAACGATGACTGGGAACATAACTTGAAGACAAGAGAAGATTTAAACTGAGTTTTCATGGGTGCCTCTTGTTAGAAGATGACCATTAGGACACCTTTGGTACCTGTTTTGTTCATATTTCTTGTTTTTTATTTAATTGACAAAGAAAAGAATTAAATTATGTTCAAAGAGTTCCCCAAGACTGAAAAACTTATGTCCTGCTTTTGTACCATATCAATTGCAGTAACAATAGCAATGACTACCATTTACCTGTCCAAGGAAAATTATGTCCTAGGTGTTAGTCAAATCGGGGAACCGGATCACAAAATAAGTCAGCAATCTTTGGAGAATAGTACATCAAATGAAACAAATGACAACTTTATGTTCCTGTAAAGTTCCAAATGGATTCGCCAGCTTCACTTTGTTTTTAAGAATTAACTGTTATGTAAGTGGTTACTAGGAGATAGGGCCTACTCAGAAGAATGGGGAGTTACAACAGTAATCATAGCAGCTCCTGGAGGCCCACAGCCCAGGACAGCAACTGAGTCTTTCTTTATTTTTTCTGAGCCCCATTGTCTGTTCCTTGGCATCTTCATTTAGAAGTGGGAGGAGTAATTGATGTACAGGGATCACATAAACAGAAAATAAACTAACAAGGGATCAGACCTTGTCGTGACCATCTCCAGAGAATTAGCTCCAACAAACACACTCTAGCCTTTGATTCATTGAGTGTACGTATTTGTGATTAATGAATTGTGTTTGCAAACTTGAGTTGTGTAAAGGGGAATAGAATGTAAAGTTAAGTCTAATAAAATGCTAAATGGAAGTTGATGGAGTTATGATTGGTAAATAATATAAAATATCAGATGAAAATATTACAGTTTCTTTTGTTTATATGGATCTTCTATATCAGTGGGATTAGAAGATTGGTTTATCCTCAGATGCTGTTGGAAAACATTAGTTTATGAAATGAGATAGAAGATTCGATACCACATTTATGGCACACAGAGAAAAGGGCAGTGAATGTTTGAAGCTGTATGAGCTAGCAAAGTGTGTCAAGTCTTTGAATGAAAATTTGTCTTAGAGCAAAAAGAATTTCTCAAACTCTCTTAGCAAGCCTCCTGAAGAGCCATGATGTACACTGGGAAATATTCTAGTAGACACTAATGGATCATGAAACAAAGAAGATAATGTAATGAAAACGCCAAGTGTAAGCCAAACAAATAATGATTTTTCATCATTCTAGCACTCTCCCTCACAATCAGCTCAATGTTTATTTGGTACCAAAGGACGCATCCAAATGTAGAAGTGCCTATGTTGATGTTATCCATAAAAATCCGAACTTGCACTTTCAGGACCAAAGTATTAGACTTGTCATAAAGTAATTTAAAATGTTCCCCCCTTTTCCTTTGGACTAGTTTACACTGATGGAGTTGATCAGCTTCCTGCAGATTTAGCTTTCTCCAACATAATTTTTCTTGATCTGGATATAAAACTGTTGTGTTATTAGCCATCCTAGGAACCACTGCTACCATAGACTTTTCAGAGACAAATTAAACTAAATTGAATGATTGACATTCAGTTTGTCACTTTGTTCTAAGAATAAGCACACAGCCTTCCAGTTTCTCTCTGAGATCTTCCTCCACTCAGCATCCATTGTGCCTGGAAGAGAAGACGCCTCACATTCCAGAGGACCAGGGAGACTCAGGGAGATAGCACATGGATGGGCCATGAGGAATACTCAATGTGCAACTTGTTCTTGCTCGGTCTTTCCTTTTCTGTTATGTGTGTGGGTTTGGGGAGGGGAGCACATATGGGTAGGATGTGTGATCAGCTGTTATCAATCAAATGAAAATCCCTTGTGATTTGACATTTTCTAGGCCTGGCCTGGACTTCCTGTTGGATCTCTTCCAATCTCCAGTGGATAGCTCTTTGTCTCCAGAGTGGATCCCGATGAACAGAGAATTTCACGATACTTTGCTTTTCTCAATCTTGGATGATGCTGATTGGCTATATGTTTGTACCAACTGCATCCTCTCCATGGGTGAACTACAATAGGGCAGCAATATATTTACACAAATGAATCAGTGGAGTGCAAGGTAGAAATTTGTACCATCATTAAATCCCTATATTGAAATCAACAACTATCTTGTTGAATTAAAAATAATTAACAATCGAGGTTGTGCGCAAACTTGCGGAGTTTGAATCCTCATAACCCATGTAATAGCCAGACATACTAGCATGTCTAAAATCTCATCATTCACACAGTGAGATGGGAGGTAGAAACAGGATTTCCAGAAACTCAAAGGTCAGATAATCCAGATATTCAAAGCCCTTAACAAGTGACCCAGCATCAAGTAAGGTGGAGTTGAAAATGAATACCTGATATTTTCCTCTGACCTCCAAAATGTTCACACACAGGCACATGCACACACAAGCACACACACACACACACACACACACACACACACACACACACACACACCCCACAAATACAAAGAAACCAATGGAAAGAAAGAAATTAGAATTGGAGACATGGAAACAACTAGCGAATCATGGTTGACTCCCTCTGAGTTTGAACAACAGGACTTATTTTTAGAAAAGTCTTTTAACAAAACAGAACAATAAAATACCATAAAACCTTTAATAAGCATTACATATGCACATGAAATGGCAGTAAATACTTTGTATGTTGCAGATGGCCTAGTTTCTGCATTGCTCATGTTATGCGTGCCTCCTTCTCTATTCCATGTGTAGGTGAAGAGACTGAGGAAACATTTAATAACCTGCCCATTGCAAAGCCAGAAATGAAATGAGATAGAGTTTAGAGCTACATCTTCTTCTTGTTTTTTTTAATTAAAAATTTTTATTGGATATTTTTATTTACATTTCAAATGTTATTTTCTCTCCTGATTTCCGATCCATAAACCCCCTATTTCACCCCCTTCCCCCTACTTCTATGAGGGTGTTCCCCCTCCACCTACCCATTTCTTCCCACCTCCCCACCCTGACATTCCCATACACTGGGGTATTGGGCCTTGGCAGGACCAGGGCTGCTCCTCCCATTGGTGCACAACAAGGCCATCCTCTGCTGTATATGCAGCTGGAGCCATGGGTCTGTCCATGTGTACTCTTTGGATGGTGGTTTAATCCCTATGAGCTCTGGTTGGTTGGTATTGTTGTTCTTATGGGGTTGCAAACCCCTTCAACTCCTTCAATGCTTCTCTAACTGCTCCATTGGTGACCCCATTCTCAGTTCAATGATTGACTGTGAGCACTCACCTCTGTGTTTGTCATGCTCTGGCGGAGCCTCTCAGGAGACAGCTATATCAGGCTCCTGTCAGCAAGCACTTCTTGCCATCAGCAATATTGTCTGGGTTTGGTGGCTGTACGTATATGGGCTGGATCCCCAGGTGGGGCAGTCTCTGGATGGCCTTTCCTTCAGTCTCTGCTCCAAACATTGTCTCCATATTTCCTCCTATGAATATTTTTGTTTCCTCTGCTAAGAAATACTGAAACATCCACACTTTGGTCATCCTTCTTGAGCTTCACGTGGTCTGTGGATTGTATCTTGGGTAATCTGAGCTTTTGGGCTAATATGCACTTATCAGTGAGAGCATACCATGTGTGTTCTTTTGTGACTGGGTTAACTCACTCAGGATAGTATTTTCTAGTTCAGTTTATTTGCCTATGAATTTCATGAAGTCACTGTTTTTAATAGTTGAGTAGTACTTCATTGTGTAAATGTACCATATTTCCTGTATCCATTCCTCTGTTGAGAGACATCTGGGTTCTTTCTAGCTTCTGGCTATTATAAATAAGGCCACTTGAACATAGTGGTGCATCTGTCCTTGCTATATGTTGGAATATCTTTTGGGTATATGCATACCACTCCTGAGGTAGGTCTTTTTGATCCAAAATTTCTCACTCTCATTTCTAAATGAAGCATAGCCACCATTTATTTTGTTCTTGTAAGCCATGGCTGCAATACTCACCTACTATATTGGAATTTCCCATCATTTTTCTACATATTATTGTCAATCTACTACCATTTACTAGTGGGAAGGAGACACTTGGTATAGATATACCCCTGAAGCCTTAGTGTATCCACAAAACCAAAGATGGGGAGAAAACCAGAACATGCTGAGTGCCTGTGACAGAGGCAATATGAGACCTATACAACTCTTGTAAAAGATAAATGCACATTGCTGAAAGTTCTCCCTTAACATTTGATCAGAGTCGTTCCTACTTAATTGTTAGCACATCTAACAATTAGTATGGATGGAGTTTATATTACAGGAGCGAAGAAGGGGAAGGCTGTCAAATTTTCTATTACAACTCTTCTCAATCACTTCTCTTGTGTGTGTGTGTGTGTGTGTGTTTCTGCATGTGTGTATGAGTGAACACACGTGTGACTTTTCTATTGAGTACAGCCACCACAAATTGGGTTTTAATGGGATCAGGTTCAGTACTTTCAGAAAATGATAATTTCTGAGAAAATTACGAGAAGTGAGTTGCACTCTTACCCTTGCCCATTTATTTTCAAGGAGGCGAGTCTGTGATTTAAGGAATCTCAGTTGGCTTTCTTTTCATATGGTCATGAAACATATTTATGCCACAGTCAGAATGAGTCAGACAATGAGAAACCAAACTGTAGTTGGACCAGTATACATGGGTCCCAGTGAATCTTTCTCTCTCTCTCTCTCTCTCTCTCTCTCTCTCTCTCTCTCTCTCTCTCTCTCTCTCTCTCTCTCTCTCTGTGTGTGTGTCTATGTTTAACCACATGCAAACAGGATGGGATGGTGGTTCACAATGGGTGTGGCTCTGCCACCTCTCCTCCCACAAACTCCCCTTCCTCTCTTTACTCCCCATGTGTTTCAAATTGGAGCAACAGTGGGTGGGAGAAGCCAGGGCTGCCCTGTGAACTATAAATAGCAAAGCCAAGAATTCTGAGTGTTTGAGGAGGGGAGGTCTTGGGAGATAGCAGGATGAGGGAGGTGGGCAGCTACCCAAGTGTAATCATTTGCATTGCTTCAAACCAAACCAACTTCTGTAGCATATTATTGAGTATTGAGTAAATATGTGGCCAGCCTCAAACCCAGAGTAAAAAAAAAGAGGCTATAATAGAGATGGTCCCTGATAGAGAGTCACCTCCCTTAACTTTTTGGAAAAATACAGTTATAGTCAAACTAAAGTGGACCAAAACCCATGGAAAGATTGATGGAAATTCATTTTAAAAAGCCACACACATGAAAATAATTTTCACAGGAGGCTTTCTGTACCACAGCTGTGTCGCTTATTTATTTTGGACTGGTGTTTGCAAAAGAGTGGTACCCGAAATGGTCTCAATTCTTCCTTGATAACCTTGCAAATGTTAAAGCCCCTTCTTTTTTGAGTAACTTGGTATTTAAAGGCAGGTGGTCTTCAAGGATCTTCAGACAATTTCTTTTGCAACTCCACTCTTGGGTTTCATCATTTCTGATCTATGTCACACTTGGTCCTGTTTTGGCAACTGACATATCCTCCGAAGAGGTAGATGGGCTAGGGATGCTGAGAATGTGAACATACCTTTGCTTGAAGGTGGGAAAGGTGCCCATAAGGAGGCTTCCCAAACCCATAAAACTTAAGCAAAAGAATTCTTTAGAGCGGTGTTACCCTGCTCCATACCATAGACATCAGAGTCGCACCTGCTTTGATATTGATGATCCTTCCTGTAAGCCTCTGAGGCAAGTGGTTTATGGGAGTGTAATGTACCTTATAGAGTGTGGTTTCCATTCACCTTGACATTCGGCACAGTTCAGTGCCATGAAGCCCGCCAGCACATGTACACAAAGAGTGTGACATATTTTAAGGGATTTGGAGAACAAGGCCTCTTGCATATGCAACCAGAGGCCTCTAGTGTCATTATTCATTGAATTATCCTCTGGCAAGGACGAAGGAGATGGGGATCAATAGATCAAAACTTGGCTTATATAGAAAGGTCATGTGTGTATAGTTCTCATCCAGCTCATAATTGTGATCAGTATTTAGACTTGTCTTCTGCCTTTCTCCTATGATATCAAAATGCATCTCGATCAATTTGTAACTATAGTGACTTAATACTTCTTCTTCTAGGACAATGCAAAGTTCACCCATTGGGCCTCTTTTCCAGGTAATGAGCTTGTTTGAATGAAGAACTTGTCCTCTGAAGAATGATTCTTGTCATTATTATTGTGAGAGACTTTGATGTTTCTCTGGATAGAGGACAGAAGCTGGGGACACCTCTGTTGTCTACCAGAGAGCCATAACAATAATGGGGTAGTTGTTCATGAATTTTGTCCAGAGAGCAGTGACGTACAGCATAGGGAATAGATTCTGTATGCGAGTCTCACAGTTTACCTGCACTCAGCTACAGTTGAAACAGCAGCCATTGACTAGTTTGCAATTCATTAGAACGTTTTTTAAGGGAAGAGAGTAAAGTTGATTTAATAAAACCCACAAAACAGTTTCTATCTGCTTTAGTTAGTGTATTTTAATTTTAACATTTAAGGAAAAGTACGAACACAGGGATCTTGGAACAAAATCTCATCTCCATCTTATTCAATGAACTGGTCCAGTGTGTTGCCTTCCTAACTGGAGAGAATGATGCACCATTTATCAAAATAAGCAATACTCCACCTCACTGTGGCATCTTAGAAAAATACACGAGTCACCCTCCTGCTGGTGCTCTGCGATCCCTGCCAACAGCCTAGGAAGCCCCAAGTAAAAGCAAAAAAAAAAAAAAAAAAAAATAGGCCATCTCACCACCAGGGGGCAATCGACGTTCCAATCTGAATTCACCAAAGAATTCTTGGAGCTGGAATGAGCAGATACTTATATTTTTTCTCATTTGTATTCTTGGGATATTTTGCAACTGCAGTGAAGTGTTGGCCTTTGAGGTAAACACAAATGCCCCGGGACTTAAATGGGGGAAGAGGGAGACTTGGCTATGCAAATGAGAGTGGTAAGAAATTTAAGAGACGTGTGTGAAGACTACACACCTTGAAAGCTATCTAAGATGTTTACGTATATGTTGAAAAATAAAAGTTGGTTCTTTTATATCCACGATTCTTGATTACTATTAGAACTTCTAGGCCCTATTTCCACTATCTGTATATAACATATTAGGTGCTTTCTAATTTTCAACTGTAAAGCCAAATGCAAATTTGAATTTTTGTTTTAACTAAGGATTATAGCCACCTTCCCCCAGTTTAATTGTGTGTGGTTTATTGAATGAATTATTTGGAATGGACTGAAATACAAAATATACAACTCACAAAGAAAATTCAACAACATAAAAAAGTTTCTCTTCTAAGTTAATTTATATGTATTCAGAGATATGGTAACGTCCAAATACCTCCCTGCTGGCCCTGATGTAGACACTGGACTGTATCTGAAGGTATGCTAATTATCAAATTAGAGGGAAGGCATGCTGCTGAAGGCATTCTGTAGAGCCAGTACAGGAGTTTCTGTGGGTCTCTGTGAGCATAGTGTGTAGGGGATGGACACACCAGCTACTTCCTTTACCAGCCTAGTGAAGTAGAAATAGTTTTGAGGACTCCCGTGTATGCTCACTTTGATAGGTGAATGAAACTTTCTTCCGGATAAATTAATTAAAGATTGATCAGAAATGTCACTGCTGAGATGGTCAGACCTTTCTTGCTTAATATTCGATCCAGTCTCAGGTAAAGACAGCTAATCAAACTGATGGAGACCCGAGTCCAGGAGATCAAAAAAGAATATGCCAAAAAATAAAAAAAAAAACAAGTTAAATCAATCAATCAATCAATAAATAAATAGGCCATATGAAACTGGACCAATGATAACTAGATAGCTTTTAATATAAACCCCAACATTAATGGAAGAAGAGCTGTGAGGAGATGGGGGTTAGCAGGAACTTACATAAACTTTTTTCAATAATTAAATGATTTTTAAAGAAAAAACTTCACAATGTGCATTAATGGACATGGTATTAGAAACATGGGTTTTGTGTTGATGATTACATGGTAGTTAGAATGTGAAGTGGTGTTAGCTTAGACCATATGGGAGGGATGCGTATCTATTCTCTGATGTTAAGATGAGCATCTTCGCAAACTGGGATATCCATGACAGCCTGGCAAGGCGAGTGAGGGCCCGGACACTGTGCCTCGGGACAAATATTGAAGCTACTAGAGCAGAAGAGATGAGGGGAAACTGGTTTGTTCAGATTACACCAGAGGTTGTTGTCAAGTAGGTTTAGTGAACCAGAATGGACACTTGAACTCAGTGTTTGAAGATGGGGTTGGCTCCTGCAGTGCATTCTCTGAAGCACCAGAGGCCATGAAATGATAACATGTGCCTGTGTTCGGAGATTGTTGTTCGCTTTCCTTTTTCTGTGAGGTAGTTCAACTGTCAGACTTCACCAGACAGAGAGCAGATTGACCTCCAGTTTCGAGAGTTAGTGATGTTCAGGTCATCCAGATTAGGTTTGAAGTAGGACTATCTTCTAAGACCAGTATTAATGCTACCAAATTATAAAGCATTTTAAAATTCCCCCAAATATGCAGGACATTCAAAACTCCATGGCAGGTGGGGTTTTGGAGGGTTGGAGAGGAGGAGAGAACAAAAGAGATCTCTCATGGTGCAACACATCCCTTCTTCCTTTAAATACACGTTAGCATGTTAAAGGCTCTGAAAAGCACAGGACTAACCTTTCATCAGAAACTCAGTCCCACAATTCATCAGTGGAGCATTCAAAGTCCTCCACTACAGGTCTCTCAAATTTTCAGTCTCTGTGACCGTATCCTGTGGACATTTCCCTTTAGCCATCCAGTAACTCCTTCCAGTGACTTGTCTTTGCCTTAATCTGGACAGCTGAAAGGTTACCGCTATCGCACAAAGGGGTCACCTCTCAGGTCCTTCTTTGATGAACTCAGATCCTGCTTTCCTGTAAGTTGCTTGTTAGCTTCCCCAACACTCTAGGGCACAATGTGACTTGAAGCACTCTGCAGTCCTGCTGTGGCCTCACTAAACAGACTCTCAGTAAAACCTTTTTGGGGTCATAGAAGGCACTCCCAGGGAAGCAGGAGCTCAGCAGAACCAAGCTAATGTGAATGTGCTGAGACTATGGACATATGCTTTTGTAAGTGGCACCAACCTCAGTCTACCTGTTTTAAATACTCTGTTATAGCAAATACAGAGGCGAATGCCAGCAGCAAACCACTGAACTGAGAATAGGTCCCCTATTGAAGGAATCAGAGAAAGAACTGGAAGAGCTTGAAGGGGCTCGCGACCCCAAAAGTACAACAATGCCAAGCAACCAGAGCTTCCAGGGACTAAGCCACTACCTAAAGACTATACATGGACTGACCCTGGACTCTGACCCCATAGGTAGCAATGAATATCCTAGTAAGAGCACCAGTGGAAGGGGAAGCCCTGGGTCCTGCTAAGACTGAACCCCCAGTGAACTAGTCTATGGGGGGAGGGCGGCAATGGGGGGAGGGTTGGGAGGGGAACACCCATAAGGAAGGGGAGGGGGGAGGGGGATGTTTGCCCGGAAACCGGGAAAGGGAATAACACTCGAAATGTATATAAGAAATACTCAAGTTAATAAAAAAAATAAAATAAAAAATACTCTGTTATACTTACATACATACATATATACATACATATGTATATACACATATACATATATATGTGTGTGTATATATAAACACACAAACACACACACAAACACACACACATACATATTTGGTTTTGTTTTGTTTTGTTTTGTTTTGTTTTGTTTTGTTTTGTTTTGAGAAATGTCTGGCAGTACCTTGCCTGATGTTGAACACAGTTTATCATTACACACTTTCCTAACTTCTTGGGTCTTTTGTTTGTTTGTTTGTTTGATTCATTGATTTTTGTTTGTTTGTTTGTTTTTCTCTCTGTAAATAGAGTAACCTCCTGTAAGTAGTTGGGTTAAGTTGGCGTAGAAGAATAATTATTTTTTTCTTTGAGGTTTCAGAGTCTTGGGTTTGGGCAATGAATGTATAGTCCTCCAAATCCTTTATATACTGCAAGAGAACCTATTCATAGGAAAGTCAGCATGGAAGGGGAATTTCCAATGAGAAAACAATGATTTTTTTTATCCTCTAGTTTGTCTTTTTTTTCTCTCTTCAGGCAAATATAGCAAAAATTTCCCAAACCAAGGACTTTCAACTAAACCATTATTGGAATTGCCCTAGGCAGACCTGCTCAAATGGAGACTGGGAAGGTGTGACAGACAAGAGATTATTTTCAAATAAAGGCCCCTGAAATCTTTTATGAAATGATGTTTGTGTGTAATAATTTCTTCCCTGTAGAAGTTTCTATCAACTGCATCTTTCAAATGTCATTTCCAGGATGACAAGATGGCCCTGCAGGACAAGGCACTTGCTGTGTAAGCCTGACAACCTGGCTTCAACCCACAGAAGCCATCGAGAGATGGAATGTAAGAAGTGAGTCCACATGCTAACATGACAAACCCGCGTTCTCTCCCTCTCTCTTTCTCTCTTTCTCTCTCTCTCTCTCTCTCTCTCTCTCTCTCTCTCTCTCTCTCTCTCTCTCTCTCTCCCTTATATTTCATAACTTACTACACTATGCCACTAGTGAACAATGGTTATGATTAGCAGATTACTTTTAAGCTTACATTAAGATTATAATGATGGCCTTCGTCAAGAGAATATTTTAGCCACTTCAGTGAGTTCTTTTTCTCTGATTGAAAGAAGTAAAACTTAAAGCTTACTTAATGGTTCAGAAAGAGAGAATAATTATTGTGTCCTCAATTCAAAAGGAATCCGTAGGATGATTACCTATTGAAACCTTGTGTTTTCCTTTCTGTTCTTTATCTATAGCCCTAATGCCAGGATTACATGGGAATTATAATCAGATGAACATTTTTTGGTCCCTTTAGTGTTGAGCATGAAATCCCTGAAGAGCCATGATTCAGTACCTCAGGTTGCTAAGTTAATGCCTTGTGAACAAAGATGAACAGAAACAGAAAGAAAACTACCCTCTTATCGTTACACAATGAAATATAGTTACACTACACAGATGTACAAATGAAGGAACTCCAGGACTCAGGTCTAACTCTTTGTAGTACTTGGCCACCCTTTCCTCCCTAACCACATTCACAACAGACACACCCCGCCTCATTTAAAAATCTATTTTCCTTTTGTATAAAGAGGAGAGATGTGCCATGCCCTATTAAATCATTATAGGCCTTAGCCAAAGAGTGTCCCCACAGGTGGGAAGGGTGTGCAGTTCTCATCAAGACATCTGGCTCTTTAACATTTGGTGGCTAAATCAGGTGCTGCCTCAAGCTGTTATGGATTTTCTTTTCCTTCCTTAAGAGATATCTTTTTTATTTATGGTAAAGTGTCCATTTGTACGTATGAATCACAAGTGCAATGCAGGCACTCACAGAAGCTAGATGAGGAGGGTGTTGGATATCCTGGAGCCAAAGTTACAGGCTATTGTGAGCAGCCTCCATGGGTGCTAGGGACTGAATCTTCGTCTTCTGCCAGTACAATGAAGGCTCTTAACCCCTCAACCATTGACTCCACACCGTTTTATTGTGTCTGTTTTAGCCACCACTGGACGACTTGTCTTTCATTGTTTCTATCCTAGTATTCGTTTAGTAGAGTGAGGAAAACCACTCCCAAGTCTTCCCAATGTTCCTATGGTTTCAATAGAACTTAAACTTGTCCATTAAGAGATATCAATCTATTCTACCTGTGTCCCACTTCCTGCTTTTCCTTGCTAAACACATGAATTCTAAGCTTCCCTTAACAATGAATTCAAATGCAATTTACACCCCCCAAACTGATACTTAACGAGTGCCCGCTTCAAAGAACCAATGTGTCTTAGGCAGAACTTCCAGTTATCCAAGTTAACAATAAAGACTTTGCTCATTTAAATTAACATTATGTACCATTTCTGCCCCTGTCTGCTATACAGGTTATCTTCATTAGGATGCTTATCGCTGAGATAAAATATCCTGACCAAAAAGCAACTTCAAGAGGAAAGGGTTTCTTTCCCTTACATTTTTAGATCATGGCCAATCATCAATGGAAGTTTGGGTTGGGACTCAAGGAAGGAACTTGCAGTTAAGAACTGAAGCAGAAGCCAAGCAGGACTTGTTTCTCAGGACTTACTCAGTGTACGTTCTTCTACACTTCAGGACTATCTACCTGTCCGTGGCTGGTACCACTCGCCACAATGGAGTGGACCCTCCCACATCAATCCCCAATTTTGAAAAAGGCTTTACCGGCTTGCATACAGGCTAATCTTATGGGAACATTTTCTCAATTGTGATTTCTTCTCAGATGATTGTGGCTGTGTGAACATAGCAGCAGGACAATAACAACAAGCAAACAACAAGAAAACAACCAGGGCCCAGATCTTGTTATCTGAACCTAGTCTCCTCAAACTCTCTCCAAGGACAGGCTCCCCTCTATTCTATTTCACTGCCAGGCCACTCACATCTAGACTAAAACTTTCTGATGTATTCCTAATCTCTCTCTGTGGATGGCATGCCATCATAATGTCCTCTTTGATTGGCAGACATCACTTTTCATCTTCTGTATCCCTTCTTAATCTCAACGAAGTTAACATCTTTCAAACACTTTAAGCTTCTAATCTATTGTTTAGATTTTTTTTCATGAGGTTTCAAAAATCATTTACTTCCAGGCCTAGAAAAGCTCACAGCAGAGTGTCAAAAAGCCAGAGGGTGGCTTGGGCTACACAGTGAATTCAGGGTCTGGCACAATCACACACACACACACACACACACACACACACACACACACACACACCACTCCTCAACCCCCACCTCAGAGAGAGACAGGTAGACAGACAGAGACAGACAGAAACTGACAGACAGAAAGATGCAGAGAGAAATCATTTTTGTAGATTAAAAATAAATATTATTCCACTCTATTTTTTTTTTTTACTGAGCTTGTGATACTACGGTTACTAGTAGATGAGTTTGAGTTTTAGATATGTCACAGTTCTATGCTTCCAAAGCAAAGCAGTCAGCATTTGGAAACAGCCTTTTTTTTTTTTTAGCCCTGCAAGCCTCCAAATTTATCTGTATTTAACTTCCTGGTCTTTCTCTTACGTACCTATTTTAAGACTTCTCCAGCTTTGGTCAAGGCTAGGCTTCCCCTTAATGGTTCTGCTGTTCAAGAATTTAGTCCTGTGATTGCATCCTCTCTCTGGGCTCTATTAGCCAAATTACCCTTCTCTACTGGATCTTCTGCTAAACTATACATAAACAAGAAATTAAATACTTTTTCACTACGACTCTTCAGCCGTACAGTATCCACACAGTGGCTACCTACTCCACATGTTCTATTCTATGATGACAGGGCAACTCAGGTCTTCATGCCTATACAGCATGTGTTCTTACCCACTGAGACACCGCCCCAGCCCTGCATGTATACTTTAACCTGTAAATACATGAATGAGTGGTGAAACAGAGTATGTCAGTGTCTTAATTTACTCATTGTTAGGTCTCAGGAATGAGGAATGTCAGTGTGAGACTTAGTCAATGAAAGAGTCATCTGAAACAATATAGCATTGGATTCTGGGTACATCTGGTTGCTTTCTGTATGTAACCAGACTATTGCTACTCATATTCATAAGAATGTGAATTTTAATGTCTCCTGTGACATTTCAGGTTGAATAAAATTTTCAACAAGTGTAATCAAATAGTGGTGAGGTAAGGACAAATGCCTCTGCCTACTTCTAATGTTCTGGCTATTTGGCATACGGATGGATTTGCATCCTCTAGGCTGGTATTTCTTCTAATAGACAACATATGGAGGCTTGGCAGGTTCACATCCATTTGTAGGGACAACTCATTGAAAGGGAATTTTTCCCCAGCCCCAGCCCCCAAACTGTTAGGGGTGCATGTGATCGCATCAAGTCTTATTGTGAGACATTTAATACAAATGGTATTAAAATTATAGTCTTGCAGCTTTAACTCCAGCAGATTTGTACCCAAGGCCTGACACTTCCTAGCAATGGCATAATTCTTTAATTTCCCTAAATATCAGTTTCCTACTCTATAGAAATGGAGGAAGATTGGATTTAATAACAATATTCATTTTGTGAGTTTTCTATGTGAGATATATATATATATATATATATATATAAATCTCAGTATAAGCCTCAGAAGCAGGTATATTATAAATAAAGTCAAAATTTAATTTTAAAATAACAGCTCAAATGAATTCAACCTATTTTCTTAAGTCAATAGAAAAGCTTTGGAAAATTAACAGGAAAAGCTTTATTTTTGTGGAAAATAACTATTTGTGAATAAATCGTAGTACAGAAAAATTTAGGCAACCTATATTGGCTATTGGGTATTAATATCCAGAAAACAAACTTGCCAGCCAGGCTGGGTGGTCCAGACCTATAACCATGGCTACCTGAGAGGCTGAGGCAGGAGGATTGTGAGTTATAGCTGTGCCTTCACTTCAAGGACTTCAAGGTCAGAGTGGGCAATGAGTGAGATTTTCTGTCAAAATAAAAAGTCAAAAGAGACCTAGAAGTGTGGCTGAAGGGGAGAAAATTGTATTCTAGCACATACAAGGCCGTGAATTCACTTACCACTCTTTAATAACAAAGCAAGTTCCTGTCCTATAGGGATGCTTGAGTAGATAGAACATTCCCTCTTGGCTTCCAATCACACACCTTTAAATATGCAGATACAGGATTTTTCTCTAAAATACCATGGGTTTTTGGTGGTTGAAAGAATGGAGAAAAAACCCTCCAAATAAATATTGGTTTTCCATTCAAGTATAATAATTGCTTAAGTTGGAATTCTGAGTGATTGATTTGGATTATTGAAACAGAAAATCAGTATTCTCATTTGTGACTATTACAAGCTCAGGCAACATTGCTCTGTCATGACAAGAGCCCTTCTTGTCTTTGGCCCTGTTTGTAGTATGGTTCAGGGGTGCAATTAGAGAGAATGGGTTGGGATAACAACAATGTGTGACATTAATGCTTCTTCCAACATATATGTTTAAATCCCTTTTTAAAACCTCATAAATACTGCATTGGTGCTCCCTTAATTTTGAGGTTCATGAACAACATAGTTGTAGAAGCCAATATTGATTAGATTATGGAAACTGCAGTTCTGAAGAATCCTCAGTTGTATACTGCAACTATTATATTTTAAACCTGATACCTCTTAGGTTTCTATGGACTTATACCCATTTGGTAACCATAGTCATTTGGAGTTTGACCTTTTGGACAATTTGAAGTGATTTTCTTCTCAGCATGGGCATGGAAGGTGCCACCTCATTGAGAACTATGATCCGAAGGGCCATTCTCAAACCCTTGGTAAAAACTTATCCATTTCTGTAAGAACTTTTGATAAAGTATGAATTCACTATTCCCAATCTATTTAGAATTTTGGTTATTGTTGACGTATAATGATGTGAGCGATTCTCAATTTTGAGTTATTTTGTTGACTTAATATGTATAAGTTAATATGTATAGTATGTATATATTATTATGTATAATAGGTATATATTGTTTATTTTACTGGTCTTAAAACTCCATGAACTACTTAAATGTATCTTATTTCATGAAGAAGGATGACCCAACACACAACTTCATTAACTAGCCCACAACCAAAGATCATGTTTATTAAATGTGAACTTACAATTCCACATACAAAACATTATCCAACTAGACTTGCTTCATCTTTTTTCTCTTTAACT
Source organism: Rattus norvegicus (assembly GCF_021556685.1). Lineage (NCBI taxonomy): Eukaryota > Metazoa > Chordata > Mammalia > Rodentia > Muridae > Rattus > Rattus norvegicus. Next base: position 120,835,043 of record NC_141536.1, read on the forward strand.
ATGGAAGTTGGCTACTTTTATTAGAGGTGTGTTTGCTTTTTCACTCCAGTGCTTTGGAAGGTTTTAATATTAGCCCAGCTCACCTAAGAAGTGTCAGGAAAGAAGAATCAGAGGGCTGATGTTTTTAACTCAGGTCCAGTAGATTGTGTCTGAGAGTGAGCTAAGGCTGTTGGTTTGTAACCTGTTCCTAATTTGGGAACTTAAATTATACAGCTCTCAGAGTAGAGTAGGTAATGGAAAGACGAGAGTGCACTTAAAATATGAAGGACGTTGAATGTGATTCTTTCCTGTTCTGCCCGGGGAAGGCCCTCTGAAGTCACCGGGAGGTCCCCGAGCCCATCTGGGAGAACAGTGGCCTCTAGACTTCCATGAAGACATCCTCTTGGATGGCTGTGAAGTGGGGCTAGTGAACTCATCCCTAATAAGCAGGCAAGTCCTTTTAGTTCATTTTCCAGGGTAAGATTAGATCATACCGGAAAACCTCACCAAATAACCTTATAAAAAGAGATGAACTCACTCCCAATTTTCATCAGGTTCTGAAGCAAAACCATAAATACCACTATCCCACCTCAGGCTACTGGAAACAAATTTGCATTTCATTCTCAGGCACAGAAATATCTCTAAGCAAATATTCCAGTCAGCGGGCAGCCGGTGCCTCTTATTTTTTTTCTGGAAACCCACCTGGTCGGCCACTTTTTCTGGGGACTGATTTGGCTCCATGCCACACAGGCCAGATGAAGCTTAGAAGCAACTCGGGGAAAAAATGTTTCCCGTTGTGACAGAGGTCACAATGGAGGCTGGTGAGGCTGCGGACTATTCTTCAGTGACTCTCGAAGCCAGGCTTTCTCCTTTCAGGAATAACGGTAACAGTTTTCCAACAAGCAGAGGCTTCTTATAAATGCAGCACTTCCTTAATTTACCAGGAAGGTGATTTGAAAACTACCAGGACAGGAGAGTGACTGAGGATAAGGGTTACTGGAGATCTGCAGGTTTTTATTTATGGCTCTGTGTGCACACATGACATGTATGTGCATTTGAACATTCGTGTGTGAGGATTGTTGCACATGCTACAGCACATGGGTGGCTGTCAGTTCCCACCTTCTTTCTACCCTGTGTGAGATGGGTTCTTTTTGTGGGTTTTGTTTTGTTTTGTTTCCACTCTTACGCCAGTCCTATTGGCCTACAAGCGTCTATGGACTCTGCTTCTCAGTTTCCCATCTCCTGCACTAAGTAGCACTAGGATTCCAGAGGATCTGGCTTTTACATGGGTTCCAGGGACTCGATCTCAGAATTGTAAGTCGTCTTCTCAGCATTTCACAGGCTTCTAATGCAGGATAACTTTATTTGAAACGTAACCGATATTCAGTAATGGGTGGTATATGATTTGGTAGATATTGGTTATTTCTTCATCTTGCTATCCAAATGGCAAGAAATATTTTCAGAACTCCAGAAAGTACCTCTGTGTCTTTACTCTCAAAGCTCTATAAATCTCTCCAAATTTAACCAGTGGTCTTAATTTTCATCATGATAAATTAGTTTGGTTTGAATGTCATACAAGCTAAATCACTTACTTTGTACACCTTAGAATTTTATTTTGAATTCAGCATATTTAGCGTAGCTAAGAGACACCTGGGAAGAGGAAGATGGGGGATAAACAGGGTGAGAAAGTAACATAAATGAATGTGAACATACAATGTCTGTTACTCAATGGCACAATTAATCCCATTGTTTCATAGACTAATGCAGGCCTAAAAATTAGAAAACACTAAGATTATACCAGTGGTACTTATTTTAATATTATAATTTTACAGAGTAAACTAAATATTTTGATAGTTTTTACTCTTTATTTTAAAATAATTTCAGAATCACATGGAATTTTCAAAATTAGGGGAAAGGTCCCATGTCCTTTTCTATGAGATACTCTAAATTCTAATATTTTATCAATTTCATAAAATTTGCTTCAACATTGTATTTATTGATCCCCATACATATCGCTACTTTTCCTGAATCACCTGAAAGTAATAAATTGTTTTCCAATACCTTAAAAGATAGATATTTGGGGTTGGGGGTTTAGCTCAGTGGTAGAGCGCTTGCCTAGCAAGCACAAGGCCCTGGATTCGGTCCCCAGCTCCGAAAAAAAAAAGCTAGATATTCTTTTATACAACCATAGAATAATCATTAAAGGACAGGACATCATTATTTTGATAATTGTCTCTAAAATTCTTCTTTTACTCAAATATTGCCAATTGCTACAGTGAGATATGAAGTCAACTTTGATATCCAGAGTCCAGCCCAGAGTAATTTGTAGTATGTAGTCCTGTCGCCTTCACTCTTAATCACGCTACTTCTTTCTCTTATCACCTTGGCATTTTGGAGAAATATATGCCATTTGTTTTTCAGAATGTCACAATTTGGGTTTGTCTAATACTTGCTCATACATCAATTTCTGTGTCGATTTGTGGAAGCCCTCTTATCATTGGCGATGCCTGACTTTCTTAGTATATCTTATCATAGACCCAGAGGATAATTTTGACCCAACTTTTGGGGACAATTCCTGATCATTTGTTTAAGGGGCTGAGTATCATATTTTCTGTACCTGAGTTGTTGTTTGTTCCTTTATAATTAGTATCAACCTGCAAGAGAACTGTTTGAGAAAGCCTCTCTTTGCTCACCTCACCAACAGTCCATTCAATATGTTCGGAGGCAGTTATGATCAAGTTCTTGCCAAATGCCAAGGTGACTATGTCACCCACATCGGCTATTGTAATTCCATTCTAGCAAATGGCTCCTTCTTTTCCAAAATGCATTTCTTTATTTATGCATTCTCATATAGATCAATGGATTCTTATGTAATGTATGAATTATGAATTGTTATTATTAACACTTCCTTAATTTGTCAACTTTTCTTACATTGTTTTATAATTGTAGTTTTGAAACTATCATAAAACTATTATGAAACTATTATTACATACTTTTCCCTATATTATTGTCATTAGATGTTGAGTAGCTAGAATAACTTTGTGAATGACAAAGAGACCAGTGTATTATACATAAAAGATAACCTTGACGTGTTTAAATACATATTTCATCTTTGTATTTAAATAATTTAGGTAGCGTAATCGTGCCCCAAACATAACTATACTCCATGAGCTAAGTCTAAGATTGTGCTAAAATTAACATGGTCTACATAAATAGAATTTAATTTTCTAATTGGATGAGGATGTAAGACAGAGGTCTATTCTGCATCATTTGAAGGGGATAAGATAATCACATGGGCCCTTGACAGAAGAGGAGGCATGAGACGGTGTCTTTCTGTCCTTGTTAGCTTTGAAGATAAAGATGGAGTGTCCTACAAGCCGAAGAATGGGGGTTGTTCTTAACAGCTCTCATGTGATCATCAAAGGCATGAAGACTTCAGACCTACAACACTGTGACTCAACCAAGAGGACAGACTCTTAGGCCCTTAGGGGAAGCTCATAGCCTTGGCCTGGGGATGTAGCTCAGTGGTAGACTGTTTACCTAGCAGGCACAAGACACTATGATCAAGGCCCAGTGCAACCAAACAAGGGTTTCTTACCAACTACTTGATTTTAATCTCCTGAGACTAGAACCAGACAGTTGACAAGCAGAACTGTGACAAACTAAAATTGTCTTCTTCTCATTCGCTATATTTGTGATATATTTTTATCATAGCAATAGAAGGCAAACACATGAACTTCATGTATGTCTATCTACCCATGAGTTATCATGAATTTTCTCAGTTTTTCCATCCTGTGTTTCATTCCTTACATGTTCCTCCTCCTCAGAGTGTCAGCTCCATCAAACCATGGCTTGAGTTTTAGTCTCCTTCTCTTTGGCCACATAATGTCTTCTATTTATAGAGTTAGTAACAGAACCCCTTCCACCACCACTACCACTGTGGCCAGAAAAATAGGAACATAGTAGCAGAAAGCCAATAAGTGTGAATTAGCAGTAAGCAGTCTTTGAACTTTCCAAAGGCTGACTTCTGACCTTTCTGAGTTCTTGGTTTTTTTTTTTCAGTTTGTTTGTGCTGTTTCCTTAGGGGAATCACCTAAAATGGTTTTGACTTGCATAATACATAAAATATCTCCAAAGGACTACCTTGCCAAGCCACACGTAACATGCTAATATTTTTTCTCAAAAGATTTTAATATAGCAATCAGTCTTCTTGAAAAACAACATGCTTCCCACATTGAAAAGCATCATTGAATTTTGTGGTAAATATAATTAAATAGTCCGGGACAGGTTTAAATCCTTAATGGCGTGCTGGGCACAGGCCAGTATTTCCATTTCTAGGTGAGACCATTTGAGTGAGCAGGCACTTCTAGCTTTGTATAAATACCATCCTTTGAAGAAGTCATAGCTGAAGTGTATTCCTGTAAATCAATCTGTGCTCTAGAGTGAATAGCATGAAGAAACACTATGCAGAATGTTTGCCAATCATCAGTTCACAGTTTGTGTGCCTTTTGTTTTCCTTGTGAATAAATCTGGGCTGTCATTATTGAGTTTAAAATAGACCAGAACTGTATTTTAGAAATCTTTAGGAGATCGGAGACTATCATTGCTAAGTGAAGTAAACCAGACTAAGAACGACAAATATGACATGTTTTCTCTCATGTATAGAATCTAGATTTTTAAAACCTATGTGCGACATGGAAGTCAATGAGGGACTGAGCTAGAGGGTGAGGGAGGCTGTAAATGGGGAGGGACAAGACAGGATAATGAATGGGAAAATGACGACAGATAAGGAAGTGGGATTTAAATGTCTTTCTTCAGGTAAGCAAGCAGAGGGCAAGCAATTTTGATAGAGGGAGAGGTGCTGAGGTAGAAATGGACAAGAGGGGATATGAGGGAGAATATGAGAAAAGCCCAATGACATACATGTATGAATAGGTCATCGTGGCACATCTTATTTTGTACATTAACCAAAATTAGTCAATAATGAGGTTACTTTTAAAATGGAATGTTCGAATTAGTGGGTAGAGAACTCTTAGGACTTTAAGAAATACATTTGATCAACACTTTTAAGGATACTGTTGTAAGTTTACTTTATATCTTGAATAACAATGAAGATTGAAATGAAATAAACAAAATTTCTCATTTCCTCCTATTCAAGTTCTTGCCCCTCTAGAAAATGCTAAGATCTGTGGTGGATCTGAAGTCTCATGAATCAGCCATACCATTTTGATGTATTTATGTAGCTGTGTAATACACATTTAGTAAAATCAAAATGTTACAAGGTTTCAAGTTGGTAATTGATGTTAACTTTCATCAATTGATATTGGAAGTCACTTTTGTTGAAAGTTTCTGAATAAGAAAGTTATGAGAAGCTCAAAGATTGAGATGCCAAGATAACATCACGTTTGTCGGCAGCAATTCACAAGACATGAATGGTTTAAAAAACTGGTTCTCAAAGGCATGGCTGAGGGTATAGCTCAGAGGTAGAGTGCCAGCTTAACATGGTCAAAGGTCTGACTTCAATCCCAACTGCAGATAAACAAGCGAGAAAAGAAACAAATACCAAATGAGTGAATAAACAGCACTGCTACATAACTTGGAAGGTAGCAGCAGGTAGAACGCTTGCTTAGTAGACAAGAAGCCCTGGGCTTTACTCCCAGGAACATTAAATAGAAAATGATTGTGCTGGCTATGTCTATGGACTCAGCTCATGGGAGGTTTAGGTAGAGGATGAGAAGTTAAAAGTCATCTTGAACCACATAAGGGGTTTAAGGCAGCTTGGGATATGTGAGGCTCTGTCTCAAAGTAAGCCCATTGGCCACCAGAAATAGCAAAATGAAAATGCCAAGAGCAATTATTTCTCTTGAGGAATAGAGGAAATTATCCATAGGAAACATCAGCGAAGATGATCAGTTTTTCCTGGTGAAAGAGGACATGGAATAAATGACCCGGAGTACAGCAGTAGTGACAAGGATGGGAGACAAACCACATTTCAGTCAGCTGACGTGGCTCATTCACTGTGCCCTGCAGAAACCACAGGCTGTGAGCTCTGTGCTTGTCTGTTCTGAACAGCCTCGCGGATTGTTCCAAGACCTCTTTATGGCACTTTAGATCCCTTGGCACTGCTTGGGACAAACACAAGTAGACACACAGCATCTTTCTGTTTGCTGTAGGCACATCCTGGATCAGTAGACCTGATTCAGAAGCTGTGCCTCCCCTGGTGATGAAGAGGGACTTCGAATTTACTGCAAACCCGAGTTTTCACTGCATTGATGTTTCTTGGTTGCTCTCTAGTGGGAAGATGGACTCATCGGCTCCTTTGCAGTCCCTGACACCTCAGTCTGCTGGACTGTTCGGCCATTGTTCTCTCAGAGTATTCTGCTCTGGGGTAGGAAATATACTAAGTTATTTCATACAGGGATACCTGAAGTTAAAACTGGCCCTGGGATGGGATTGTCATGAGGTCCAAAGGAGCTGTGAGTGATGGGTTATAGTCAGGAGATATATTAATGTGCCATATTAGAGAAGATGAAATAAAAGCAAATTTCCAACCCTGGCTGGTAGAAACCTCATCAATATGTTCCATAAGCGTTTGTCATGCAGGTCTGTTGTCTCTTTGTATATCCTTACTTCTACAAGCATTTTCTCACATAGATATATGGTGGTGTGTTTTAACAACTTTTGAGATTATATTTATTTTATTTAATTAATATGAAATATTAATATTGATTTTTGATTGATAAAATCCAGGCCCAGCAAGAAAGCAGCTCTATTGGAGTATATTTTCTGTATTTGGGTCTTACCACATATAGATTTCACTCTTCTGTTTATGTTTCTGCATATGCTATGAGAAGACATATATTGCCATTTCTCATTTATTATCATTATTATCTCACAATTTATTATCGTGCCTTCAAAATCTGGGCAGCTAATAACCTTCTCTTCTTTAGTCATTTCTTGAAGAGTTATTCCAAAATTGGATTTATTCTTTTTTAACAAATATTTACAAAAATTTCCAGTTAAAGTATCTGATCCTATAATTATCTTGAGGGAAGGAAGGTTTTTAATATTCATTCACTGTGTGTGTGTGTGTGTGTGTGTGTGTGTGTGTGTGTTTGTGTGTGTGTGTGTGCATGATAAGTAAGCATTATATTACTTAACTCTGTCCCAACAATCTAATCTTCTTAAGATTCTTTTATTTGAGACCAGAATATCACTACATTGCCTAGACTAACTCTGAACCACATATCTTAAGCACTATATTGAATGAAAATAGGCACCTTCGTTTTGTTTCAAATTTTAGAGAAATAAATGCTCTTTGTGTTTCCTTAAATTGGAGAAAGCTTGTTTGTTGTAAACAGTCTTTTGTTTTGTTTTATTTTGTTTGTTTTGAGATATGTTGCTTCTCCTTCTAGTGTCTTCAGGAGTTTCATTATGAAGGCAAATTGAACTTGATCAAATGCCTTCTCTGTATCTACTGAGATGACCATCTATTTGAATGTCCATTTATATAATATGTTACAATTATTGATTTGAATGTGTTGAACCAAACTTGTGTCTCTACCATGAAACTGGCCTGGTCTAGTTATACAATCTTCTTAATGTGTCTTTGAATTTGTTTCACAAATAATTTGGATTCACACTCACCAGAAGTTGGTATAATTTTCCTTTGTAATGAGACTTTTTATTTGTTATGTGGGGAATATTGGTTCCACCGATTGTACTTGATAACTCTGATCTTTGGTACAGTTTGCAAAGTGTTGATATTAGTTTTTTTTTCTAAACAGTTTGGTAGAATTCAGTAGTGAATGAAAGCAGTTCTTGGCTTTTCTTTATGGGAAATACCTACTTGTATCTTGTTGCTTGTTACAGGTCTGATTAAGTCGTTTATGGTCTCCCAGTTTAATTTTGGCAAATCATATCAGTTTAGGAATTTGTCTGTGTTTGTAGCTTTTGAAATGCAGTACGTCAAAGTCTTCTTAATGATTCTCTAAATTGCATTGGAGTCTGTTGTAATATCTCTCTTTCCATTTCTGATGTTATTAATTTGATTTTTTCTTCTCTTCCCTTTGATAAGTTTGCCTAGGAGTTTTCAATTTTTTAAAAATCATTTCAATGAGCCAATTCCTTGACAGGTTATAAGCTTTATGCCTTTATTTCACTCATTTCCTCAATCTTTATTATATTTCTGTTTCTGCTTCATTTGTGTTTGACTTCTTAACTTCCTAGAACCTTGAAGTATATGATTACATTATTTATTTAGAATCTTTCTGATTTTTAAGATATAAGCATGTGTAGATGCAAACTTTCCTTTTGGAACTGCTACACTCTGTCAAAGAGATGCCTATGCTATCATTAATTTTTAGCTTGAAAAATTATTAACAGGTTTATGGGGTATATTACAAAAAATAATATATACATAGTGACTCAGCACTTGTTAGTAGACGTGGTATAGTAGAATTGAGATAAAATGTCCACCTCATCAATGTCTACTGAACTTTTTAACAATCCTGAGAGCAAAATGAACTCAGGAATATTTTCTATCTTTTGTCTATAAGGTTCACAGTGACTCAGAAGAGCAACATAGTTAATGAGGAAGCCTAAAGATCAAAGCTCTGACTCCTTTAGTTTATAGAGATCTTATGGTATTATCCACCTGAGTCACAATTTTGAAGATTACCCTGAAGGGATCAACTTTTGACTTTTATAATTATAACATGAACTATAGTGTTGCTTTCCTTCCTTTGAGCAACTGTCTACCTACAGAGTGCTATCATTTTAAGATTCTATAAACTTTAAAAATGTACTCTGGGTTTATTTCACCACCCATTCTTCATTCAGAAGTGTATTGTTCAATCTTCAATTATTTCTGTAGCTTCTGTCATTTCTCTAACTGTTAATTTCTATTTTATGAGACTATTGACTCGTAAGATATAGGGAAAGTTTTTGATGTTTCTATGTTTGTAAAATTTGATATGTGGATTATACTACAATTGACTTTGCAGTCAGTTCTGTGATAACTAAAAAGAATGTGTATGCACAATTTTCTGGATGGACTATCCTGTTGATCCATTTGATCTACTAAATCTACTATATGAGTAAATTATGTTTCTTATTTTCAGATAGCAAGACCTACCACCAAAATGTGAAGTATTGAAGTCTTCCACCCTTGCTATATCTTGATGACCTTTTTTATTCATTCACGACCTTTAGTTATTTGATGAAATTGAAAGCCCAGTATTCTGTTCATAAATATTATAACTTTATAGCTTCTTGATGAATTATCCTCTTCAGAAGCTTTGACTGCCATTACCCTCATTTTTTCTTTCTGGTTTTTTGCTTGATGCTTGCCTTGAGAGCAATACTATGAGCTTTTGTTGGCCCCCATTTTCTTTATTAATTCAACTCCTTCCTTTGACTCCCAGTCTTGGGGTGTCCTTGTTCATGAGCTTTGTTTCTTGAAGACACCAGAGAGTTAGATCTTGTTTTTTAATCCATTATGTTAGGCTGGCCCTGTAATTAGTGTGTTGGAACCATTGGTGGGTGGGGGGAGCAGAGGAAAACCTGAATGAGTGAAGTCCTAGGGGAATGTGTATGGTAGACATAGGCACAGTCATATCTAGGACTCTGATGCCTTTGCCCCACAGGATGGGGTAGTCTTCCTCAGACAAGACTGAGAGGGATGTAAAAACTTCCAGAAGGTGAAGGGGTCCACATATAAATGTTTACAGTGTGCATAGAAAACCTCTAGTGTTACTTTCTCCGTCCTATTCAGAGGCTGCTCCTACTGAGATGATCTAAACCTGCCTCTTGGTTCTGCTGTATATAATAACCCTGCGTTCTTGTTTACCTGAAAACAATAATCCCACCTCTTTAATCAGCTTCATGTAATAATTGTGCTTCCCTATTTAACCGCAAAATCTTTCTGTGACTGAAGAGCTGAGGGACTGGATGACCTTCACACCTATTCCTCTGTATCTAACATTGTTCATCCCCAGCTACCACACAGACCTCACCCAATCCCGTGGGCTCAATGGGAGGAATGGAGTGGTGTGTAGGTTGATTTGAGAGTCCTTCAGTTTCTGACCCCTGTATCACTTCTGTCTCTGTGTCTACGATCTGCTTTGCTTTGGTCTTTTGGTACCTGCTCTATGTAGATTCTGCACTGGCTTTCTTAGCCTGGCTTTGCTCTGGCTCTCACAGCCTGAATGCTTAGCTCTATTGGCTATAGCTGTGTCTTACACACTGTAAGCATGAGGAAGGCAACCTGGAGAACTATAATAAGATTGTGACCATTGTACATATACCTGCATTCACCTGTGAAAGCAAGTAAATGAAAGCCATTTTGCTGAAAGAAGGAAGAACTTGTTTCATTTAAAAATGATAAAGTGTTATCATTTATGAGTGCAGCCAGGGTAGGATGATATTGAAAAAGTTGAGTGAGAATGTTTGTGAGTTTCCTTTGTCAGTCCTCAGAAATTGGTGGGAAATCCCAGTCCTAGGAGAAATGCTGACTATAGTTTCTATAAACCTTCTAGAACAATTGGTGGTGCTATACCATCCAATCCGATCTCTGTACAAGGAGCCATCAGAACAGGGATGGAAGCATGTGACCCATATGAAAGGAAGTCTATCAAATGTTTCCCCTCATTTGGGAATTTCCAGTAAAATAATGTGACAACAGAATCAGGAACTAATTTGAAATAAAATGCAGAGTGGGCATTTACTTTCCTTATTCTTTATAACAGGTATTCAAATTCCCAGTCCAAGACACCTTATGTAAGTGTTCACCCACTGCCCCAGCCTTATTGTGCAACAGAGCCATTCTAACACCCTACCCCACCCTGCCACATTAAAAAAAAATGCCTCATGTTGTTGGGACACAGAGATAATGATAGAGAGTAAACTTAATTAACATTGTTTAGAAAACCCAATTTGTGAAAACGTATACAAAAACAGTATACTGGCAAAAACAAATACATTCTGGTCAAATCACAATTTACCTGTTATACTTATAATGATAATGTTCCCTTGCTAGCCTAAGTTTATTTTCCAATAGATGAGATTGAATTTAACAGATGTGCTCAATGAGCTGCATTGCTTAGCCCATTTTCTTGATTTCTCTGTGTTTAACATAATGAGTAACTTGATACTTACCTCATATTTTATGGCCACATAATTCATCCCAATTCTAGATTCATGGAGAGATCCCTTCTTAAGCTCCTACTGTCCCTTCCAGACCCAGCCCTAGTCTCAATTAGATGATTATTTAACAGCCAGTTGAATTCCCAGACCAAGCCTTCAATGCCCACATCTTTAATTGCTTTAAAACATTCTTCAGGATCAAGTTTAATTAAAAACAGATGGATTTCCTAACCTGCAAAGATTTGAGAAGATAGAATATAAGCAGTGTGTCAGGAAGGATAACAAAATGCATGACATTTTTACCCAAAATATGTATTTAACAACAATAATCACCCTCTCTCTCTCTCTCTCTCTCTCTCTCTCTCTCTCTCACACACACACACACACACACACACACACACACACACACACACACACAGAGAGAGAGAGAGAGAGAGAGAGAGAGAGAGAGAGAGAGAGAGAGAGAGAGAGGGAGGGAGAGAGAGATCATTAGAAGTTTGAATGTTGTAAAAAGTTAGGTTTTATTTTTCTCCTCTAGGCCTAGACAAATCCAGAGCTTATAATAAAAAATAAATATAAAATGTCAGACTAGGTCTCCACTTTAAAACATTCTGTGAGTTGGACATATTTACCTGAATGATTTTGACAAAGTGTAGGACATGGCTCGACAAATGGACAATGCTTCATCACAATTCCTCACTGTAGTATAAGGAGAAGGACTAATATATAGGCTATGTATGTAGTTTAGCTCAGAAGACAAGAGTTGGATCAATCTGGGGTCCTGTGATGCTTTGGTTAAAGGATTCAGTTCAATAAACATTCTCGGTGAGTTAGAAAAGGGTGAGCAGTGGCTGTTCTCTTTCTCTGTAGCTATTTCCCTTCTAAGCAGGAATCATAGTTTGCCCAGCTGATTTTCTGTCTTGCTTTTGTCCAGTATTTTTGGCTTTATACGGGATTACAGTTTAGAGACTGCATGAATCTTAGAAGAGACTTTGAACATTGTTCGGTCTCTTAGCATTGTTGAGACTGCTATAGACTATGGGGACTTTTGAAGTTGGATTAAATGTATTTTTATGCTATTGCTAGGTAATGGTCCCATAGACTTATGTGTTTAAACAAGCCTATGGGGTCAAGGGAGTGGAATGTGGTAAACAAGGTGTGGTCTTGAGTAGGTGCAGCCCTGTTGGAGGAAGTGTGTCACTGTGGGAGTGGGCTTTAAGACTCTTGTCCTAGCTGCCTGGAGGTCAATATCCTGCTGGCAGCCTTCAGATAAAGATAGAGAACTCTCAGCTCCTCCTGCACCATGCCTGCCTGGATGCAGCCATGTTCCCACCTTGATTATTATGACTGAACCACTGGGCCTGTAAGCCAGCTCCAATTTAATGTTGTCCTTATAAGAATTGCCTTGGTCATGGTGTCCGTTAATAGGAGTAAAATCCTAAGACAACCAATCAATCAATCAATAGTAAATAAAGCCTCCCTAAAAGTTAAGACCCAAGAAACTTTCAGATGGTGGATAAATACATGTGGTTTTGTTTTCTTCTTCACATTCCCAGAGAGTGCCTTGCAAGCATTTGTTTTTTGTTTTTGTTTTTGTTTTTATCCTATTCTTAAATGAAAACTCATAGAATTTTTAAGAAATGAGAAAAAAGAATATGAAGACAGCTTCGGCCACACAAAAAGGAAACAGGTTGAAAGTATTTTCACTTTGACACTGAAAAATCACTGTCTACATCACTTGTTTATCAGTGAGATAAAAGGAATAAAAATAATGAATAATAATCAGCTAATTTTAACTATTAGAAAGTAGAACAGAATGAAAGAAAAGCTTAATGCTCTGACCTTTTTTTTTTTAAGATTTATTCATTTATTATATATAAGTACACTGTAGCTGTCTTCAGGAAGAGGGCACCAGATCTCTTTACAGATGGTTGTGAGCTACCATGTAGTTGCTGGGAATTGAACTCATGACCTCTGGAAGAGCAGTCGGGTGCTCTTAACTGCTGATGATCTGACCTTTGAACAGAGGGGAAAATCAGGAATCAGAAGAAAGGATCAGTGACAAACACTGACAGATCACTGATGTTCTCAGAAGCCCAAGGGCTTGCCTGCAGCCTATGGCATTATTGAAATGCAGTGGAGCATTTAGATGCAGAGCAAATGGGAGGAAGAGAGGCCACTGAGGATGTGCCTTTGAAGGGGAGAGGAAGGCCTTAGCTACTTCCTGTCTTCCTCCTGTCACCATGAGTTGAGCGAGCCCTTTGTACAACGTGCTATCACAATGTAGCCGGTTACTACAAACCACAGGTCTAAGCAGCTATGGGTCAACCCTTCAGAAATCATGAGCCAAAACATCCCGCTCCCTTTTGCAGGTTGACTTCTTAGGTATTTGTTATAGTAACACAACACTGGCTAACAGTGGCAAAGAACTTGAAGCTAGACAACAGTGGGATGCTGCTCATCTGTCCTTTTATTTAACTCATGAGCCCTTTTATTATGATGTTTTCAATATAACCTCATCTTTTATAATACTTTGATCTCTTAGTTTCTAAGAAGAAATGTGCAAATAATGCAGCACATATTCATAATGGTTAAATCTTGTTTTAAAAATCCCTGTTGGATGCATGCATGTGCTTTGGTATTTTCTTATGTTTCTTTTTTCCTTAAATTGATCATATAATATTTGCATGAAAATAATAATGTTCATAATGTTCTGAAGAAGATAAAATCTTGAAAACTTGGATATTTTTAAATACTGTTCTTTTTTGTATACAGTATAGTATTTATTTCTTGAAAATGTGGTAAGGTTGCATTGGCCAATAGCACCTGTCAAGGATGACTGTCATTTTTTCCCACATTAATTTTCATGTGTCATTTGCTTTTGCACTAGATGTTGTCTCCAACTAGCTTTGATCTTATCTTAAGAGCCTTTGTAGAAATCAGTAAAGTGCATTAGAATGAAAAAGGTAACATACAAGATTTTAGAAATGGCCCAAAAATTACCAAGGGGAGATTTCCTTGGGACTAACATCAGTTCATGGTACCAGCTAGAAACTACCTCTGCTACCCACTTAACAGCCACTCATTCATCCCTAATTCCAGGAAACTGGAAGGAGCACCCAGCTGCTGCTTCAGAGCACCCACTCTTCCACAACCTTGCTTGCGTATGTGATTGGAGGTGATCCTCTTTCCTATGATGCAGTCTTTTACTGGTCCAGTATTTGAATCAATTCTCCTTCTTACCTCCTTCTCCATGGAAGGCTGGAGAGTGTAGTTTCTTCTGCTTTTAGATTTGGTTTAAGACAACAAAGTCCTTACATAGCTCCATGAGAAGTTCAGTTAGTAGGGGGACACAGGGAAAAGGCATTGGTATGTAGAACGAACTACCATAATATAATGTTACAACTTGCAGAAGAAATCACCAATACAGATGCAGGAATCAACTATGTTGTTTTCCTTACTGTGATTTTAGAGCATATGTAATAAGAGACAATTTGACTTGATCTAAACATGTGTTTGTATCCTTGGTGCTGCAGGAATTTTGATTAAACACAGGAAGCTCTTTGGCTAATTCACTAAAATTAAAGTGGTTCACATTTGTGATGAATTTCTCTGCGACACAGATGTTTCTGTTGCATGGTACTTGACAGGAAACAATAGCTTTATTTCTAGAGGTGGTGGCAGTACACTATGTTAGTGCACTCTTCTGGATGGAGCAGGCTGAAGTTCTAATGATTCTCTAGCCCCATAACTGTTTGTAAGCAGCCATTCCCAGCCCCATCTCTGAAGAGTTGGGAGTGAGGCAGAAGCAGCATTTCAAACACTGGGCTCAAAACCAGGCACATTTTATTTAAGTTAAAATATTTTCTTTAATTCCTGCCATATTATGAAAATGCATCAATTAAAGTTTTTAGAAAGTATTTCCACTTAAAAACTCTGAAAAATAAATGTGACATATTGAAGTCTGATACATATGATGTCATTATCACTGCTACCATGGTGCTTCTTAAGTCAAGACTAGACAGAAGAGCTTGGCAAACGTTGACTAACTCCACCTATTGATAATTTCTCGGTTATGGGTAGAAGCAAAGTTGTGCTAGATATGGCTTTGGGGTAACTTTAAAAATTTGTGATCAGGCCTTAGATGTTCTCCCTTGTAAAAGGGATTACGGCTTTATATTAGAGGTTTCATAACCTTTAGCCATCTGTCTATGAGGATGGAGTAAATGCCACAAAGGGTGTCATTTTAGAGGCAGAAAGTAGCCCCCGTCATGCCACAGGATATGCAGATGCTTGATCTTGGACTTCTAAGACTCCAGATGCTGAGAAAAAAGTTTGCTCAGTTTCAGGTAATCTAGAAGAACAAATAGACTGAGACAAGTACACTAAGAAATTTGCTGACTAAACAGATTTTATCTTATAATTTTGTTGAGGTTTATTTCTCATAAAAAACTAACCAAACTTAAACATGCATAAGGGGGTATATTTAGTGTACTAGTTATGCATCTGTCAACATAATCAACTTTAAAGATTCATTGTAATGTTTTAATGCTCTCTCTCTCTCTGTGTGTGTGTGTGTGTGTGTGTGTGTGTGTGTGTGTGTGTGTGTGTGTGTGTGCAGGCATGTGCATGTGAATAATGTGAATATAGGTGCCCATTGAGGCAAGAATAGGGTGTCACATGCCCTGGAGCTGGAATTCCAGGCAGTAGTGAACCAACTGACATGTGCTGTAGGAACATGGATCCTCTTAAAGATCAGCACACTCTCTCACCTGCTGAGCTTTCTCTCCAGCCATAACGTAATCACGGTTAAAATACTGCAGGACTCAAAATAAAGAAAGAATCAAATACCTACCCTTTAGCTACTATCAATTAGCAGTCACTGTACATTCTCAGCTCAGTCAGGACAAAAACAAATGCACTGTTTTATCACTATGAATTTTTCTATTCTAGATATTGCATGGAAATTAAATACACAATATTGGATATTGAGTGAACTGGTTCTTGCATTTGATATATTTTACAAGTGTATTCTTGTGATGATCTGGATTTATATGTCATTGGCGCTTTTTTATTGTCAAGTAACAGTCTATCTAATCAGTCTATCTCTACTTTATTCATTCATAATTTGATAGAAAATTGAGCTGCTCCTGCTTTTAGAGTATTATGACTAACAATGCTCTCATCATTTGCATGGTATTAATAGACCTTTATGTGGTCACACATTAATATTCACTGTGGATGTATGCCTAGAAATTGAATTGCTGGGTCATGTGGTTAATGTGTGTCTCGTTGATTTGAGGAAGTGTCAAGCTGTCTATCCAAACTGAACGCATTTCTAAGTACATCAGCAGGATAGGAGGGCGTCAGTCTCTCTGTATCCTCTTAAGCAGTTACTGTTTCTCTTTGATACATCCATCCCCTAAATATAAAGTTCATCCCCTAAATATAAAGGAGACAGCTTCTTTTGATGGTTAAAGATGCTGACCATCTTCGTGTGTGCTGAGTCTTAGGAAATACTGTTTGAAGGAACCCCTATTAGCATCCTTTGCTCATTTTAACATTGGATTTTGCCAGTTTTGTCATTGATTTATAAGAGTCATTTATATATTCTGGCAAGAAGATGATCAGATACCTTGTTTGCTGGTATTGTAAATTATAGTTTTATGTTTTAATGATATATTTACAATTTGCGTGTGTGTGTGTGTGTGTGTGTGTGTGTGTGTGTGTGTGTGTGTGTGTGTAAGCCAGAGGTCAAACTTAAGTTTCATTCATTATTTGTGTTTTTTTCACTTTTGTTTATTTGTTTATTTATTATTGCTTATTTGTTTTTGTTTTTTGAGGCAGGTTGAAATTGGTCTGAATCCCACTGACGAGGCTAGGTTGGCTGGCCAGGAATACAGGAATGTTTCATCACAACATGTCCAGCTTTTTCAGCTTTTTAATGCTCTTCTTTGTCATATTTAAATTCCAAAGTTTGCAAAAAAAAAAAAACCACCAAAAAACCAAAAAACATAAAAGCACTTTATTGACTGTGACACTTCCCTAGCCTAAGTTTTGTTTTAAACTTTGTCTTATGAATTAAATTTGCTCTTTGCCAAGTCTACACATGTATATGATGCATTCGTATTAGTTCAGTTTCCTTCTGTAATCTCCCTCACAGCCAGTCAAACTCTAGTCTTCCCCTCAAAATTTTTTCCCTCATTCATGAGTTTTTCTTTCATTTTGTGACTCACTGTCTTTGTTTTTTGTAACTTGAAGTCCAGTGAATCTGATTTTTTTCTTTTGTTGATTATGATCAAAATATCATCTCTAAGAAACCATTTTCTAGTCCAAGTTCAGAAAGATGTGTATGTATGTTCTCACTGGTGAGTGATACAACACGAACTCACTTCTAAACCTGTGCTCTAGTTTGAGTTCAGTTTTGTGTAGGAACATATTAGGGGCAATTCATTTCATAGCTGTCGGTATGGCTGTTCATTAATCCCCAATCTGTTGTAAACACTATTAGCTGTCCCAGTAAGTTGTCTTTTGCCTCTTGTGACAGTCTGGTGACATAATGCAAACTTATTACTTAATTTTTAAAAGATCGTTGTTTTTACTTATGTATATGTAGATATGTCTGTGTATATGGGTACGGGTGACCTTGGAGGCTAGACGAGGGGGTCAGATCCCCTGTAAAAAGTTACAGGTGGCTAGGAACTGTGTGATATAGATGCTGGGAGCAGAAATCTGGCACTCTACAAGAGGAACATGCACTGGCAACCATTGAACAGTCTTTACAGATCCAAATTTATCGACTTCTATTTTTTTGGTAGGTTTAAGCATTTTTCTTTTGTTAATAATATTTTCTTTGTATTAATAATATTTTTTCATACAGTGTATCCTGACTACAGTTTCACCTCCCTCTCCTCCTTCCAATTTGCCTTCCCCTCCCCTCCCATTCAGGTCCACCCTGTTTCTTGATCTTGTTAAAAAACAAATAGCTATCTAAGTAATAATAATGATAATAATAAAGTAAAAATAATGTGATAGAATAACAACAAACAAATTCGAATAGGCTAAAAGAAACAGAAAGAAAGGAGCATAAGAAAAGACATGTAAGCCAGATGGAAATGCTGAGACTTACCCATTCACACACTCAGGAATCCCACACCAACACAAAACCAGAAGCCATAACAGCTACAAAAGAAAAAAAGAAGAAGAAAAGAAAACAACATAGGATAAAAGTAAGTAAATAAGTATAAAATTAAAATAGAATAAATCAAAAGCCCTCATACAATGTTATCAGAAAAAGAACTTCCAAAGATGTTGTTGAGATCATTTTCTCTTGGCCATCTATGGCTGGGCATGTAGCCTACCCCTAAGAATAGTGTGTATCCCTAGTGAGTCTGCCTTGGAGAAAACTGTAAGTGGTTATAAATTGAGGTTAGCTTCTGGGTTAGGAATGGGGGCGTGTGTCCAGCATTCTGGCTCTGAGCATGCTGCTTCAGGTTTTGTATCTGCACCTGCCCTGGTGTGTTTAGAAGGCCCTGCTTCTGCCTTCTTTTTGGCAGGGTTCCGTAAAAGGAGAGATTTCGTGGAGACAAAATGAGAATAGATCCACACAGGGAGGCACTAAGGTTGTTTTGAGTGTAAAAAGAATTGCAACTAATGGACTCAGGAGAGAGCTAATGATAGAGCAAAGAATTGTTGTTGTTGCAGTCCAAGCTATAGTTCTGTCAAAACTTCATAAGCCTGGGTGGCTCTGCATCCTCAGGGCATGGAGTAAAGATGAATATGGTTATTACTTTCCCATGATCCTCATGCTTAAAGTTTCAAAACCATGACTCTTATTTAACAGGTGTCCATAGGGAGAACACAATAGAAGTAAAGTAGACTGAGGTCGGGACCATGGTTCAGTGGGTAAGGTGCCTGTGACACAAGCATGAGGATCTGAGTTTGACCCTGATCACCAGCACCTATGTAAAAAGTTGGACACACATGCACATGTGTACACACACACACACACACACACACACACACACACACGGTTGTATACATAGTGAAGTTTTCCTCCGTTCCTGTTGGCATGTTGATTAGTTGAGTAGTATGACTTTTTCAAGTCTCTTGCAGGCAGCCATGGTCCTGAGAGTTCATGAGTGGCACGCCCCTGCCATATCTAGATGATACCATCTCACAGCAGTTATCGTGGTTCTCAGGCTCTGAAAATCCTTTCAGCCTTCCATCCATGATGTTCCCTGAGCCTCGGGTATATTACTGGCTGTGGAAATGCCACAGTCACGTTGTCTTAGCTATTTTTAATATCAAGGTGGCATATGCCAGTGTCATCTGAGAAAAGGGAACCTCAACTGACAAAATGTTTCCATAAGACGTGGCTGTAGGCAAGCCTGTTCCAAGTTTTCTCAACTTGTGATTGATGTGAGAGTGCAAGTCTATTGTTGGCGAGGTCCCCCTGGGCTGGAGGGCCTATGTTCTATAAGAAAGTAGGCATAGCAAGACCTGAGAAACAAGCCAATATGCAGCATCCTTCTATGGCCTCTGCATCAGCTCTGGCATCCAGATTTTCCTGTCATGTTCAAGTGCCAGCCATGACTCCCTTTGATGAACAGTGATGTGGAAGTGTATACAAAATAAACCATCTCCTCCCCAACTTGGTTTTGGTCATGGCGTTTCATCATAGCAATAATTACCCTCTGGCATACTCCTTCTCTTCAATTTGACTAGTTGTGGATTTCTCTAATAGTTTCTTTCTCCTGCAAAACGTTAATTTAATGAGGGGTATATGCTGCCCTTATTTGTGGATATGAGGATTGGTATCTGAAAGGTAGCTGGAAATGATTTTATTTTAGCAGCACAGTACTAGGTGCCCCTCTAGGGTTTATGATTTCGTTAGTCATGGGTTCTTAGCTAGATTTCCAGCACTAGGCATCTGTTTCCTTTATTTTGAACATGAGTTTTCTGATAAGGCAGTTAGTTGTTGGTTACTTCTAACCTCATAACAGTTTTGATTTGCATTTCTTTGATTTTTAGATATTTTTATTTCTTTTTCTGAGAGTTCTGACTACTTTTTAAATTTTATTTTAGTTTACATTAAAATATAATGCTAACATTTACTTATTCTTTCTCTTCCTTCAACCTTCCTGTCAACCTGAAGGTGACATTCATGGCAGCTTAGTCATTAATTATTATTGTCATGTACATTTACATGTAAATCAATATATAAATACAACCCATTGAGTCCATTTAGTGTTGCTTGTATGTATATATTTAAGGAATGACCACTTGGAATTGATTAACCAATTAGGGGACTTGTCCTTGGGGAAGACTAATTTTCCCTCTCTTAGTGGTTGTTAATTATTTGCAGGTCTTCATCTAAGAGTAGGGCCCCTGGAAAATATCATCCTGAGTGAGGTAACCCAATCACAGAAAAACACACATGGTATACACTCATTGATAAGTGGCTATTAGCCCAAATGCTTGAATTACCCTAGATGCCTAGAACAAATGAAACTCAAGACGGATGATCAAAATGTGAATGCTTCACTCCTTCTTTAAAAGGGGAACAAGAATACCCTTGGCAGGGAATAGAGAGGCAAAGATTAAAACAGAGACAGCAGGAACACCCATTCAGAGCCTGCCCCACATGTGGCCCATGCATATACAGCCATCCAATTAGACAAGATGGATGAAGCAAAGAAGTGCAGGCCGACAGGAGCCGGATGTAGATCTCTCCTGAGAGACACAGCCAGAATACAGCAAATACAGAGGCGAATGCCAGCAGCAAAACACTGAACTGAGAATAGGACCCCCGTTGAAGGAATCAGAAAGAATTGGAAGAACTTGAAGGGGCTCGAGACCCCATATGTACAACAATGCTAAGCAACCAGAGCTTCCAGGGACTAAGCCACTACCTAAAGACTATACATGGACTGACCCTGGACTCTGACCTCATAGGTAGCAATGAATATCCTAGTAAGAGCACCAGTGGAAGGGGAAGCCCTGGGTCCTGCTAAGACTGAACCCCTAGTGAACTAGACTATGGGGGGAGGGCGGCAAGCGGGGGAGGATGGGGAGGGGAACACCCATAAGGAAGGGGAGGGGGGAGGGGGATGTTTGCCCGGAAACCGGGAAAGGGAATAACACTCGAAATGTATATAAGAAATACTCAAGTTAATAAAAAAAAAGAGTAGGGCCCCATAGATTTCGCTAATCTCCAGTCTGCCTGGTCCTGGACCTTCATGGGACAGGGATATGGGTTTATGGTCACACTCAGTAGGAGAACTGGCAGATGCATTTCCTAGGCCTGAGCATAAAAGGGGCCTGCATGGAGGAGTGAACTAAATCAGATTCACCAAAGGAGCTCAAGGACACGGCTCCTACCAGAGCCTAGAGTTGCAACACAGAGAAGGCTCAGGGTAAGTATCGTAGGTCAGCCTTGGTAGGAGAGTGTAAGCATATAGCTCTAACCTGGTTCTGAGCATAGAGGGGCGGCTGGATGTTAGGGTCTCTGGGTCAGACTCTGAGAATATTTCTTAATGACTATAGCCAATAAAAACCACACTATTTGATAGATAAATAAATATAAGGAACTAACAAAAATCCAACTTCTTGCCTTTGCCAACGTAAGTGCACCAGATTTAAATTTTCAGTTATAATTTTTATTCTTGGGAAAAATTTACCCTGTTTGCCATATTTTTACTAAATTGCTTGCTATTGTTTCTCCTAGAGCATCCATATTTTATAGCAAGTAAAATCTCAATCGATGAATGCTAAGAATCCAATGGGGGAGGGTTCCAGCACTGCATTGATGAGTGAGAAAAAGAGCCATTTGCTAAGCCACTTTCTGGAATCCACTGATGAAATACACAAGCAATTGATAGTTTTGTGAGGGTTGGCTTTAGAGCAGTGTCTGTCTCCTCACCCGCTGGGGAGTCTGTGTGGCTGGGCCAGGGGATCTTTTAGTGTGGATGTGAGTCAAAGCTAGAGGAAAGAATGTGCCTGCCAAGAGCATGCGACAATGCAACACAGAGATTCAGTACCTTAAACTGCTGTTCCCCGCTGTACAGCAGCCACTCACTTCCTGTTGAGTCAAAGCCATTCTTCTTTTAAAAAGAGGAGAGGCTGCAATAGTCATGAAAAGTATTTCTACATTGAATCAAATTGTCCCAAAATAGGGCTGGAGAGATAGCTCAGCAGTTAAGGGCACTGGCTACTATTCCAGAGGTACTGAGTTCGATTCCCAGCAATCACATGGTGGCTCACAACCATCTGTAATGAGATCTGATGTCCTCTTCTGGTATGCAGGCAGAACACTATACACATAATAAATAAATAAATACATACATACATACATACATACATTAGCAAATAAATAAATCTTTAAAAAGGAATTAAAAGAATTATTTAAAATATATTGAAAAAAGTGCTTTCATAATCAACTTCATTAAAAACGTTATTCCTTTTGATTGTGAACTAAAAATAACATACTTTTACTATGTTAATCATTTTAAGCTACCACTTCAGGTGCTCTGAGTTCATTAGTAACAGTATTATATAGCCAATACCAGCTATCTTCAAAATCTTTCTTTTTTCCCCAATTGACTTCTGTATCCATTATACAAGAATCCCCTACCATCCTGCAGCCCTTGGCAATGCCTCTTTTTATTCCATCTCTGTTAAATTGATCGATCTATCTACACCAAGCAAGTGGCGTCCTACAAGTGCATCTTGTGAGGTCTGGCTTCTTTTACTTAGCATAATGTCTTTGAGATTCACCCAGGCTTTAGTATTTGCCGGAATTTCCTTCTTTTAAAGACCAACTTATATTTGTGTGTATGTGGGTGTGGCTGTATCTGCACACACATGAGTGTGGCCACACACAACATCTTTCTATCCATTCATAAGCTTTAAGTTATTGAGACTTATGATGACTCTGCTTCAGTGAGAAGTGGGAAGATTCTATGTCATATACTTCCTTGAAGAGTTCCTTGGGGGATTTGCAGGGAGTAAATTTTGCTGGGGAATGAAACTCAAGAAAGGGTGTGTTAAGATCATTCATATTGCATAAAAGTTCTATACATTTTTGGTAACTATTGAACCATTCAGAATATCCAGTCATTTGGTTCCGGTGTCAATATTGTTTCCCTTTTCATCATATTTTCTTATGATAAAAACCCAAATCGGATTGCTCCACATAGATGCTGCTTCTTATTTTGGGTAGCACAACTGCTTTATCCATTAGTATGTGGTAAGAAAAGCAAAGGATTTGATTGTCCTTCTAATAAAGCACAATTGTCTCTTCAGTGTGACTCATATGGTCTCATGGCTTTGGCTCTCCTAATTGTGTCTGACCACCAATGAAAAGTACCACTGTCTTCTGAAGTGGGAAATGTATATCCACTCACACTTGATGTTCATAAGGCAGAGCTCTGACCTTAGAATTTGGACTTTTATGAGGTCTTCTCGGTGGGATGCCTTGTATTTGCTTGAGTTATATCAGTACTAAAGGTACAACCATTTTTCTCAAATGTCCGTGTAACTTCCAGCTCAGCCTCCTCAAAGCCACAGTAAAATTGGCATGCTGAAGTAAGGCAGGAATGTTAACATCTCAGGTCTGAGGGAGGTAATTTGGTTCCAAATGCACTCCAGTGATGTTTATGCTTGGGATAAAGTGCTTACTGCTCTGTCACTGGCCTTTTGACCCCGTTTCTTGCTCCTGTGCTTCTAGGAGAAATGTAAATCTTTGCCCTTATTTGCCCCCAGGGTATGCTGGGATCTCAGCTCACCTTGTCTCTGTGTAAGCATTGGGTTATACTCATATCCCTGGGGAAACAATGATGATAGTTTGTCTTTAAACCATCTAATTGATATTTAAGATAAAAGTATGAAGCCAGGACAGTAGTGTGAGTTCAAGGCTAACATAGGCTTTGTCATGAGGTCAAGGCTGAACTGGGTTGTCATGAGACCCTGTGATATACCACTGTCCCACTGGGGTTGTTTATCAACTGCTTCAGTGAGAAGTGGGACATAACCTCCTTATTTTCCATACAGAACTCAATTGCCTCTTGAAGCTCCTGGCTACTTTACACATTTATGCAGCTTTGGATGCTATGCATTTAACATTGCCAGTCCTGGGATGAGGTCTCTCTTCACTCCTATGACTGTTGTTCTTTATGGACCATGCAAAATCTACCTTCAAAGGTCTTTGCTCTCCAAATGATCCACAAAGTTCCTTCTAATCTAGACAATTCCCAGTTCTCATGGGTGGAGCTCTCCTTGGATGTGGCTGGGAGTGGAAAATGGGTATTTCCCAAGGGTCCATGAATTTGGATGTTGACAGCTCACCTCCCTTGGGTGAGGAGGCAATGAGCCTTGAATACACGGTGTTTAGTCGAAAGTCCTAGGCAAAATAAGGGACATTTCCTCAAAGGGGCTGAAGGCGTTGCTCAGGTACCCTGGTTAGTTCCTTCTAGACGCCTGACACTGGACGTACATAGCCTTTTGCTGACTACATACACCAAAATGTGACCCTTGTTCTTCCATGTTTTCACACGTACCATTTACCATAGTATTATACATACAAAAAAAGCCACATTATCACAACCCAGTTGATATGGATGCCTTGTCTTTAGCCTTCTGAGGCTGAGAGCTAAATAAGCATCCTTTCTTTATAAAGTTATTAGCTTTAGATATTTTATTAGAGTAATGAAAATCTGATTAATACATAAGCCCTGTCTTCATGCCTGTGAATGTATCAGTTTCATGGTAACTTGACTTATGCCATTAGGGTATAGAACACTTTCAGGCACAAGTTATATGCTATTCTCTAGCCTTCATACTTAGCAGGGTGCCTAATGTCTAGGAAGTGGCTCTTAAGAGGAGCATTGTACTAAATAAATACAAATTGATTGGTACAGGAAGTAAAGCCATTGTATATGTCTTACAGGAAGCAGGAAGATAAAATTCCAGCAAAGAGGTCTGAAAAAGTCATAAAGAACTATTATTAACTATCTACCTAATGAAACTTATATTACAGGTAAGTTTGTATATACATACACATATATATGCATTTACACACATACACATACACATACACATATACATACACATACACATACACATATACATACACATACAAATATATGTGGTTTAATCAAATTTTTCCTATCTGGGTTGACAATGCTACCTTCCAGAGTCATAGACTATCTATCAAAATTACAAACAACTGGCATGAGAAGCCATCTTTTGAATTACTGGCCAGGGTTTTCCAAGAGACTCCCAAAATATTACAGGCTATTGCTGTTTACCTTGATTGTCCTCCAGAGATAGAATGTAAATCTTTGTTGCTGAAAACATCTCGGTTATAGGACCCAGTGGACCAGAGATGGATTTTACCTGAAAGCCTCTACCCTGAGGACTAGCTTTGATGTTAACAAAAGGCACCATACAAATATCCAGTTATTCATCTATGAACCACAACAGTGACCAGCATGGCATGAAAACCCTAAAGGTGTAGTAGTGTCACACATGTTTTGCAGCAACCAATAGTTCTCTAAGTGGATTTAAGACCATCTTAACAAGAAGAAAATCTTGCCTGACTCTATCCAACAATTATATCCTAGTAAAGTCATGGCTCTTGGAGAAGAATCTGCAGTTGCCATCATTTTCTAAACCAGAATAGTCCTTACCTACATCTAAATATTTGTCATTTCACCCAGAGATTGTAGTCCTCACCCCTCAGCAAGAAAACTTCTCTTTGAAACAGAGAATATTATAGAAAACTATAACCAATCAAAATGCAGAGTTTTAAACCACAGCTTCAACTGATATGTCTGCAGTTCAAATCCTGGATATAAGGCTCAGGGATCATAGTGGAAGAGGACCAAAGAGATTTTAAGAGCCAGAGAAACAGAAAGTTTGCTGTAAGATTGTATCTTCTACAAATATGAGAGAAGCTAGGCCCATGAAATTTCACCAACATGGATCCTAAACATGACACCAATAGACATAACATGGAAGGAGGAAAGCCCAGCAGTTCTCAACTCCAGGAAAAGAAGAAGAGTCAACGAAGGAATGCTGAACATGGGAAAAACAGTCTTCTCCAGGGAAGACCACACTGATTGGTTATCTGATATTAAATGGTCAGCCCTGAAAATACACACACACACACACACACACACACACACACACACACACACACACACACACACACACAAGTATCGTATGGGTCGATCTGGTTTTGAGAGTGAAGGGGGTATACAAAAGGATTGGAAGAAAAAAAGGGAATGGGGGAGAGAATAAATTATAATCTCAAAAATTAAAAATATTAATATAAAAAGCAAACCCAAAGAATATGACAAAAAAGGACAATTTTCATTCATGATTTTCATTCATAGAATGACAAAAATGGGAATGATGAGAAAATAAACCTATGAACCTCCCCATTTGTAGTCTAGAGGGTGATCTGGTTTTGACCCCAGAGCTCAAGTTCACAATGGGCAAAGTAGTTCCATTGTGATGTGGAAGTTGAACCAATGTTAACAAGTTTATATACCCCAAATAATCTCTCTTAATCTCCACCCTTTGGTATTTTGAATATCGTATGAGCATCTAGTTAACAACTTCATAGTTAAACATATCCTGAACATCACGATGTAGCTCCCATTCTCTGGCAATACACAGATAACTAAAAACTTGCTAGTAGGCATTATCCCAGAGATTAGACACACCACACCCCATAATGTGATGTTTAACCTTCATTGTGAACTTGATTGGATTTAGAATTACCTAGATGACTGGCACAGCACATCCATGGGTGTGTGAGAGAGCAGATTATTAGAGAAGAATAGCCCAGGAAGAAAGCTCCACTCTGAATGTAAGGTCACAATTCCATTGGACTGGGCTCCTGGATGGAATAAAAGCAGAAAACAGGAAGTTAGCTATCTAAGAACCAAAATGATCCTTTCTCCTGCTTTCTGCCTGCTGAGAAGTGAGAAAGCTTATCTCTGATGTTTCCTTCTTGCTGTGCTCTTCTGCCCGATGGTACGGAGTTCAGTGACCAAGAATAGAACCTCCCGTAACTGTGAACCAAACATTTCTTGCTTTAAGTTGCTTTTCATCAGTGTTTGGCCAGAGCACTGTAAAAGTCTGCCTGGCAGGTGTGGTGCATTAATTTCTGGGGTTTCTGTAACCATGTGCCCATACTTTTGAGATCAGAAGTTCTCTAACCCGACCTCTGTAGTCAAGAAGTGAAAAACCCATATGAGTGGGCCAAAGTGGGATTCTTGTCTTTGCTGGCTGTGTTCTCCTTGGAAGCTCTGGGGAGGAATCCTTTCCTTGTCTCCTCCTTCTGGTGGACTCTGATATTTTTCTTTCACTCCATCCTATTCATATCAAATTACTTGGTGTCTCTGTCTTGTTTGGATATATATTTGCATATAAGGCTCACATATATAATCTGAAATGACCTCCTCATGTCAAGCCCTTTAATTTATTACCATCTGTAATTTTTCACCATGTTTTCTACATAAGATGATTTGCATATCTCCCAAGGAATCATTTCGTTCAAGTCTAGTGAAGTTGGGATCTGGAGATAGGCTTAGTGATGCCTTTAAGCATCTTTACCAATGTAAAATGGGATGCTATTAATCAAGGCATATAAAAGCATCATAACTAATCCTGATATCATCTATAGTTGAATTCAGGGAAATTTCAATGGAAGTGCAGGTGTTGAAAATTCAAGTGGCTCTTAAGGTTAAGGATATAATAGCAATGATGGGTTAAAAGGGCTGCTCTGTGTTGATTTGTAGATTATGTTTGCAGTGCACTTGAATGTTTATACGGAGAAAAATGCCAAGATGTGGCCTATTAACGCTCACTTGAAATCATGGCTTGAGAGTCAGACAATATCGTGATAATCAGACAGTCATGTCAGCCTTAAAATGACTTTTTCTCTGATAGGTACGAGGCTGAAATTGCTGACTGTGTCCATTTGTTTCTGCTGTGATAATAACACAGACATGGTGGCTTATAAAGAACAGTTACTTCTTATGGTTATGGAGATGAGGAAGGCCTGCCTCATGGTGCTTTAACCTGTCAAGAGTCTTCCCTATGATGAAAGGCATAATGTCATGAGACAGCCCACACACAGTGAAGAAAGGACAAGAGAGAAGACCCAGCAAAGCCCAAGCCTCCTGAGACCATCACACAGCCAATGCTGTCCTGCCTCAGCTTAGAAGATCTTCAAAGCATGCCCGGAAGCCAAACTGTTGAATTGCGAGCGTCTTGGAGTTCTTCTAGCAATTATGTTGTAATTGCCTTATGGCAATTCACCCTTTCATGTTAAAGCTCATTAACGAAGAGGGAAATAAAGGTATTCTGAAATTTGGAATTGGGGGAGGGGATCTGACTGCACCCAGGTGAAGGTGATACCTGACAAACAATCCTGAGACCCTACCCTTGTTGACCACTTGCTACCTGTCACTGTGGTCTTCTTCAGCCTGAAAACTGTGGTAACCTTGGGAGGGTTAGATGTCCTGAAAGTTGTGCTTATTCTTATCCTCAGCACATTCCAAAGTAACTGTTAGATGGTATAACCTAGGACGGAACAGTAAGAACTTAACTCCTGGGAAATGTGTGAGAAATGTTTCAATGATGTTAGGAATCAAGGAAGGAAGATACTAATAGATTGTGCTGAACTATCAACAGGAAAACACGTTACCTTGGAGGGCGATTCTCGAGAACAGTAATAAAGCAAAGTCGATATAGAGACAAACTTCATAAAGCACTATTGTTATTTATTACATTTAGAAGGAGAAGGGACCAAAATGAATATCTATACTTAGTTATGGGCACTGATAGTGAATTGGCTGAGTGGTTACTTTTAAGAAAGTCTTGGTGGATGGGTACCCAAAATGTTTAGAGAAGAAATACACTGATTGACCTCTGCTCATGAGATCACAAAGATTTTTATTCATGGGAATGTTCATTTATGAAGATATTCTGTGAAAGAAGCAGGCACTTCCAGAAGACTTTCACCCCTTTATGCTGACTTTATGATATATTATTAAACAGAATGGGTCTGGAGAGATGGCTCAGTGCTTACGACCACTTGGTTGCTGGAGTTCTTATCCCCAGTAACCAAGTCAGGTGACTACAGCTGCTTGAAACTGTGACGGTAGAGAATCTGACAGCCTCTTCTGGCCTATGGATACTGTATTCATGGACACATACTGATATGTGCATACATATAATTATAAACAAAATAAATCTTAAATATAATAAAACAGAAGATTTGGGACACAAAGCAATGTAAAAGCATTATGTATGAGAGAGGCAGAATTAAAAAATACAAAAGAAATTTAGTTAATAGGAAACTATTCTTGGAAGCCACCTCCTGAACCTAGACAGAAGCCCCAGGGGAACAACAGGGACACCAACTTATCCACAATACTTTCCACCCAAAATTTATTCTGTCTGCAAGAAATACAGGGACTGGGGTTACAGCAGAGACTGAGGGAATGGCCAGCCAATAACTGGCTCAACTAGAGTCCCATCCCATAGGCAAACACCCATCCTTGACACTATTAATGATACTCTTATACGCTTGCAGATAGGAGTTTTGCAAGACTGTCTTCTGAGAGGTTTCACCTAGCAGGTGACTCAAACTGAGGCAGACCCTCAGTCAATCAGTGGATGGGTCTTGGGGACTCTTACGGAAGAATTGGAGGAAGGATTGAGGCCCCTGAAGAGAATAGGAATTCCACAGGATGACTAACAAAGTCAACTAACCTGAACACTTGGGGGCCTCAGATATTGAACTACCAATCAAAGAGCATACATGGGCTGGACCTGGCCCAGCCCAGCCCACCCCATATGTAGCAGATATGCAGCTCGATCTTCATGTAGGTCGAGAAAAACTTGAGTGAAACTATCCCTAAAGCTCTTGCTATCTGTGAAATCTGTTTCCCAACAGGGCTGCTTTATTTAGCTTCATTGGAAGAGGATGTGTCTTGCACCGTAGAGACTTAATGTGACAGGGTGGGAGGATACCCAGGGGAGCCTCCACCCTCTGAGGGGAGAAGGGTAGGGATGATAGGGGCTAGGATGACTGGGGGCAGTGATCAGGATATAACGTGAATAAGTACAAAGAGAAGAAAACTCCTCTTGAAACATTACAGCACAACAGTCTTTCTCTACCTAGTAGGAATGCTGATCTTTTATAAGCTAAATCTCTTTCATTATAATTCAAAATCACTTTTGACAAGTATTATTTACTGAAAATGAATATTGTCCACTGAAAGTGTATAATGCTTATAATTTTCACTTCTGCAAAATGAGCCAACATGCTCGAAGGTGAAACGAGACCTAGTATGAAATAAGTCATGCTTCACCTCTGCTGACAAACTGTCACAGAATAACATGCTCCTCTATATCACCTGGACCAGAATAATGTCTTTCATTCTGGGGAGAATTTGGGATATGTCACCTATTGCCAATCTGAGTGTAAAGTGCACAGTCTCTTTGAAGCTAAAATAGCAGACACACCTACCTCGTGGCCTACAAATTACATCCCCACCCAGCTACAGATGATTGCATGTGTTTGCAAAATGTTCACAATCACTTTATTCTTAAAAGCCAAGTGGCAATAACAGCAAATAAAATATCTATTCAACAGAATGGAAAAGCAAACTATATTTGCAATGGAAATAAAACAGCAACAAAACGAACAGGCATTTATGTACATAGTAGTTATAATATTTGTGCCTCTCCAGTCCATATGTTGCCATCGAAGCCCCCTAGACAATGCCAGTAAGAGATGGGGCCTTTAGGCACTTGGAGGTCATGAGGGGGAGCCCTCACATGTGAGATCAGAGGCCCTAAAAGAGACACATGGATCTCCAATCTCTCTCCATACCACTATGAAAACACAAAGCAAGATGACTGCCTACTACGAAGTCGCAGGTGCTGAATAGGTTGAGACCTTGACCCTGATCTTCTAACTTTCTCCATCTGTGAGAAGTGAGCTCTATTGCTTGTAATTTGCTCTGTTTATGCTATTTCACTATAGCAACCCTATTGGTTAAAACAGTATGAAACACAATGGAGAACTAAATCTCTAAAACCCAATATCAAATGACAAGGCAGGCAGAGTAGCTGACATATCCCACTAATGTCACACTTAAGAACATACTGGAGTCTGCAGTGGCAGGAGTTAGAAGTCTCGTGCTATTTATTTTGCTGGGTATAACACAGCAACTGATTGAATAGAGTCACAGGAGATGTTTGTGGGGCTCTGAAGGTCTTGTATGTCTAGATTGCAATGACAGTCACATAAAGAGGTGTATCTGTCTCAGTTAATAGTTTCACTTAGATCCTGTGCATTTGCTGGGCATAAATAATGTTTTATAAAAATCAGTGGGTTGCTAAGTAATCTGTTCACAGAATCAATCAAAAAGTGCTTGCTAATTGTTTTCCAAACCTGCTAAAATTATGTCTCTAGTATTAATGTTGCTTAAGCTTTTTCATGCAGTTTCTCAAGGGGCGATCTCTCTCGTGTATCTTAGGGTATGGGTATGGTATGGGGTAAAAGGAAACCAACAGTATGCAGAAGTTAATGCTTGCTGTGCCCGTATTTTGCAGTTGGATCTAGACTCATCTCCTATCTGGCTCTGTAGGTTTTGACAGACCAGCCTAATTCACTAACCCTTCATTCCGATTTGATATATGGGTAATAATTGTGCCTCCCATAATTTTTGTGAGGATAGAAATATTTATAACTATCATGTCATCTATTGTGTTTATTTTTACAATTAAAGTCCTTGCTAATTTTTGGCAAGGTGTTTAAATGGTAGTTTAAATTTAGTTTTGGTTGTAACACTTTTTGTAATCTTATCTAAATGTTTTTCAGGATTTTTCTACTTAAGAGATTTACAAAACTCACTTTCATATTAGTTTTATCTTTCAATTACTATTTATGGATAATCACTGGGATGACTATTTGGCTTTTTGGAAGCCTATCATTATGATAATCAGCATGATTAGTATAATCTCCTAGGAGATTATAAGCTTATTATACTAAAATGTAAGTTGCTTGAAAGCAGAAACTATACTACACCCATGCGTTAGCCATTCCCGGCAATGAGTACAACTCTAATATGGTAAATAGTTATTGCCTTGGTAAACCACACATGCAGTAAACAAAACCTACTTCTTGGAGCTGTGGCATGTCCAGTCTCTTCCCTCGTGTAAATCAAGTATGTTGCTCGTATGTAGATTCCATGAAATGCACTAAGAATTTCTCAATCAGTGTCAAGCAAAAGGGTCTGTGCATTAAGTAAAAGGAGCTTATATCTGTTTCTTTAAATCACTTTTCTTTTTCTTCCTTCCTTCCTTCCTTCCTTCCTTTCTTTCTTTTTTCTATTTTTTTTTGGATCTATAGGATTTTGTGATTATAAAATTTGGAATTGTGTTAGCATGACTGGAGGTATCTGAAGATAAGCAAGCAGGATCTGCATGCCTACTAAGTATAGAGGTGGTATACTTAAAAAGTGGTACCCCAGCTTCTGAACTGCCATAACACTCTGAAGTTTATCAAGTCATTTTTTTTCTCTAGCAATGCAGTTGCTTGAAGGGAAGCTAAACTCAAAACCACTCCCTTCACACAGAGGTTGCCCTGCCTTTACTCCATTTCCAGTTTGAACATTAATGAAGCTCTCCCCAGAGCTTTGCCTTCACAGCAGATGACAATATCCAGACATAAAATCTGGCCACTGGATAATTTGGAAGAGTTCTGCATTAAATAGCTTGTCAAAAGGCGTAATTGAAAAGTTAATTCTAAAGCCATATTTAGACCTGTGAGTCACAAGGAAAATAGGTTGAGCTGTGAGATGTGTTAAAATAAGATAATACTTATCTTCCTGGATAGAAGCTGGAGTAAGGAGGCAAGGTCACAGTTGTAAGAAGCAGGTGTTTATGGGACTAGTTTTTAATACTATAATTGCTACAAAACGGTTATGCAATCAGATCATCCAGTTGTCCAATTAGAGGCATCTCATATCTCACGAAGGGTCATTTGGAAATGCAAATTATTTATTATTTAACAGAGTGGAAGTGGGACACAGCGAAAACTGAGAGTGAGAGAATAAACACAACACTTAAAACATATAGTGATGGATGCAGACGTTCTTGAATATCTCATATTCAATATAAACATAATGCTTAGAAAATGCATTATAGAAAAACAGTGTTTATACATAGTCTTAAAAATAGCAATACATATAACCGCAAGAGAACTAGAAGAGGAGCCTACATAGCAGGTCTCTGTGCAACACAACTGTGTTACATTCCTCATTACTAATCTGATGAAAGACAAGAAGGGAGAGGGAGTGACTCAGAGCAAGGGGGAGGAAGAAGTCCCGATATATGAGGTGGGTAATTCTAGGTTGAATCCTGAAACTTTGCAGGGAAGGAAGGACAGAATGCGGAGACCTAAGAAAACCTGAATTTTGACTATATATGAAAGGATTGTAAGAGTGATAAATTTCCTGTGTGATCGCTGTGTCGTGATTGTTTAAGAAATTACCTTTGATCCTATAAGATGACTTAATGGTCAAATGCTATGATGGACATAAATCATATTTACGTGGTTCAATAAGCAAAACCACGAGAACAGGTTGACGTGTGTGCCCATATTAACCCCAAAGCCCACGCTCCTATCAACATTTCTATATGGAGAAAGCTCCAAAGATTGGCAAGGCCAAATGGAGTAAAATCGTAACGTTATAACCCTAGATGGGAATTGGAAATTCACTGAAGTTTTCTTTTTCATTGCAATTTTTTTTTGGAAGCTCACTATTTTGATAATATCTGGTGTTTTAGTCAGGGTTCTCTAGAGGAGCATAACTGAAAGAATGAAGACGTATGTTAAGGGGGATGGCTTCCAGGCTGTGCTTCAACTAGTTCAACAGTAGCGGTCTAGTAACAGAAGGTCCAAGACACCCTTAGTTGTTCAGTCCATGAAGTTGGATGTCTCAGATGGTCTTCAGCATACGCTGGAATCCCAGAGAAGTAGGATCTCATACTACTGAGGGAATGACGTTGCCTGAAAGAGCAAGAGCAAGCAGGCAAGGAGAGAAAGCTTCCCTCTTCCACGTCATTTATCTGGGTTGCTGCCAGAAGGTATGGCCCAAGTCAAAGGCGGACCTACCTACTTCAAATTACCTGGAATGAAAATGAATAGAATCACTTCAAATGATTTAATTAAGAAAAAAGTCTTCACAGATGTACTTAGACACTTGAGTTTTAGGTTTTAGTTAATTTCAGACAACCAAGAATAGCCACCATTACATTCAGTTTTATTTCTTTCATTTTCAAAAATATATTTGAATCATGGAAAGTAGGTAGAAAGAATGGTTACAAGCCTGGATTTGCTTTCAGGAGCGTAGTTTTCAGGTTACATGAATTCGTTTCTTTGTTTTTGATTACAACCTACATAATTCCTGAGAAAAGCATAATTAATCTACATATTAGTTTCTCCATCATTTCTTTTCTTTCCAAATTTTTCCTGATATTTTATTTATTTACACTTCAAATGTTATCTCCTTTCCCAGTTTCCCCTCTTCCATATCCCCTTACTCTGCATACATGGGGGTGCTTCTCCATCCACCCACTCACTCCTGCCTCACTGTGCTAGCATTCCTCTACACTGGAGCATCAAGCCTTCACAGAATCACAGGCTTGCCCTACCATTGATGTCAAATAAGGCCCCTTCCGTTCGTTCAGTCCTTCCCCTAACTCCTCCATTGTGGTCCCTGTGATCAGTCCTACGGTTGGCTTTAAGCATCCACATCTGTATTGGTCAGGATCTGCCAGAGCCTCTCAGGAAAAGCTGTATCAGGCTCCTGTCAGCAAGCAATTCTTGACATCAGCAAGTGTCTGGGTTTGGTGGCTGCATGTGGGATGGATCCCCAGGAGGGGAAGTCTCTGGATGGCCTTTCCTTCAGTTTCTGCTCCACTCTTTGTCCCTGACTTTCCTTTAGACAGGAGCAATTCTGGGTTAAAAGATGGGTAGGTGGCCCCATCCCTCAAACTGGGGGGCCATGCCTAACCTCTGGATATGGTCTTGACAGATTCTCCCTCCCCTTTGTGGGGTATTCCAGCTATGTCATCCCCTTGTGGTCCTGGGAGGCTCTTGCTTTCCTGGCATCTGGGACGTTCTAGTTGCTACCACCAGTTTCCCATCCCCCATTGCTACACACTTCTGTTTAATTTCCTGACCCTCTGTACATCTCTTCCGTCTCCTCCCATACCTGATTCTGTCCCTCTTTTTCTCCTTCCCCCTCTTTTCTCCCAAGTCCTTCCCACTGTCTTCTTCCCTTGATTATTTTGTTCCCCCTTC
Organism: Rattus norvegicus; assembly: GCF_021556685.1. NCBI lineage: Eukaryota > Metazoa > Chordata > Mammalia > Rodentia > Muridae > Rattus > Rattus norvegicus. The sequence goes on from NC_141536.1 coordinate 120,870,567, forward strand.
TAAGTAGGATGGAAGCATCCACTCTTTGGTCTTCCTTCTCTTGAGCTTCATGTGATCTGTGAGTTGTATCGTGGGCATTCCAAACTCTTGGCCTAATATCCACTTATCAGTAAGTACTTAGCATGTGCGCTCTTTTGTGACTGAGTTACCTCACTCAGGATGATATTTTCTAGATTCATCCATCAGTCTGTGAATTTCAAGAAGTAATTGTTTTTAATGCTTAGTAGTACTCCATTGTGTAAATGTACCACATTTTCTGTATCCATTCTTCTGTTGAGGGACATCTGGGTTGTTCCCACTTTCTGACTATTATAAATATGGCTGTTATGAACATAGTAGAGCATGTGACCTTATTACATGTTGGAACATCTTTTAGGTATATGCCCAGGAGTGATATAGTTGGATCCTCGGGTAGTACTATGTCCAATTTTCTGAGGAAGCGCCAGACTAATTTCCAGAGTGGCTGTATCAGCTTGCATTCCCACCAGCAGTGGAGGAGTGTTCCTCTTTCTCCACATCCTCGCCAGCATCTGCTGTCATCTGAGTTTTTGATCTTAGGAATCTCAGAATTGTTTTGATTTGCATTTCCTTGATGACTATGGATGTTGAACATTTCTTTAGGTATTTCTCAGCCATTCAAGTTTCCTTTGTTGAGCATTCTTTGTTTAGCTCTAGTCCCCATTTTTAATAGGGTTATTTGGTTCTCTGGAGTCTAACTTCTTGAGTTCTTTGTATACATTGGATATTAGACCTCTATCCGATGTAGGATTGGTAAAGATCTTTTCCCAATCTGTTGGTTGCTATTTTGTCTTATTGACAGTGTCCTTTGCCTTACAGAAGCTTTGCAATTTCATGAGGTCCCATTTGTCGATTCTGGATCTTAGAGCATATACCATTGGTGCTCTGTTCAGGATTTTTTCCCCTGTACCCAAGTGTTTGAGGCTTTCCCCTACTTTATTTTCTATTAGATTCAATGTATCTGGTTTTATATGGAGGTCCTTGATCCACTTGGACTTGAGCTTTATATAGGAAGATAAGAATGGATTGCTTTGCCTTCTTCTACATGCTGACCTCCAGTTGAACCAGCACCATTTGTTGAAAATACTGTCTGTTTTCCATTGGATGGTTTTCGATTCTTTGTCAAAGATCAAGTGACCATCAGTGGGTTCATTTCTGGGCCTTCAATTTTATTCCACTGGTCTACCTGTCTATCTCTGTACCAATACCATGTAGTTTTTATCACTATTGCTCTATAGTACAGTTTGAAGTTAGGGATGGTGATTCCCGCAGATTTTCTTTTATTGTTGAGAATAGTTTTTGCTGAAGTGTTGCAGACATGCCTGTGGAGCTGGTTCTGCTTAGGAAACAGGAAAAGTCAATGTGATACATTCATGAGCTGTTTCTAACTATATGACCTTGGGATATACTGTTGAACAGACCCAGAAAAAATGGCAGTCTCATCTCCAGTGTTCAAGCAATTTCTTTAAATGTAAGTTCATATGGTTATCTTCTATTTTCATGCACGTATCAACAGGTAGACTGATTTTTCAATTTATGATATAAAGGGACTCATTTATCCTGTTTACTCAATTTATTTGAGTTGGACTGAATTTATCTTATCATAATATCATTTACTTGCTTTGTGTGGAGACAACCACAAATTCCCAAATGGTGTGGATGTATGGTCGAGGTTTTAATGTTTTATGACTAAATATGATAAATGTTTCTATAATGATTAACTTTCATCATAACCCTTTTCCTGGTCTGTGTCTCTGTCTCCACTGTTTGTACGTAAGAGATTATGCTCTTTGCTTTGCTAGGTGGGTGAAGAATGGCTTTCAATTTTTTTTTATTTTGGTTACTTGGGATAACTGGATAGTACTTTTAACCCTTGCCTGTGTCCCTGAAACGTTGTATCCTTTGCATTTAAGAGTAATTGGGAATAGAAACTCTTGTTTCTGTACAGTCAAAAAAGGCCTTCTTTGTTTAACCAACCCTCATGAACTTCCGTTTACTTTAATGGCAAATGAAACATTTATGCAAGAAAGAAATATTGTCCTCAATGGGAAATGCATTCCATGTGTGGCATATTTCATATTATGACAGATCTTCCTTGAGTTTTTAAGAATTGTGCTCAGAGCATGAAATTTTTCCCAAGGTCAGTACTTTAGAGAAACCACGAGCTGCATCTGTAGTATAAGATGAGAATGTTAACTGTTTTATACATTTGACAGTCAAGTCCCCTTCCCCCCAAAAAACACTCACACCTTTTAATGTGACTTTTCTTTCACATTTAAAAAAGTGCATGCTCCTATGTAGACTGAAAAGTAGAGCTTAAAAATATGGCAATATCCCATAAGCAAGTATATGCATGCACACATACATATGTGTGTGTGTTTGTTTAATCAAAGGATAACGTTTAGAAGCTGTTTACGTCTTTCAACCATTAGATCAATCTGGAGATCAAACTCAGGCGGTCACGCATGAGTGGCAAACACTTTTAAGCTATCTTGCTGGACCAATTTCACAGTTCATGGGTATGTGAAATTTATAGATGATAATACCACAATGTCTAAAGCTTAGGTACACTATATGATCTATTCTCTTTCTGTCTCTCTGTCTCTCTGTCTCTGTCTCTCTGTCTCTGTCTCTCTCTCTCTCGTGTGTGTGTATGTGTGTGTGTGTGTGTGTGTGTGTGTGTGTGTGTGTGTGTGTTGCTGATGCCTGGAGACAGTCCAGGGATCTCATGCTTAGGACCTCTACAAGTGGCAGTGTACTTACTAAGTGGGTTACAGAAAACCCTAACCTTTGTGCTTTCCCCATAACTTCCATTTGAAGCATTAATATCTTCTCAGGCACATTAAGAAGTCAAACTCTGGCCTTGGGGAACTTTATTAAGTACACTAATCCTAAACATCAGCCCTGTGACAACCCCTAACAACAATCCTTCCTTGTAAAGCTTAGGGACCTGAGCAGCCTCAGCAGGCTTCTATTACAAAGCTCTCAGTTTCCTCTCATTTGGAGCTTAAAGTATTCTGTCCTATGGCTCAGAAATTCTCCACATAGTAAGCACATCTGACCAGTTTCAGATGCCACTTAATAAAGAGCACAGCACTGGCTCTGGTTGTTCAGGACTATAGAGTCTCCTGAGCACATGATCAGACTGTATCTGAGGGAGCTCGGTTTAATATCTGCCCCTCTCCCTTTTCATCTTTACCCCCATTAAACAGTCTTGAGCCTGCTTTCTTATTCAGTGCACATCTGGAAAGTTGAACTTTATTTCCCAGCAGGAACACAGTACTTGTTTATACTGAGCCACTTTGAAAGGTGACTGGCTACTGTTATAGACTCTATGCGTATTCAAGAGAACTCATGCCACTTAGTTTTCTGTTCTTTAAGTATGGAGTATGGCTCAGAGACTGCTACCTCCCTCAAGGGCTCGTCAAAGCAAGTTGGAGAGAAGATGCCCCTTGCAAGCTCATTAGGAATGCAGACGTCAGGCTCTACCCGAAGCCAGCTAACCTGGACTTCAACAAAACCCACATGTAATTCTGGTTTGTTTTGAACTTTGAAAAGCTCTACTGATCAATTTATGTGATGCTTCTCAATTACTTTGCCTATGATATGAGGATCCAGCTAACACGTTTTCTCATGCATGACACTATGCTGCTTGACATAAAGATTATTCTGAGTACTTGATTGCTTCCTGCTAAACTGACACTCATTCAAAGTTTAATGTGTCTTGGTGTCACAGTGTCAGGATATGCACAGAATGTTTTATCCACAAATCTTTAAGAAAGGATTGTACAATTCAGACTCAAAAGCTAAGTTCTTAACACCTAGGATTGAGGCAGGTACTTGTGCCTACTTGTTGCTTTTGTGACCCTTGGCTAATTTATTTTCACCATTAAAATAGGAGTTGCAATGAAGACAGGGAATTCCCTGGTATGACACACTGAGTGTGACAGTGAGTGTGTACTCAAACCCCAGAATCTATACTTTCCAATGTCTCTCACAGAGACAATTCAAAAAAGTGAGAAGACGAGCTTCAAAGCATTGTCAAGCCCAACGCCTTTCATCTTGGTGTTGCTGACTTCTGAGTCAGGTTACTTCTCTGTTTTGGGCTCCTGTCCCCACTAGACTACAGTGCAGTAGGAGAGAGTGAAGGTTTAGGGCTTCCGTCCATGGCTCTTCATTGAGAAGACTAGCTGTAGGAAGACAGAGAAGCTCACACAGCTTAAATTGTGCTGGCCTCTGACTTGGAGTGGAACTGGAGCTACAACCCAGTGCCTCATGCCTGTCTAGAGTGTGCTCTATCACCAAACTGTTCATCCCATCCGCATGGGCATTTGTACCCATAGTCCCCCCTACTGTGTTCTTGCTGTTCTGGGATCATGCAAATGCTATCTCTACTTCTGTTCTCTCTGTGGGAAGAATTCTGCCTGAAGTTACATGTGAATTAAATGTCACGTTCTGCCAATGCTGCTTAGGATCTTGCTGAACACAGAGAACATCAGGCATTATTTATGTTTTTCATTCTTTCTGGGTCTTGTCTCTACCTCTGATCTCATCAGGAACAGAAGGAAGTCGAAGATCCTTAACAGAAGTTCACACCTGTTATTTATAAATGACATATTTAAATTGTGTATTAACCTTAGTCTCTATTATGGAAGATTTGTTTTCCAGCATGTGGGAATATGTTGAAACATGTGGCAGGATTATTGAAATGGGTTCCCTTTAATTCAACTCATAGGAAAGCTCAACAAGCTTTCAGTAATGATACAAGCAACAGTAATGATACATAAGACAATTTAGAGGAGGCTTTGGGAAGGTGGAAGCTATAAATCAAAGGGGATCCCATAGGGTCATCTGGAGCTGTCTATGCTCACTTTAACATCTGGGAGATGGCTATATAGCATTGCTAATTTCGTGAGACTGCATTAACTATTCTCTCACGTCATGGATATTTCATTTAGAGTTTGGCAACATTTCTCACACTCAGATCAATTATAGAAAAATAAACACCCCCCTCATTTTTAATCTTTAGCAAAATTGGCAAACTCAAACATGTTTCACTGGAGTGTATTATTGAGCTGTTCATAGCCATGGATTCCTAGAAGTTCCTGAATTCACATACTCTGACTGTGCTTATGATATAAATACGAGACTGCACTGAAGGGGACTTGCTTCTTCACATTAACATAGTCAAACACAAACTGGAATTTTTTTTAAACACAGACATAATATTGAGAAGTGCTACTTGGATGCCCTCAACTCTATCTTTAGACCCTCATTCTATTGTTAATGTGAAACATTTAAACTAAATTATAGGTCCCTCATTTCCATCATGAGACAATTTGATATCTGTCAGAAAAGCTGTATTTCACACTTCCCACGTTCACAGGTCTGCACGGGCACTAAGATCATTAAGCGTTTGTTTGGCTTTATATGTTACAAACTTGTCAAAATAGAGAGACCACACAAAGCTAAGACAGGAACATGAAACTCAGAAGTGATGACATTAGTTTATAGCACGCGCGGTAAATAAGGGAGCTGGGTGGCTTAGCATAGCACACTTAAGAATTCCATCTCCAGGACTACTGCAGAGGAGTTGGCTTCACTCGTTACAGCTCTCTTACCTATTAATTGCTTCTTTTTGTCTCATAGGAAAGTAAGAGCTGAGGACACAGACCGGTGGAGAGGAGGCAAGAGGACATAGCATGCCATTGTCCAGCTCTCAGTGAAACCAGCAGTTTCCTCAGAATAGCCTGCCTCTGCACACTTAGGGAAGAATGGTGACCATTACAGCAGGTCTTTTATGGTCTTTTCACAAAGGAAGGCAGTATGATGGCAAAATGTAAGTTGTTTTATCCTGTATTCAAAGGCTAAATACTAAGGTGGAGGGTGGAACTCTGACGACAGTGCTGGACATACCTATACATGCTCTTAGACTCTGGAAGGTTCTTGTTAATTTCTGTCACCAACCATTACTACAAAGTACATCCAGAAGACTCAAAGTAGAACCAAATAGGAGAGTGAACAATCAGACAAATGTAGGGACATCAGAATATTAAAATCACAGATAGCCTCATGTTATCCATTATGACCGTCCTCAACTAAATGAGACTACCAAAGGCCAATGTGTCTCAGGGGTAGAATGATTGCTTCTGACTCTGACATAAGGAGTTTAGAAAGATCAGGATCATTCATTGTGTACTTCATATCATACTGTGTATGATACAAGTCCCTATGGCAGAGATGTGTGCATGCACATTAGAAACAACTGATACTCGTGTCTTCACAGAAGTAGAGGAAATAAAGTCAATGCAAAGGCACCAAATCAAATTAATAAAAACAGTTATGAAAGGCCAAGGATTTGGCAAATTTCACTAATAGCCCAACTCAATGACAACTTCTTTGATGAAAAAATCATTACACTTGTGCTGTTTATGGTATTATTCTATTCTGGGAATATTCCTTTTTCTTGATATCTTGGTTTTGCCAGTTTTCTCTTTCAACATAGAAGTTCTACAATTTTAAATAGGAGGCGGCTCTTCCTGTACAATATCAGTTGACCACCATTCAGTTTATTCTCCAGAATTAAGACTCAGCACAAAACAAAGCAGTCAAGAGATTAGCGTTCGCATTCCTCCTGGGCAAGCCCACTGGTCAGTGCTCCACTTTCAGCTTTTGGGTAACTCTGAGTTCTGAGGTCAGCTAGGCTTAGACCTATCTCCATGTAGTTGAATAAACTCTGTTTTAGCCTGCCCAAAGATTTCTCAGCTCAGTGCTGCTCTTGAATGACACTCTGTCATTATGCTATATTTAGGCTTTGCAAGTTGTAATTAGCTTGATTCTGCTGCACACTGATCCAGCCTCACATGCAATATAAAAGGTAAAAAAAAATAGGAAGGCGGATATGAAAACCTGAAAAAGCCTCGTGTGGAAGAAAATTTCATGGCTCTCAATCTAAAGAAAGTGCGAAAGAAAAGAACTGTGGCTTGAAAAACTGAGAAGGGGGTAGAAGCCACAGGTGGTGCAAGGTTCCTGTGTTCTGGGCCTACAACAGGGTTTCTATATCTCCTATGGTTCCACTATCTCTATTGTCTTTATCCCACTGAGGTGACTGCTGTGTGGGCAAGTCCCTATATCTCTTTATAAAATAGAGTACTTTAAATGCCCTTTGAGGGAGTGAACCTCTAGAATTCCACTATTATTCTTCCCTGGTTTGTGCTTTCCAGGTATAGTTTGGATCTAGAGTGAGTCGCATTTTTCTAACACAGACTCTTGCTCATGTGTTTGTAATTGTAGACTCCCTTTATGAACAAAGGGCTTGGAGGCAGGTTCAAAACAGAGGATCCATGGTGGCAAAGCCACCAAATGATGGTTTGTTTGTCTCTTTATTTTTCAACACACGTGCTCATCTCCTTGAAGGCAAAATATTCTATTGTTTACTACTGTTTATTTCACTCAGTTTTGTTAAATATGTGAAAGCTCTTATAATTAGTACTTACTAAATTATCAAGATACTGGACTTAAAAAAGCTCTTCCTCAAGACTTACTCTGGATATTTTAATATGCCAACTCTTTTTCATTGTGAGCTCTTGACAAAGCTTTAAATTGTAACTTTCTCCTAACCATTCTCTTCCTCCTCCTCCTCCTTCTCCTCCCCTGATCCCCACGTTGACTTGAAATATATTTGTTTTGAATTTCCCTTTCAAACTCCCCTGTTTTACTATTGGGACAAGACTACAGGTAGTGAGTTTATGACAGGAAGAAATTTGTTTTAGGAAAGTATGAATGTTAGAACTGTAAAGAACATAGGAGAGAAGCAGAGAAGCACTAGAGGCACTGTTTTCTCCACAAGAAATCAGCCTTGTGCCATTCTCTATCAGAAAACAACATAGTTAGCAGTACTGTATGACCCAACTCAGATCTCAATATTTCATATTTTTCCTTCAAGAGTTTGAATGTTCTGCTTGAAAGGATACACAAGAATGGTGAGATGGCTCAGCAGGTGATACCACTTACTGCTTAGCCAGAGGACATGAATTTGTTCCTAGTACCCATGTTGAGTGATTCCAGCACCCATGTTGAGTGGCTCACAACTGCCTGTAACCCCAGCTCCAGGGGGTACAGTGATTCTGGCCCCGGTGGGCATTATGTTCCTGCACTGATACCTACATGCAGACACATGTACACACACACACACACACACACACACACACACACACACACACACACACACACACCTGATGGGTACTGAATCCAAAGATAACCAATTTTATAAATGTGAGAGGTGCTTGGTTACGTGAAACAGGCTTTAGGATGAAATTCTATTGCAGTCTTGTAATCATTGAGAACATTAACTTTCTCTCGATTTGACACAAAATTCTCACGGGTGCTTCTAATTAGACCAAGAAGTGACAGTGGCCAGTTTGACTAAATCCAGACCTCTGGTAAGAGTAATGGAAAATAGCCGAAGCTTGCCGTCCTAAAAAGGAGAATCTATATTGAAACAGTTGTAGGAAATGATGCCTACGGTGAGATGGAAAAGCCATATGAGGAAAGAACTTGTAGGCAGGTTCAAATAGGGTAACTGTTATGCATTTTATACAGTCATTGTGTAGGGAATCAAAATAGTATAAATGCCAGAGACCAGTTTTTGCTGCCTGCATCAAATCCAGAGCATGTGTGAGCAAGCCTGTCTTCCTCTACGGCAGTCAAACTGTCAATTTTGATATCTGGAAGAAGAAAAGCAAAACAAAATTCCACTCTAAATTCTAAATATACTGTTTTTTTAAAAAAATATTTTATAGGACTGTTGAATGTCCGTTTGAAAATCTTAAGTCACATTTTAAAACTGTCCCTGTGTTCATTAAATAAATAATCAAAACCAAACTTACCTTTTTGATGGGACAAATTTCTTTCATGATACTGTCTAAAACTCAAAATAATAGCATAACTTCTATTCCTCAACCTCCATGTTCTAAAATAATATCTTTCTTCCAGTTATTGATTTGTTAATTAGCACTAATGTTCTAGGAAGTACACATTCTCTTCTATAACAAAAGAAAATATCTAAGGAAATCCATGCAGCTATCTGGACTAAAAAGAAACTTGATGCAATTTTGTTTATCCCCTTAAGCAGAACTATAACACAAGTCCCTGCCACTGTACCAGGACCTCCAGCCAATGGGATGAGTCAAATTTGAAACCAAGCCCATATCTGTCAGCTAGCCTTACTTCTCTGCAATAGCCCAGCATCTGCCTAGAGGAAGAATGTTATCTTCTGAATCCCACTCAAAAGTCATAACCCTATCAAAAAGCTAAAAAAAGAAAGAAAGAAAAGAAATACGGCATGTAACTATTACTTCTTTTGCCCAATATTTAAACATCTGAAAGTATTTTTATCAAAGAATTTGAATAGTAAATATTTTTTTTCCAGAAACTAGAGACAAGTACAGCCCGGCACTGATACAACTTTTTATTGTTTCCTAAATATGAACACTCAGCCCATAAAACATGCATGTCCCTAATTGATCACTTCAGTGCACACTGATAGGGACTTAAAACTGGAGAGAATGGGGCCATGCATAATACCCAGGGCAACTCATACTGATGACTCCCTTTATGGTCATAACCATTAGCTTGATTGTGGGGATTCTGCACTCTGCTCTGTAAATACCTGTCCTGCAACACAGGATAGAGTAGTAACAACTTCATCTTTTATGAAAGATGTCTTCATTTTTGACATTTTGATGGTCTTGATTATAATAGTCATTTATATTACTTTATTTCACATAAAACTATGCTTAAATTCAGAGTAGAGAGAACAGTCAGGGTATTGTCCTGGAGGAAATATTTCTCCTCAATTAAAGGATTAAACAGTCCAAAGAAGCTAAACAAGGAGGAAGGCACAAGTGAGGATGCTTGAATCTCACTTAGAAGGGGAAATAAAATAGCCATAGGAGCCAAGGAAATTGAGTAGGATAGGAGATGTGGAGGGGAATGTGGTGTTCAGGATCAAGTGTGGGAAGGGACAGGAGAGATGACTAGGTAGCCCTGAGAATGAATGGAAGTCTGCAACTGACAGGGGTGGGGAGGTAGAGAGCATCTCTAAGATGAAACAGAGACCTGGATATAAGGGAGACACCCAAGAATCAATGGAGGTATCCTTAGCTGAGACTCAGAGCATTGGGAATATGGAACATTAAGAGGTCATATTCTGTAGTCAGGCAGGAACCCCAGTGGAATGATAGGGACACTAACAAAACTTGGACTACTGACAAAACTTTCTACTCAAAATTTATCCTGTCTGCAAGACATGCAAGGATTGGAGATGGAGAAGAGACTGAAGGAATGGCCAACCAATTACTGGCCCAATTTGAGACCCAACTCATGGGTAACCACCAACCCCTAGCACTATTAGTGATGCTCTGTTCTGCTTGCAGACAGGAGCATGCTGTCCTCTGTTCTGCTTGCAGACAGGAGCATGCTGTTCTCTGAGAGGCTCCACCTACCAGGTGGTTCAGATAGGTGCAGAGACCCACAACCAAGTAGTGGATGGAGCTTAGGGGGTCTTATGTAAGAGTTGGGGAAGGATTGAAGTCCCTGAAGGAGATAAGAACTCGACAGGAAGACCAACAGAGTCAACAAACCTAAACCCTTGAGGCTTTCATACTGAACCACCAACCAAAGGAAAACAGGCTGGACCTAGACCTCCTTACACATATGTAGCAGATGTGCAGCTTGGTCTTCATGTGATTCCTGAACAAGTGGAGCTGGGGCTGCCTCCAAAGCTGGGGACTGTCCATGGGATATGTTCTTTTGGCAGGATTGCTTTGGCTGGCCTCAGTGGAAGAGGATGAGCCTAGCCTTGCACAGACTTGATGTGCCAAGATGGGGAGATATCCAGGGTGGTCCCACCCACTCAGAGGAGAAGAGGAAGAGGAGATGGGGGAAGGATTGTGGGAGGGGTCCACCAGGAGGGGGTCAGTGAGCAGGATGTAAAATGAATAAGTAAAAAGCAAACAGTGTGAAGAAAAGCAAATCCTAACCATTTGTAGGCACCTGTAAGTATAAATATACACATTGACCAGTTCGGGCTGAACTTGTCCAATTCCCCCTGGAACTCTTTTCTTCAGTCCTTGAGGTTTACTGGTATGAAATAGTTTCCCCAATTTAATGCAAAAGTGCTTGTTTTTATTGGCGATCAGGTTTTGAATGGGGCTGGTCCTCACAGGAAAAGGCCTGGAAAGTCAATCTGTTAAGTCCTTTATCGGTGACCACCATGGTACTTCTGCTCTATTGTGCTGGAGGTTGGAATGCCTTTGATCCTGGGAGAGGGATTCTCTGATAATGAGGTGTCCTGAAGAGAAGAATTGGTCTCAGAAGGTAGAAGATACCCACTTTGCTCCATTTTGCTTATCACTCTGAGTGCCAGGGCCTGCAATGAGCCAGCACAGTTTCTCTCCCAAGGCTTCTCACAGAAAGTGTTGAGCTTAGAAAAGCAATCTTCCTTCCACAACAACCACAGGAGTTAAGCAGTGGCAGGTGAAGCTCAGGGCAAGCTTGGTTCTGAGCTTCGATCTGGAGGACTGTGACACATCTACAAGGCACCTCAGAAAAAAGACCACACCCTCATTTAATTCACATTGCTTCACCAAACGTTTCCTTAACAAATAAGAAAAAGATTCAAATGGTTTATTTTGGAACATGAGTTTCAGCTAGAACCTGAGTGAACTAAGATCCTCTACTCATTGATAATGAAGTTGACTAAGTTACACATAAACACACACACACATACACACACACAATCACACACACAATCACACACATACACACAATCACACACATACACACAATCACATATATCACACATACACACGCAAACACAAACACACACAATCACACACATACACACACAATCACACATATCACACATACACACATAAACACAAACACACACACAATCACACACATACACACAATCACACACATACACACACAATCACACACACAATCACACACACACAATCACACACATATACACACACAGTCACACACATCACACATACACACACACAATCTCACACACACACAATCACACACACACAATCACACACATCATACACACACACACATGCTCATACAAACACACACACAAACACACAAGTGTGCAGAGACACATATATACATTTTCTGTCCACTCCCCTCTGTTTGTCTTTGCCCTTTCTCTGGCCGTTACTTCTTCCTTTATTTTCTTGTTGGCCTCTTATCAGGGACAGCAACTAGGAAGGATCTTAAATGTGTCACCTTACTAGCCCTGTCTGAGGGCTTTCATGAAGGATTCTTCCCAGTATTCTAGGAAGTGCACCCCTGCCTGTCTATCAAGAGAGACTAAAGTTCTCTAACACACTTCCCCCAGCTGCCTTGGCCATCCACTCTTATCTGCAGTGTTGCCTATTAGAGTCTGCTCTCCGTAGCTCCTCTGCAAGGCTTAATCATACGAGTTCAGATACTTTTGCTTGGGTAGGAAACTGCCCCTTCTTCAGGGCTTCCACTGGTTTTTCTTGTTGACTTGCGCAGTGTCTCCAGAACAGAGGTCTGGAAAGGACTTGCAGTGGATTCCGGTTCTGTCTGCTCAGTTTAAGGCAGTGGTAACACAGTGGGGTTTTGTTGTTGTTGCTGCTGTTATTGTTCATGTGTTTGTGGACTTAGGGGGCATTTTTCCTTTTGTTTTAGTTTTGTTTGTTTGTTTGTTTGTTTGTTTAGTAAGTTAAAGATGCAATTTGGTTTCCTTTCCTCATTTGGACATGTGCTTTCTTTTTTTTTTTTCCATCTTTTTAACTTGAGTATTTCTTATTTACATTTCGATTATTATTCCCCTTCCCGGTTTCTGGGCCAACATCCCCCTAGTCCCTCCCCCTTCCCTTCTGTATGGGTGTTCTCCTCCCCATCCTCCCCCCCACTATCTCCTCCCCCCAACAATCACGTTCACTGGGGATTCAGTCTTGGCAGGACAAGGGCTTCCCCTTCCACTGGTGCTCTTACTAGGCTATTCATTGCTACGTATGCAGTTGGAGTCCAGGGTCAGTCCATGTATAGTCCTTAGGTAGTGGCTTAGTCCCTGGAAGCTCTGGTTGGTTGGTATTATTGTTCATATGGGGTCTCAAGCCCCTTCAAGCTCTTCCAGTCCTTTCTCTGATTCCTTCAACAGGGGTCCTGTTCTCAGTTCCGTGTTTCGCTGCTGGCATTCCCCTCTGTATTTGCTGTATTCTGACTGTGTCTCTCAGGAGAGATCTACATCCGGTTCCTGTCAGCCTGCACTTCTTTGCTTCATCCATCTTATCTAATTGGGTGGCTGTATATGTATGGGCCATTGGACACGTGCTTTTAAAACCATAAAATGCATCTAATTTGTCTTCCAAAATATAAATGAACTCTTTACAAGGACTTATTTTAGGTAATGCAAAAGCTTAGTTACCCGTTACATTGTCAAGCATAGTCATTAACTTCTCCTCCCATAGTTGAGCCATGAGAACATAAAATTAGTGTGTGATACAGGAGATAATCCAGCTCTAATCCAACCAAGCCCCTCCCGCTCAGGTTTCATTTTCCCAACTCATAAAGATTCATTGCTTTCTTCACAAAAAGTATCCCCACCTCTGATATGGTATACTGGTCTAGACTTTATGCATTTTCATTTCATTTAAACTTTCCCCCAAAGATGAGCTGTCTTATGACTATTTCAGTTTTTAAAAGTTTTTTTTTTGGTGGGGGAGGGGTATTGACAAAGGGAAAAAATCTGTTAAAGAAAAGTGGAAAGCAAACAGGATGAGGAAGGAAACCCACACGGTTGGCAAGAAGCTGGGAAGACATGGAAGTCTTCCTTCTGTTCCGGGAGCCTTGTTGGTGGCAGTGCAATGGGTGAGAAGATGTGTGTCACAGAACACTGCCTCCCGTAGCAGAGAAAATCCATCAGGACCCAGCATAAGGGAAAGAATGAGATGTGTCTGTCTCTCATCTTTGTGTATTTGTGAATGTCTTCATTCACCGCGAAGTGACTATTCCTCAGAAGACCTCTGGCTTACCACTAAACTAATTTCCAGGCTCAGTGCTTCATGACTCAGGGTAAAGACCCAGGCAGAGATCTTACCCTGCTGACGGTGGGCAGGATAGGGCTAGGGCTTGAGAAAGCAACTGTGTGTATAGTGGGAAACTGTTTAGCGACAGTATACATCTGTCTATGTATTTCCTTCTCATTCCCACCAATTGCCTTCCAGCTCCATAGTCTCTGCCTTTGATCACCAACTTACTCACCACTTGAAATTTAAACCTGCGAAGAAGGGTAAAGGCAAATGAGTCATTTGTTTCTGTTCTATTTTTTTCTCTATTTACAAACCATTACAAAGATAGATCCTCTTCTTTGCAGACACGGAGAGGGCTGGTACCATAACACTTATCCTGATAGCTAACAGCTAAGAGAGAAGAGATGGTGGGAGACAGTTCCAACCTTGATTGCCAAATAATCTAGTTCTGTGACCCTTGACAGTATCTTAAGATGGACGTTAACTTGAGTTTTAAAGCCCAAGAAAAGATATTATTCTTCCCTATTGATATTTTAGTGTCAGAACAGAATGCTAAAACACATGGCTATCACCTGCACTCTATACTCCCCCAAACAAGTCAGGTGATCCTTGTGAAAAACATGACCCACAGACCGAGGATGTGTGCTGATCAGGGCAGCCAGGTCTTCTCCACAGTCCCACCTGAGTGATCTCCTCAGAATTTCAAAATATTTTGACTTTCCTCTGTGAAGGTCTAGGGGTGGTTTGTATCTAACAAGAAATAAAAAGCCCAAGAATTATGCTTGAATTAAAATTATAGATTATCAGTTTAGAAGGATTTTAATGATGCCCTACGACGTCTGTATATGGGATTAAAAATTTTAAAGTTCATAAGGAAACCAGGAGAAACTTGATTAAACAGGCCATATCAATGTGGAAATGTAGCTTAGTTATAGGATGACGGCTTACCCTGGCACATTTAACTTAGTTTAACTAAGACAGGCTTCACCTTCACTTCACTCATTCACACACACACACACACACACACACACATTCTCTCTCTCACACACACATACACACTCACTCGCACACAGACACACACTCACACACGTACACACACACACACTCACAAATGTACACAAACACACACACACACAGTCACAAAACCTCATCCCCAAGCTTTGTACTATTCCTGGAGACAGTTGCACTGATTTTATTTTTTAATCCCAATGATCCATTTTCATTTGGATCAATTAATTTGTTCAGTCTACTGTGTCCTTGTTTGTTTAGTTCTTAAACAGATTAATACTTCAAAAATGCGGGTTTGATTTATTCATTAATATTAGGGAACGAATGAGGTAGGTATACTCTGGGGACAGGCACAGACACTCCAGTTCTGAAGGAGAAGCAGACAGAGTGAGAGGAAAGTTGATGGAGAGGTGTGTGGACAAGTGTGCATACACTGGAATTCCTTTGGGTTGGTAAGAAACTTGCCTTCTGTGTATCATCAGTGGATTCTTCTTTTGCAGTTTTATTTTACATTGAGAAGTTTATACATGAAAATAGTGTGGTTTGGTTAAGCTCACCCTATTTTTTATTCCCAACGTCAGCCTCTCTCCCTCTCCATCCTTCTTTCCCTCCTATCTTCCCTCCCTTTCTCCCTACTTCTCAAAACCCACTTAATGCTGCCTGTATGTACATGGATGCAGGGTCATCTATTGGAGCATGGGTAACCTGTCAGAGGCTACATCCGTGAAGAAAACTTACTCTTCCATAATCCATGACAGGGAAACTCATGGAAGAAAGGACAGAAAGATTCTCAAAGCCAGAGATTGTAACAGATGTCATCAGTATGCTGGACATACAGGGCCTTTATACATATGAATGCACAGGGCTGTGAATTGCGTACACAAGACTCACACAAGACCAAACCAGGTAAAATTTCAGTGTGCAGAGGAGCGTCTCATGAAATCTCACCTATAGCTGAGGGCTTTTGCCTGTAGATGACTGTTAATGTAGGGAGAACTACTGAGGGCATAGCTTTCGTCTCTCACCTCCCTCCTCCCCGCACACCTCTGGATCTGCTGTTGGGCAGATAATCAATCTTACTCAGAGAGTGTCTTTCAGCTTCTGCCTAAAGGCAGTAGTCTTCAGCTCCCTTGGGAGCATGGATGCCCTTGATATAACACACAGGCAAGTATAGGGACCATGGATGTGCTGGTTGTACTTACCCATGCTGCTCCTGAAGCTCTAATATTAAACCACTGTGCAGTGCTAAGGAGAGCAGTTAACAGGTTTTGATATGGGCTCTGCTCTGCCATTTGGGATTTCCATTTTAAATATTCTTTAGCTGGTATTAACCCCAGTTTTCTATTACTGCTTAAAAGTTAATGGACTTTCTTCTTGTTTTTCTTTCTTCGTTTTCTTTCCTTGGATATGAAAAGAAAAGGAAGAGACTCATTTGTTCAATAGTTGCTGTAATGTGGGGCTGACAAATGACCTCAGTATAGGGCTGTTCCTTTACTCAAAATGAATTCTGACACGATTGTGCTTCTCTTCTGTAGTCTGCAATTTAATAGTTCGGTGACTATATCGTCTGCTGACAATTCTATAGTCTACTGACTCAAATGCTCCCTTGCTCTGATTCAGTGCTCTGAATAGATCTGTTAGAAGGCCACATTCCATGGCTCATAGGGCAGCTCTTGGTAGCTGAGTGAAGGTATGAATTCTTACTTCTATGAGTTCCATGAACTTGGTGGAAGCTAAAGAGCTAAGATTTACCCTGAAGTAATTATTGAAATATCTAACGTAAATAAGTCTCACTTGACTCTTAGCATCAGAAAGTCTTAAAAAAAAAAAACCCCAATAGGCTGAGGGGGTTAGTAACATATGGACTTTGGCAGTTCTGTCAACAGAATTGCATCCTGATATCCCTTCAGGTGTGATTTTTATATTTACAATGCTTATAATTTTTCATCTAGTAAAATGGAATTACATAGTAATCAGATGTTATATAAACCTTTAAACTTCAGATGGTCTTCTTTTGAAGAGAAAGACAGAAGGACCATACAATAACAGAAATACACCACAGAATATAGTAATATAGAGTAAACAATATGGACTTCTGTGACGTTATACTATTGTATATAAACATGAGATTTGATGATTGAAAGTGGGGATAGAGGGAGACTGCTGACATTTTGAGATTCACTCAGAGAGCCTGAGTGATGAGAATAATTGCATTCCTTTCTTATCACCTCTAGGTGACTGGTAAATGAATAGATGGGTCACACATCTTGTGCCCTTCAGTGAAAGTTAATATGGAACTTTTTGAAATATAGAAAATAGAGAGTATTTAGTATGAGTAGTAAGGGACTTGACAATTTTTAATTTTAACCAATTAATTTTGGCAAATAGAATGCTGTTTTCATTTCATGGACAATGAAGTCTAAATGATCATCTCAAAACAACTCACAGCCCTCCTACTTCCTGTGCCAGGAACTCCCAAACAGTTACCCTGCCTTCTGGACTCTGCCATCAAAGGGAAGAGGTGGTTTAGGGTGAGTCATGCGAGAGTGACTATGTCCTCATTGATAAAAACAAGATCCCAGCCTCAGAAACTCATCATGATGTCAATCTCTGTCATTTCTCCAGCCTTGGAGGGTTAGAAGAACATGGAGCATGACTAACTGAAGACGGTAAGGACTTCTCATCCAGGAAACTTGGGGAGGTAAAAATAGTATCCAAGTGCCGAATCCAGTGAGGAGACAGTGAAGTCTAACCTTTTGAACTCAGCATATGCCATGGCCACTCAAGAGTAAATCTGATTATGTCTCTGCCTGGAAAGATGTAGTGTAACTGTCTGGATTACTTTTCTTGGGTGTATGAATATTTTGACTGTGATGTCTCAAGACTTTAGACTTTCCGTTACTTTCAAAGGCTTCTGTGGCAAAGATTTCCTGATGTTTCAGAGGCAAGCGATTAGACATTTATAAAAATTAAGAAACAGCATTTAATTAAACCATCTGTCCTTCTAGCAGAGTGTTAGTTGTAGAGAGGTATGTCTTATGACTTTCCCCCCCAAGTTTTCTTTTGTAAATGTGTGTTGTGTTTGAGTATAACATCTCAATTTGTAGAATTGTTGATAAAGACAGTCTGTCTCTGAACTTCACATTTCATTTCTGGATGCCAGAAAGCTTTTGCTGGTGATGTCTTTATTCCAGTGGGCAAAGACACTAAGATGATTTCACATCTGTCTTCACTTGAGGTTTCCACCATTTGAATCATTTGATAATGTAGATGCAAAAGATGGAAAGAGCCAGAAAATGGGGGAGGGGGATAGACTCGGGAACAGGCTATTTATTGATACTTTTGTAAGTTATTGTTGGATGTTTCTCCTCTGTTGACAGAACGGAAATCAACAAGGGCAGTGACTCATTTCCTGGGCTGGCCACCCTGTCACCTTTGGCAGTATCTGTGCAAATGCACATGTGGACTGTCTCTTTAGTCACCAGGCCATTTTCTAAGGAAGGACTTTGGTCTAGTGTCATCTCTCAGCCTATCTTTAAGAGAGTAAAGAAATCAAACTGAAGGTGGTTTTCCTCATGGAGGAGTTTGGCTCCTGAAAAAGACATCTTTGGTCTTCTCTATTACCATAGCAGGCTCAAAAGAAAAATTGACATCATTAAAAGGGAACTAGGTATGAGCCTACCTCTCCTTCCTTTTCTCAGACAGTTAGATAACACGCCCTAGGGACCTGGCACTCACCAGGACTGTTTGGAGATGATTGCCTAGTGATATTTGCATATCTAGTTTTCTCTGTTGTAAGATAGCTGGCCTGTGGGTGGTCCTGTTTTCTCCATTTTGAATTTGTAGCAGTGGCACAGATAAGGTTCTTCTCCCCCTTCCCCATTTTAGAAAAGGATTTGTATATGGACCCCTATCATTGTGTGAAAGATTTCTGGTGTTCTTTAGCAGGACTGGTCTCTCAAATAGAGTGACCACATTAGAATAGAACAGAAATAAATGACAGTGATTTAGGTCTTTCACTCAACTCTAAACACAAGTTAAATCTTAAGATCCAGTACTAACTGTGAATGATTTGTGGCTGCATAAATTACTTCAAAGTTTCTGAATATTTATAACTGACTTGTCTGGTTTTCCATTTAATTCTTAAAATTATATACTTTTAAATGCAAGGGAAATTAATTATTTCTAGTGCCACAGACTCATGATAAGTTGCATGTGTGAATATTGTTACATATTTCCACATTTATGTACATATTAATTGAGGTCAAGTATGTATATAAAAACTACATTTGAGAACATTGCATTTGAGTCACAAAATCATCATGTTTTGAAAACTGCAGTAGAAGGGTTCAGAAATGAGACCTTCACTTTCCGAGGGAAAACTATAGATAAAGTCATGGGGACTCACTTCCAACAAATACCTAGTTGTAATTTAAGGATCAGAAATCCAAGGACAGACCAGATCTAAGATCATAAGGCTATAGTCTCCGAACATTAGTAAGAATAAAAAGAAAATTACATTAAAAACTGATTAGTGTGTAGAATATTAGATCATATATATTAGGAAAATATATTAAATACATTTTCTGTTACCGTTTAGTGAGGCAAATATCATTAGTGAAAAGAAAATGGAATAATTTAGAAAATAAACATTTTGATCTTGATGTATGAAAATGTCAAAATAAATCCTGTCACTTTGTAAAATTAATGTATGCTAGTAAGAGAAGTGAGAAACTTGTTTGCCTTTAGACAGTCATTAGAAACATTTTCTTGGAAATTAATACAGCTAACTTAGACGACATTGTAAGCTCCAGGCCAGCCTTTCTTTGTCTACAACATCCTCAAAAAATAAAATATCCTGGCTTGAAGTTCTATAGAAAGACAGCTAGGGGGCTCAGTAGTAACGTCAGTAACACAGGATCTGGGTTCAATCCCAGGAGGGCAAGTAAAACAGCTAGGCATTTTGGTGTAGCCTATACTAGCTACTAAGCCAGTAAGAAATGCCGTTAAAAAAAAAGAAAGACAAACATCCTCCTGAGTCCCCCCAAAATCATCAGAAAAGGTCAATATCTGAGGAATGGTATTTGAGGTTGTCCCCGACCTTCTTACACATTTCTACATATACATGGATCTCTTCCAACATAACAACACACATATACTCACATACCCACATACATAAAAAACATAATACAGCTAGGATTTTATTATCAATTCTTTTTTTTCTTTTTTTTTTTTTTTTCAGAGCTGGGGACCGAACCCAGGGCCTTGCGCTTCCTAGGCAAGCGCTCTACCACTGAGCTAAATCCCCAACCCCCTTATTATCAATTCTTAAAACAGCGATTTAGGGTTAGATAAATTCAGAACAGAATCCTGCCAGACGTTCAAAGAGCAAATAACACCTATACCCATTGAATTATTTTGAAAAAATAATTTTTAAAAAGCTGAAGAAATTTTCATCAAATTATTCTAAAAAACAATAAAAAACAAGAGCTGGAGGAATTTTTATATTTTTCTAAATCATTTTATGAAGCCAATATTACCTGATTCAAAACCAAAGACTCACCACCACCACCACCCCAAAAAAAAGAAAGAAAGAAAGAAAATGCAAAATTTTTTGCAAACTAAATTCAAGAACACATTATAAAAATTATCAAGATGACTTCATCCAAAGATGTAGGAATAATTTCTTATGCAAAAATCAATACATGTAATCTATCACATAAACAGATTAAAATATAGAAAGACATAATCATTTCATTAAAAGCAGTATGGCCATTGACAAAATCTAATATCCCTTCATGAGAAAAGTCCTGGAGAGACTAGAGTTAATAAGTATATATCTCAACATAATAAATACAATTTATAGCAAGTTCACAGGCAACATCAACCTAGAGAAAGCATTTCCACTAAAATCAGGGACAAGATAAGGAAGCCCTGTCTCTCCATACCTAGTCTTTATAGTTTCTGAAATCTTAGCTAGACCAATAAGACCACTGAAGAAGGTCAAAGTCAAGGATATACAAATAAAAAGAAAGAAGTCAAAATATCTTTATTTGACAATGATATTATTTTACACATAATATACCTTAAAGGGTCACCAGTAGTCTTCTATAGTTGTTAAACATATTCAGGTAGCAGGATATAAAATTAACACAAAAATAAATAAGAAAGAAAACTTGGAACTAGTAACATTCACAGAGTCTCAAAAATTATTCTGGGATAATGTGAACAAAGATATAAAAGCAGGGGTTGGAGGAAAAATGATACAAAAGCATTGTCTAGGAGCTTTGTCACAACCAGGCTCAAAGGTGAGACACTCCTATGCTCTAATACTTAGCCCAAATGGGACCCCAATGGGGCCCAGCAGAGCCCTATCTGCCCTACCCTGCTGGAGATACATCTTTCTTCCACCCACAACTTGACCCTGGGCAGAGTCAGAGCTCCAGACCCCCTACCATACCCAGAGACAGCTTGACTATCAGGAGCTCAGACTCACGGGAGGGACAGAATCCAGTCAGAGGCAGCAAGGCCAGTTAACACCTGAGATAACCAGATGGCTGGAGGCAAGAAAAAGAACATAAACAACAGAAACCCAGGCTACTTAGCACCATCAGAACCCAGTTCTCCCAACACAGCAAGCCCTGGATACCCTAACACACCTGAAAAGCAAGACTCCAGCCTAAAATTCCATCTCATGAAAGATGATAAAGGACCTTATTAAGGAGGACATAAAAATTCCCCTAAAGAAATACAGGAGAACACAGATAACCAGGTAGAAGCACTTAAAGAAGAAACATATAAAGCCCTTAAGGAAATACAGGAAAATACAATCAAACAGGTGAAGGAATTGAAGAAAATTGTCTATGATCTAAAAATGGAAATAGAAATAATAAATAAATTACAATAGGAGGAAACTATGGAGACAGAAAACCTAGAAAAGAGATCAGGAGTTACAGATGCAAGCATCACTAACAGAATACAAGAGTTAGAAGAGAGAGTCTCATGCATAGAAGATACCATAGAAGACATTGACACAACAGTCAAAGAAAATACAAGCTCCTAACTCAAAATATCCAGGAAATTTAGGACACAATGAAAAAGCCAAACCTTAGAATAATAGGAATAGGAGAGAGAGAGAGAGAGAGAGAGAGAGAGAGAGAGAGAGAGAGAGAGAGAGAGAGAGAGGAAGAAGAAGGAGGTGGAGAGGGAGGAGGAGGAGGAAGAGGAAGAGGAGGAGGAAACATCTTCAACACAACTATAGAAGAAAACTTTCCAAACTTAAGGAAGAGTTGGCCATAAATGTACAAGAAGCCTCTAGGACACCAAATAGATTAGACCAAAAAAGAAATTCTTTCTGTCACATAATAATCAAAACACTAAATTCACAGAACAAAGAAGGAATATTAAAAGCACTATAGGAAAAATGCTGTCTAACATATAAAGGCAGACCTATCAGAATTACACCAGATTTCTCAACAGAGACTCTAAAAGTCAGAAGATCATGGAAAGATGTCATGGAGATTCTAAGAGAACAGAAATGCCAGCGCAGGCAACTATACCCAAAAAAAACTCTCAATCGCAGAATATCATTGAGAACAAGTTATTCCATGATGAAACCAAATTTAAACAATATCTTTCCACTAATTCAGCCCTACAGAGGATAATAGAAAGACAACTCCAACACAAAGAGGGAAACTGCACCACAAAATCCCAAGAAATTAATCATCTTACAACAAACACAAACATAATACTACTACTAACAATAAAAATAACAGCAATCATCAATCATTGGTTGTTAATTTCTCTCAAGACCAATGGACTCAATTCTCCAATAAAAAGATGTAGACTAGCAGACTGGATACATAAACAGGACTCAGTATTTTGTTGCATACAGGAAACACACATTAGTGACAAAGACAGACACTACCTCAGACCAAAAGGCTAGAAAATACTTTTCCAAGCAAATGGTCCCAAGAAAGAAGCTGGAGTTGCCATTCTAATGTCCAATAAAATATGCTTTCAACCCAAAGTTATCCAAAGAGATGGGGAAGGACTCTTCATACTTATCAAAGGAAAAATTCACCAAGATGAACTCTCAATTCTGAACATCTACACCCTGAATGCACAGCGCCCACATTTGTAAAGTGTACTAAAACTCAAAACACACATTGACCCTCACATGATAATATTGGGAGACTTCATCACCCCATTCTCACCAATGGACAGATTATGGAAACAGAAACTAAAGAGAGACGCAGTGAAACAGAAGAACAGAGAACAGAAGTTATGAACCAAATGGATTTAACAGATGTCTATAGAACATTTCATCCTAAAACAAAAGAGAATACCTTCTTCTCAGCACCTCATGGTACCTTCTCCAAAACTGACCATATAATCTGACACAAAACAAGTCTCAACAGATAAAAGAAGACTGAAATAATCACATGCATGCTATCAGACCACCCCACACTAAGGCTGGTCTTCAATAACAACATAAACAACAGAAAGCCCACAGACTCATGGAAACTGAATAACTCTCTACTAAATGATAACTTGGTTAGGGAAGAAATAAAGAAAGAAATTAAAGACCATCTAGCATTTAATGAAAATGAAGGCACAACATACCCAAATTTATGGGACACAATGAAAGCAGTGCTAAGAGGAAAATTTACAGCACTGAGCACCTTCATAAAAAATTGGAGAGCTCCTACACTAACAGCTTAACAACACATCTGGAAGCTCTAGAACAAAAGGAAGTGAACACCCAAGAAGAGTAGAAGGCAGGAAAAAGTCATTCTCAGAGCTGAAATCAACCAATTAGAAACAAAGAGAACTATACAAAGAGTCAACAGAACCAAGAGCTGGTACTTGGAGAAAATCAACAAGAGAGATAAACCCTCATCCAAGCTAACTGAAGGGCACAGAGATCTTACACCATTCTGAATGGCTAAGATAAAAAAACTCAGACAATAGCAGATGCTGGCGAGGATGTCAAGAAAGAGGAACACTCCTCCATTGTTGGTGGAATTGCAAGCTGGTCTAACCACTTTGGAAATCAATTGGGTGGTTCCTCAGAAAGTTGAAAATAGCTCTACCCCAAGACCCAGTTATATGACTCCTGGGCATATACCCAAAAGATGCTCCAACATATAACAAGGGCATGTGCTTCACTGTGTTCATAGCAGTTTTATTTATAATAGCCAGAAGTTGGAAACAACTCAGATGTTCCACAACAAAAGAATAGAGAAAATGTGGTACATTTACCCAATGGAATACTACTCAGCTATTAACATCAACTTCACAAACTTTGTAGGCAAATGCATGAGACTAGAAAATATCACCCTGAGTGAGTTGACCCAGATTCAAAAGGACATATATAGTGTGTACTCACTGATAAGTTGATATTTTCCCTAAAGCTCAGAAAACCCATGATGCAACTCATAGATCATATGAAGCTTAATAGAAGGAAGGCCAAAGTGTGGATGCTTCAAACCTGCTTAGAAGGGGGAACAAAATAATCACTGGAGGCAGAGAGAGGGAGGAACCTGGGTGGGAGAGGGGAAAGGAGGACCAAAAGAGGGGCAGAGCTAAGTATGGGAAGATACAGGAGAGATGTTCAGAGGGCCAGGAGAATGAATAGAAATATGTAGCAGTGGAGGGTGGGGAACTTGGGGAACCACTAGAAAGTCCTAGAAGCCAGAGATTCTAGAGGCTTCCAGGACCCATTGAGGATGGCATTAGCTGAAATACCCAACAGCAGGAAGATAGAATCTAAGGAGACCATCTCCTGTAGATAGACAAGATCCCCCGGAGAAGGATGGGGCCACCCACCTATCTAAAAATTTTAACCCAGAACTGTCCTTGTTTAAACGAAATGCAGGGACAAAAATGGAGCAGTGACTAAAGGAAATGTCATCCAGAGACCTCCCCACCATGTGATCCATTCTATCTGCAGACTCCAAACGCTAATACTATTGCTTATGCTTGCAGACAGGAGCCTGGTATGGCTGTCCTCTGAGAGGTTCTGCCAGCATCTGACTAAAACAGATGCAGATACTCACAGCCAATCATTGTACTGAGCCAGGGAAACCCATTGGAAGAGTTGAGGGAAAAGCTGAAAGAACTGAAGGTCATTGCAACTCCACAGGAAGAACAAGAGTATCAATTAACTGGACTCCCTCAGAGTTCTTAGGGACTAAACTACTAACCAAAGAGTAGACATTGGCAGGTCCATGACTCCAGCTACATATGTAGCAGAGGACTTCCTCATCTGGCATCAGTGAAAGGGGAAGCACTTGGTCCTGTGGAAGCTTAATGTGCCAGAGAATGTGGATGCTAGAGGGGTTTGGTGAGCATGGGTTGGTGGGTGGGGAGCACCCTCATAGAGGCAAAGGGAAGGAGGATGAGGAGTTCTTAGAAGGAAGACCAGGAAGGGTGATAACATTTGAATTGTAATCAAGTAAAGTTATTAATAAATAAAAAAAGAGTTGCCTAGAAATGTAAGACATTGAAGAACAAATTAGAAGATACCAGAAGGTGGGAAGATCTTCCATGTTCATGAATTTGTAGGATCAATACTGTAAATATGGCTATCCTGCTAAAAAGCAAACCATAGGTTCATGCAATCCCCATCAAAACATCAGCACAATTCTTCAAAGAAATTAAAAAAATCATAGAAACATAAAACACTGTATACTAAAATAACTATGACCAGTAGAAGAACAATTGAAGAATTCAACATCCCAGAATTCAAGCTAGACGTCTTAGAGATCTATAGTAAGAAAACAGCATAGTATTAGAATAAAACATACATTTTTTTCAACAGAATTGAGTTGAAAATCCAAATCCACATACCTATGCACACCTGATTATTGTCAAGGAAGTAAAAATATACACTAGAGGATAAACCAAATATTCAAAAATGATGAGGATCTAAATGGATGGCTAAATGTAGAAGATTAAAAATAAATCCATATTAAGCAGCCTGCAAAAATCCAACTTCAAATGGATCAAGAACCTCAACATAAGATTAGATGCCCTTAATTTTATAGAAAAGAAAGTAGGCTTGAACCCACTAACACAGAAAAAAATTATAAACAGGACACCAATACATAGATACTAAGATCAACAATAAATAAACACGAAAAGCATCTGAAGAACAAAGGACACTATCATTTGTGCAACATGGCGGTCTATAAAATGAGAAAAACATGTAGTACTTGTACCTATGATAAAAGATTCGCATCTAAAATATACAAAAAGAAAAACAAAGTAAAACCAAATAAAAACTGAACACCAAAACAAAAATGCAAAAATGGAGTATAGAGCTAAACAGAAAGTTCTCAAATAGCTCATAAGCAGCTGAGAAATTCTTCTAATAAGTTCAAAATTCTTATCTGTCAGGGAAAGGCAATTACACAACTTTGATCTTACACCAGCCAGAATAGCCAAAGTCAATAAAATAAATTGAAATGGTGTCAAGGATGCTGGGAAAGATGAATACTTATCATTCATTGCTGGTATGGGAGTGCAAACTGGCACAGCCCTTATGGAAATTAGTATAGAGGTTACTTAAGAAGCTGAAACACCTATCTGTCACAAGGTCTGACTGTACCTCTCTGGGCCATATAAATAGACTTTCCCATCCATGTCTACTACTACTCTATTCAAAAGATCCAGAAATTGGAAACAGCCTAGATGTCCATCAACTGGCAAATAAGTAATGACAATATAGTAGAATAGAATGCTACTCAGGTATTAAAAAGAATTCAATTATGATGTTTGCAGGTAAGTGGATAGCGGAAGAAATAATTATCCCGAGTGAGGTTACCCAGACCCAAATAAACAAAGATTGCATAGTTCATCATAAATATGAGTATTAGCTTTTACATTTATGTGTATGTGCTTAAATCAGAAAACCCCCAAAAGTCAGGTAGTTAATAAATCCCAGGCAGGAGGAGAGGAGAGCCTCTAAGGAAAGGGAAATAGACATAGTGGGGTTTTCTGTTTGTTTCTTTGTTTTTTTTAATTTGATTTAAATTTTTTACTTATTCACTTTGCATCTTTTCCACTGCCCCCTTCCAATCATTCCCTTCTTCAATCCTTCCTATCCCCCCTCCCTTTCTTCTCTGAGTAGATGGGACCTCCTTGAGTATGCCCCAACCCTGGCAAGTCTCTGTGAGGTTAGGTGCTTCCCTTCCACTGATGCTAGACAAGGCAGCCCAGTTAGAAGAACATATCCCACATACAGTTAACAGTTTTTGGGATAGCCCCCGCTCCAGTTTGGGACCCACCTAAAGACCTAGTTGCAGATCTACTGCATATGTATGGGAAAGCCTAGGTCCAGCCCATGTATGGCACAGAGTGTTTTAAGAGGTGGTTAACTTATGACTTTTATTGGATAGGATCAGAAAATACTCAAAAACAGCAGCATCACAAAGACACGTCCCCACCCCCAGCATGGGTGACCATTCATAAAGCTGAGAACCTTGAGCTGTCTGAAAGCCACCGACAGCTCAGCAACTTCCCAAGTGAGTCTCTTGTTCTGAGTCTCTTCCAGGTAGCTGATCTTGTCTGACAGTCTTTGTAGCTTGGTTTTGTGAGGAACCCTCAGGCAGCCTTTACTGTTTACTCCTGGGGAGGGAGGCGTCTAATGATTCAGGTTTAGTTTAAAGGACTTCCTGAAGCTATTTCGATTTGTTTACTTTCTGACCTAAGGAGATTCCCTGCAGGATGGAAAGCTTCAATCTGGTAGGAAACTGTTAACGACAGAATATCAGTCTCCCTTCTTGGTATATAACCGGATGTTGACCCATAACCAGATGTTGGCCTACATGGAGGAATAGGACATAAACTGAAAGACAAACAATAGAAAACGGGTAATAAAATTTTACTCATTGTAGTAAAGTGTATTACTCATGTATATGATTCCTCAACTGTTTATAGTAAAATGAAGAATTTTAATGTCCTCTTCATGTGCGTGTGTGCATATGTGTTTCCTATGGCTCTCAAAAGCCAACATAAAGTTCATTAAGTTATTTTTAACTGTATAATAGCTGTGTTTGGTTGTGTTTTCAAGAGACCTAATTTTAATAATTTAAACTTGTCAGATATTTTAAACACAGTGCAGAGCACTCACAGCAAAACGATTTCACCTGTCTGCAAGTGTCCTCCAACTGCTCTTTGTCTTACCTATATCTTACCCAACGCCCTGCCCCATTCTGCCTTCCTGCACGTGCTGCATGTGTGCTGTCTCCTGGGAGGTCCCTTCCGTTGCTTCCACTTATTCAGGCTTGCTTTCCTCTGTACACTTCTGCATTTCCCCATCTTATTGGTGCTCAACATCATTGTTCAAAAACATACCCCTCACCTCCTTTGGTAGATTGCTTTCCAATAGTCATTAATTTTGCCTTTCTTCCTTGTATGTCTCTTTCTCAAAGGCTAGGGTTATGGGATAGACTGTCCTGTGCCTGCTACAACCAACTTCGGGAGCCCGGAGGAGATTATTTTCATTTGTTATATACTAAGGACTCTGGCCTTCAACCAAGTTCTCAGTAGAAAGAATTTGAGTCAGAGTAAGTTAAAACATTCTAATGAGCAGAGGTCTTCCGTATGAGGCCAGGGAACTAGCTTAACAGAAAGAATGTAAGAGAAAACAATGAATGACCATTTAGAGAGATTGATGGTTTGAACTGTAATTTGCAGTCAACAGGATCTGGCAAACTTGATGGACGGTGATCAGTGCTGTTACTACCACAGATATTCTGGGGCAGTAATGAAAAAATAAAGGACAGAGAGGAAGACTCTCCAACGTACATCTTCATAATATGTAACTACCATTCTCAAAGCGATGCTCAATGCAATGACAAATTCTTAGCAGTAGTTATTGTTCAGACATTCCAAAGTGTCACTGTGAATGGAGATATTTTTAATTTTAGTGTGTGTGTTCAGGAATATTTTTATTTCAGTGTATATAGTCATTCAAATTGTTGGAGATCAAACCACGCTTGTGACCATATTCGACTTCATTGCTTTTTTTTTTACTAACAATATTCTTTGAGATATCAATATTTTTGAGAGTAAATTCAAGATCTATGTAGTGTGTGAAGGTAAGATAGACATACTGTCTTATTCTCCAGAAGCTTTGAGTGTGTACTTTTAGACTGTTTGCGTGTATCACAACTGGTTCATGAATTTATCTGTTGTGGAAGCTTTCTTCGTGGGAATGGAGTCGGGCATAAGAAAGTCTTTACTCAGATTCCCAGTAGATTCTGACATGACCATTTAAAGAGATGTGAGAATGACTGCAGAAGACAAATTTAAATGAGTGAGTGGAGCATGGTTCACCACAAGACACAGGGCAGGCTCTAACCTTTCCTACCACTCCATAGAAGATGAAGTTTATCTCTAAAAATATCAGTTTCTTATAAATTATGTCCACAGTGAAAGAAATATAATAATGTCTACACCTCACTGTAGAAGATATTATATATGTATTCATTCATTCATTCATTCATACATTCATTCACTAACTAACGAAGGATGTTTTAGCTGACAAAATCACATGTCCTCATTTCTAGGTTCTTTTTTTTTTTTTTCCTTTTCTTTTTTTTTCGGGGCTGGGGACCGAACCCAGGGCCTTGCGCTTCCTAGGCAAGCGCTCTACCACTGAGCTAAATCCCCAACCCCTCTAGGTTCTTCTTTTAAGTAATATCCTCTTGACCATGTGAGGATGAAAGAAATCTCTTTCTATCTCAGAATTATAAGCCTGTAAACAGATGATAAAAAGGGACTAGAGAGTTTTATTGTTGTTGCTGGGGGTGGTGGTAGTGTGTTTGTTTGTTTGCCTGTTTGTTTGTTTGTTTGTTTGTTTTTTAACCAGTTTAGAAGTTGTGTTTGTCCTTCAGAAATTGGTGAATTTATCCTTTGGCTCTGAGACACTGTCTGCGATATGGGGCCCTTCCCTGTCATGGCAGTGAATGGAGAAGGAACCATATTTTTATTTTCACTTAAAACTATTGATGCTGTATCCACTTTAGGAAATCATTCCTTCATGTGTTTGCCACAGCAAAACACTTTCCAACACAACTGACTTCCCAAAGAATCTTTAAGTTTCCACTTCACAATCTGGCTTCAGTTACTCATCTTCAGTCCTTTGAGAGAAAAAAGGAAGCCTTGGAAGTACCTATCACCTTATCTGTCTATCTCTATCTATCTATCTATCTATCTATCTATCTATCTATCTATCTATCTATCTATCTATCTATCATGTACCCGTGGGCTGTCTGTTGCCATTTTCCCTTCTCTCCTTCCCTCCATTCCTTTCTCTCTCCTGCATTTCTTTTAAAAGAAGCTGTTAGCCATGTATCTATAAAACATTTGAAAATGAGTGATCTAATTGGGAGTGTACTATAGGCACATACTACACATTAAATTTCAAAGTTTTAATACAGAAAAATAATATAAATACAGAATTAACTAATTTTATGTTGATTGTATATTGAAATGATTAAATTTGGGTATTTTAGGTAGGATGTAAAATTTACTAACTTATCATTTACATTTTACTAAGTATAATAAAAAGTAAGTTTACATATGTGGTTTACTTTATAGTTTTTTGTTTGTTAGGTTTTATTTTTTAAGAACAGATTTTCGATTATGTAGCCCAGGCTGATCTCAGTCAAGGCTCTGCTATTTTACTTTACATTTCCATAGAGTGATGCTGTTCCCGTGAGCTTTCCACATGGCAACAAAACAATAAAATATTTGTAAACATATGGGCCAAAGGGTGGCAAAACACCTTGCTTCTATAACTTTTGTAAAACACACGTTCACGTCCAAGTCAATCTGTGGATTCATTCCACATAAGAGGAACCTTTATTGGGGAACTCGTAGGCCTAGAGCTCATCAATAGGCTGTAGAGACTTATGCCAGTATCCAGTTGGAGAGGAGAAACATTGTTGTGGTTTCCTAACTGGTTAACACAATATCATTTAAAGGAGCATATTGAAAGATAAATTGTTTATCTTGTGAAGACTGCCAAGGTGTTGTTAGATAATTTTAAACAGCCTCATAATTCATCGCTCTTCATTGCCTTGGGGTGAATATAGCATTCTTCTGTAGTATGTTGTAGAGGACTAATTCTGTTGAAGTAACAGCTTCTCAGAATTCAGTGAAGACTCTGTGTGTGTGCTGTGGTGAACTTTCTGCCAGCAATCAGTTAGTAGACTAGGCAGGATAGAATATGTAGAAATCTCAAAATATACAGGGAAAATATGTAGAAAAATTGTTGACTGTTCATCCTGCTCAGCTGGCATTTTTCTTGTTAACAGGACATTGCCTCTCACAAAATGAAGTGAATTGTACACACACTGACTTTTTTTCTGACAAATCTGCAAAGATTCATCTTTGTTACTATCATTTCACCCTATAGATAGCTCCACTCTGCTACTCTGTGTGAATTGATAAAATACTACAGCATATCATGACATTTCTGGAATCAGAACCCTGGAGAAAGTCACTGTTGACTTTCTAGCAAAAGCCCATAGTTCTCCAGGGCTATCCAAGGTATGCATGTATGGTTTCCCAAAGGCTTCTTACCTTCCTGGGGTCATTTCTCCTTTCTCAGGAGCCACACACAACACACACATCAGCATGCTTTTATTTTATGAAGACTGTGTTCCTCCCTGCCTTTGGTACTCACTGTTTGGTCTCTCTACCCATTTTTTTGTCCAGATTTCCTACTCACATTTTCTATAATCCAACTCTTAGCACCCACCTCTGATCCTGAGAAAGGCCTTTCGTGACCATGAGTTGACAGCAACTGTCATGGCATGCTGACACCTCCACGACAGTCTCTGGAAGGTAAACCTCTAGTGCTTTATCTATACAGTGTATGATCAGTAATTACAAAATGCACCCCAAGCAATCATTTGTGAGTGGAATAAAACTATAAGAAATGGTGATGTTGGACAGTTTGGGCTTGCTTTTATCTGTCAAATTCTCTTAGCAGTTCGGAGATGTCATACTTAGTAATTTTTCATGTCTGGGTTGCAAGCTGATATGCTTTTTCCTAGAAGGTAGTAATGAGGACAAAGTTATCACAATGACAACTGTCTAACTTCAGATGGCAGAGGATTAAGATACTGGTTCTCTCTAGGTTTAATCTCTTAGCCCATTCTCCCTCAACAGTATCCCCAGCTGACTGAAAGCCAGTGTCTACAAGTACAGTCAAGCTCATTCAGTGGCTCTGCTGTGATATTTCTCACTTGAAGAACTGTGAGGCACAAGAGTGTGTATCTTTGACTTACCACACAGGCCTAACTCTGTCATTGATAGAAGAGCATATTGGAAAATACCAAAATTATGGCCCCCAAGAGGGGAAACAATAAATTCAAGCTTCATTTTTACTTCCCTCTGGTAATGAGGATTTCTAGTGGTTCCTGAGAATCCTCACCCATATACCCAATTGAAATTATAACATATAATTATGAAAGCTAAGTGAACAGTCACAACATGCCATTGGACACAAACACATTGGGTGAAAGTACAGCTATAAGTCTACTTTTATTACTCTACCAAGCTAATGGTAAGGATATTCCAAGGCATTAGTAGAGTCTAAGAATTTACTTTGTTGGAAATTGTTTTGTAGAACAAGGAGTTCTGTAATTTGAATAGCTGAGTCCTTGTTTACTATATCTAGTGAGTTAAAATTTGTAAATGTAACAATAGTGTGTGTTTTCTGTGGCACCTGGTGACAGAAAATGTATAAGCTGACAAAGATGTACAAGTAAGTCAATTTTATTTGCACAATCTTATTCAACCCTAGTAATAAATGCCAAATTTTAAGTTTGAAACTTTTACTGTACTCTTATAGATGCATCTATATTCTATTTCTTCAAAAAATGATTTTCTGTCCAGCTAACATATATTCCAACTGCATGTTTCCTTTACCATTCAGTCAATGTGCAGGGGGGTCTTACAGAGAAAGTGGCAGGTTTTAAAATGAAAGCATGAAGAAGCTCGAAAATACAAATGAGGTTGGCTAGGTTTTAGACACTGAAAAAAAATAGCAAAGGTTGTAATTTCATTTAGATTCCTAGATGGAGGGAGTGAATCAACCTCTAAGGAGAAAAACATCTTTTTGAGCCTGAGAATGTAATCCATTTTTAGCAAAGCCCTTTTTAAGAATGTGGAAATGGTGGGATAAAGGTAGCTTGTTCGAGGTAGCATGTTGATTAGCCATGAAGAAAACTACTGGCTTATTATAGACATGGGGATGTTTGTGACAACTGAAGAAGGCTGCTACCTCTTAATTCAAGGAAAAAATCATAAAAATAAAGAGTTGCATGAAATAAAAGTGTTGTACTTTCAACTTGGTCTTTTTCTGGAGGTTTCTAAGCTGTTTTCTCGTGTTAATTGAACCCTGATCTTGGGATGGATCCTCCAGTCTGGAAACAGTTCCCTGGAACAAAGATAAAATGAATCAACCTAGAAATAATAAACCATCAAATCTGTGATTGTGTGCATTTGGATTATTTTGTATATTGGCTTAATACTGAGGGCAATGCAGAAGAATTACTTTAGAAGATCCATTTGGCTACAATCTTAATTTGACCTGGGCAAGGCTATTCTTTCCCCAGGTAAAGAAAACTCATGTGACCTCAGGCAGAAATGAAGCATATTCATTCAATCCCCTCAAAATTGTGCTACTGGAAACAAAATGGAAAGCACTGATGAGGACCAACTCTCAGAGATAGCTCAGAAGTTGTACCCAAACTGGCACATGCTGAGGTCTAAGTCAGTAAGGCACCAGGTTGGCCATCACCATTGGTTTTCTAGTGGGGGCTTTTCCTTAAGGCAGGATTTACCCTCATACAAAATTTTCAAACAGAACCCACTGGGTATAGCACTAATTTAACCTCCTGTACAGTTGATGGATGAAGAATTTCCTCTTGGAACTAAATTATAGGGCTTGTTGAAGTTGTTCTTGCCTGATCTGTTATTTGGAGGTATTTTTCCAAAAGGGCAGGACAAATGACCATGAGCTAGAATAGGATTCACCATGAGCAGCTGGCTTGCTGTGGCCAGCACATCCCTCTGGAATCCACCTCCACCAGCCTCCCACGCCTTGGCCCCTGCTGTCCAGAGAGGAGACCTGGATGACAGAGTTGGACTTTCTTAGACCCTTCACTTCCTTTCGTAATAAAGCCACAAGAATGACACCTTCCCACCCATGTTGGCACCTAGGTTTCCATAACATAGCATCTTGTCCAGACATGCTTACAAAGAAACAAGATCTTGCCTTCGCTCATCCTCCAGTGTCCCCGATTACAACCTTCTGTCAATCTTCCCCACGCCCCCAGTGTTGACTGTAAGATAAACTCCATGAACTGATGGGAGCTGTGACAGCACAGGGAGCAGGTTAGTCAGATTCGCTTTGACCTGGGGTCTGTTGATTGCAAAGAGAGTATAGTTGAAATCTCCCTTGTCTAATTAAGCAAAAGTGACCTTTGATAGAGTGACTTCTGATGAGGTCAAAGAGCAAACCACCAATCTGTTACTGCTGGTCATTGCTGGTACATGAGGAATAGCTGAATTTTAACAAGGCAACTTCCTCATTGACCAGCTAAACTGGAGTCTTGATTTCCTCAAGCACTGGAGTTTGGTTCTGTCTCAGTTCCCAAAATAAGAATTGTCTCAGTACATTATTGAAGTTTTTACTAGGAAGGGTGGTATACTTGTCCCCAGATGGCAATCTGTTTACAAATACCTTGTACCATTGACCCCTTTCAATTGATTTACAATAGGAGAGGTATGCCTGGGACTCTGTTTGTAACTGATTACTTTATCCAAATTTAGAAGGCAAGCATAACTACTCTGAACACTCACATTCAGATAGCTTATGGTGATGAGAGCTGAGGAAAACAGAGAAATTAGTCATCAGATCTGGACCATGCTCAAGGAGCCTACCTGTTAACCTAACACTGGGTGTACCACAAGTTCCAGAATCAAGGCATCCTTTTCAGTCTCTGCCATGACTGTCAGAATAGGTGTGACAGTTTGTATTGACCGTAAGGACATCTGGTAGGCTGAGACATGGGGAATGGTCTGGAAAAATGACCCCAATGTCCCTTGCTTAAGGTTTGTCTGTTCCAAGGAGAGAGAAGTATCTGCAAGTCTCTGGAAAAAATGAAAAATGGGCACAGACTATCATAAGAATAAGTTAATAAAACTGCAAATAAGATTTATAAACTGATAGACCTGGGGAAAGCCATCCAAGAAGCCAGCCCTCACTGTCATGCCCAAGTTTATGTTCTCTCTTAGCCTTGTTTGTCTGGAGATCTGTTTCTGTCAGCAGCATTCATGTGTTACAGAGAAACATGTAGAATTCCTTTGTGATATTGTCTGTTCCCCACAGTGCAGGCCCAGAGTTCTGGTAGAGTCAGACGCCTAGGCCACTCAGATTTCCTTTGAGCCAATCAGCATCAGTAAAATAAAAAGTATTCGTAGATATAAAGTGTAAAGCATGATTTGCTTTTGTTTTGTTTTGTTTTGTTTGTTTGTTTTGGCAATTCCCTTCCAATCTAGAGTGAGAAACACATCAGGCTGGAGTACCTCCTGCCATCTTGGTCCCCCGAGGTCATAGAGAATGTGGGTCATGGTGATAGTGTTAAGCTCCTGAATAATTTTCCTATGCATAACATTTAAATAATCTAGACATATTTTTAGATATTTTCAAACTACAATCATTGATGTCTTGCTGTATCCATTTATCTACCCAGAACTAAGACAAAGGTATAACATAATGTCTTTTTACTTCCAAGGAACTGTTCTGTGTTTTTGAGTCTTAGAGGACTTTAAAAAGGAGAGTCCATGCAAAACATGTTTCCCCTTGTGAATACAGGTTGGGGTGAGGCAGCACTGAGAGTCTTACATCACATCTCTCTTCAAAGATTTACGTTTCACATGTTCATACATGAGAACTATAAACACATCATTTCTGTTTCTCTAACTCCAACACATTCCCACCCCTGCTTCTTCTCAAAATTAGAACCTAGTCACACACTTAATTATTTCACTCTCTCTCTCTCTCTCTCTCTCTCTCTCTCTCTCTCTCTCTCTGTGTGTGTGTGTGTGTGTGTGTGTGTGTGTGTGTGTGTGTGTGTTTATATGCACATGTACACGTGCATGTGTACTTTTGGTGGTGAGAAAAGGGATTCCCCTGGTTCTAGAGTTACAGTTACAAGCTATCATGGGAACTGGGAACTGAACTTGTATACATAAATACATTCTGCTGACTTCATTTAGTGTCGCTTAGATGTTTATGTATTTAGGGCTGAACACTGGCATTGATAACCTATGAGAGCTTGTCCCAGAAGCCAGTGATTGCCTGTAGCTCATTATCTAGGGGAGGTTAATCTTGTATGCTAATCCTTAGTGCACATTCGGATGTCAGCTAGCCTTCCTGCATTGAGAGAACAACATTGTTGAGACTTAGTGACTGCAACTTTCCCCAGCATGTATTAAAGACAATCTATCACAGCAGAACCCTGAATGATTTTCTGGCTATTAGAATCTTTCTGTGCCTGCTTCCTAATGCTCCCTAGGCCTTAGGTGTAGGAATGATATTGTAGCCATATTAGCTGGGGCTGGCTCACCTCAATTATGATCAATTCTTCTTTGCATTTTTACTGCTTGTAGCTTTCTGTAATGGTCTCCATCTTCCACAAAAAGAAGTTTCTTTGAAGAAGGGTGAGAGCTACACTTAGCTGTGGATGAAAGGATAAATATTTAGAGTATAATTAAGAATTTTACAGGTTTACTTCTGTTTCTATTTTGTGAAATAGTTTGGACAGTATTGATATTAGGTCTTCTATAAGGTCTGATAGAATTCTCCAGTAAATCAATCTGTTCCTGGGCTTTTTTCGGTTGTGAGATTTTAATAACTGCTTTTATTTTTTAGGAGTTATGGGACTGTGTAGCTGGTTTATCTGATCCTGATTTAATTTTGGTACCTGGCATCTGTCTAGAAAATTGACCATTTCCTCAAGATTTTCCAGTTTTGTTGAGTATAGGCATTTGTAGTAGGATCCGATTATTTTTTTGAATTTCCTCAGATTCTATTGTTATATCTCCCTTTTCATTTCTGATTTTGTTAATTTGAATGCTCTCTTTGTGTCCTCTTGTTAGTCTGGCTAAGGGTTTATCTATCTTGGTTTTCTCAAAGAACCAGCTCCTGGTTTTATTGATTCTTTTTTTTTTTTTTTGTTCTTTTTTTTTTCGGAGCTGGGGACCGAACCCAGGGCCTTGCGCTTCCTAGGCAAGCGCTCTACCACTGAGCTAAATCCCCAGCCCGTTTTATTGATTCTTTGTATAGTTCTTTTGTTTTTACTTGGTTGATTTTAGCCCCAAGTTTGATTATTTCCTGCTGTCTACTCCTCTTGGGTGTGTTTGCTTCTTTTTGTTCTAGAGCTTTAGGTGTGCTGTCAAGTTGCTACTGTATGCTCGCTCCAGCTTCTTTTTGGAGGTAATCAGGAACAATACCCAATTCCTTCTGTAAAGCCACAATTACGCTTATACATAAACCACACAAAGACCTAAAAAAGAAAGAGAACTTCAGACCAATTTCCCTTATGAATATTGATGCAAAAATACTCAATAAAATTCTTGCAAACCAAATCCAAGAACACATGAAAATGATCATCAATCATGAGCAAGTAACCTTCATTTAAGGAATGTAGGAATGGTTCAATATGGAAATCCATCAACATAATCCACTATATAAACAAACTCAAAGAAAAAAAAAACACATGATCATCTCATTAGATGCTGAGAAATTATTTGACAAAATTCAACACCCCTTCATGTTAAAAGTCTTGGAAAGATCAGGAATTCAAGGACCACACCTAAACATAGTAACAACAATATACAGCAAACCAATAGCCAACATCAAAATAAATGGAGAGAAATTTGAAGCAATTTCACTAAAATCAGGGACTAGACAAGGCTGACTACTCTCTCCCTACTTATTCAATAAAGTATTTGAAATCCTAGACAGAGTAATCAGACTACAAAAGGAGGTCAAAGGGATACAGATTGAGAAGGAAGAAGTCAAAATAACAATATTTGAAGATGATAGGATAGTATACTTAAGTCACCCCAAAAGTTCCACCAGAGAACTCCTAAACCTGATAAACAACTTCAGCAAAGTGGCTATATATAAAATTAACTGAAACAAAACAGTCCCCTTCCTCTACTCAAAGGATAAGCAGGCTGAGAAAGAAATTAGGGAAATGATACCTTTCACAATAGTCACAAATAACACAAAATACCTCAGTGTAATGCTATCCAAGCAAGTGAAAGATCTGTATGACAAGAACTTCAAGTCTCTGAAGGAAGAAATTAAAGATCTTAGAAGATGGAAAAATCTCCCATACTCATGGATTGGCAGGATTAATATAGTAAAAATGGCCATTTTGCCAAAAGAAACCTACAAATTCAATGTAATATGCATCAAAATTCCAGCTCAATTCTTCACAGAGTTAGAAAGAGAAATTTACAAATTCATTTGGAATAGCAGAAAACCCAGGATAGCAAAAACGATCCTTAAAAATAAAAGAATTTTGGGGAATCACCATTACTGACCTCAATCATTATTACAGAGCAATAGTGATAAACTCTATGTGGTATTGGTACAGAGACAGGTAGGTAGATCAGTGGAGTAGAATAAAAGACCCAGAAATGAACCCACACACCTATGGTCACTTGATCTTTGGTATTAAACTGAGAACAGGGTCCCCATTGGAGGAATTAGAGAAAGGATTGAACGAGCTAATGGGGTTTGCAACCCCATAAGAACAACAATACCAACCAATCAGAGTTCCCAGGGTCTAAACCACCATTCAAAGAGTACACATGGATAGACCCATGCCTTTAGCGGCGTATGCAGCAGAGGATGGCCTTGTTGGGTACCAATAGGAGGAGAAGCTCTTGGTCCTGCCAAGGCTGGACCATCAGTGTAGGAGAATGTCAGAGCAGGGAAGTGAGAAAGGGTGGGTGGTTGGGTGGAGGAACACCCTCATAGAAGAAGGGAGAGGGGAAATGGGATAGTGGGTTTAATGATGGGAAACTAGAAAAGCGATAACATTTGAAATGGAAATAAAAAAATCTAATCAAAAAACTATAATAAAGAGTGAAAAAGGATTTTACAGGTTTAGCAATGTGACTCTAGGAGGTTTTCCTTGAGGATTCTTGATCTCTCTATTTATGAGTTTTTGACTAGGTTTTAGATAGCAGCATGAATTCTGTCCTATTGTATCAGATTAGACAGCTGATGGTTTTCCTTAAGACATGAGTGCCACTACCACACCTTTGCGAGTATCTGCCGTCTTGGTTATTGTTGTGGTCTGTAGGCTTTACAGCTAAGTAGTGTCGTTGTTTGCTTTTCTTTTCTGGTAACTTGCATATCGTGTTCAGGTACTATGAAAACAAGTCTTCAGGAAGGAGAATCCCAGGCCAGTTGCAGCTCAATATTTCTGAATCCCATGTCTGAAGTTTGCGGTATCTCCAGCAGCCAGATTTCCCTGCTCTGGGAGACAATCAAGGCAGTTGCAAAAGTCTGTATTGTTTGGGGAGTCTCCTAAGCTACATTTAACATCTATTGCTCACTTTTGAGCCTATGCTCTGATGGTATCCAAAGTGTAATTGTAGTCACTCCTATTCAGTGTCCCCCAAAAAGTGATTTGGGGCTGTAATGAAGAAAGTCTACTGCTGTTGCTGCTGCTGCTGCTGCTGCCACCGCCGCTGGGCAGTTTTCACTGTAGGTAATCCCATTAAAATCTTACAATATTACCAGACTACCTTTTCAACCAGTGCTCTGTCTTCAGCCTTAGGGATTAGATAACTTTTCACACCTTTAAAACTGTAGGATTCTCACAATTCCAGTGAATAGACTGAGAGAGGGAAAAATGCCCTGTCTCTATATCCTTTATCAGAAGACATGATTTCTACGTTACGGAACCCAAAACATTACTCTTTCAAAGTTTTAGCTGTTTCTCTGTCATCCATTGACAGTTAAGAGCTCAAAGATTAGTGACATGATAAGATAAAAACCACATCAAACCAAAATGTAAAAGGAATTCCACTTGCCTTTGTGCTATGCTCTTTCCATTGTGAAGGAGAAATGTACTTTAAATTGGCACTCTTCATCCCAGCTAACTTGTGTTTCAATCTCCCATGAAACAAAGAAAATGGGTGTCTGAGATACTGAGTGTGAGAAAATGTTATTCATATTTCAGACACAATCGGAATGTAGTTTATTGGCCTGCATTCCTTTCAAATAATTAGTCTCACTCATTCCTCCTTTTGTTGCAACAGTATTAGCCAATGTTGGGCACTGTGTTTGTTTGTTCTGTGCTTCAGAGCCCACAGTCCTTCCAATCAGTTTACCCTATTCACTCCTCTTTGCAGAATGATGTTATTACCCAACAGTGGACACTGAATTTTATGCTCAGTACTCCGACACACATTATGGTTTCAAAAGATTGTTTGGTATTTGAGAATGCTTTGGACAAGAATCGCTGATGAGGCTTAAATATGTTTGAATTCTTTCTTTACCCTAGGTTAAAGCAAGTTCATCATCTAAAGAGTCAAGCCTGGCTGATGGTGTTTTCTGTTTCTAGCTCTCCTTTCTGGAAACCACAGGAATTTTGATCTTCTGACCATTTGTCCTCCATCAGGCCCAAATGTTTAAAGGGCATTGTTTTTATGTGCCAATGATTGCAGTATTTGCATGTGCAAATCATGTAATTACTTAACTACCCAAATTGTGCATGGAGCTAAGGTAATTATGAACTTGGAAAATTGCTTTAAGAATTTAACCCTGGAAAAAGTTTGATAGCGGAAAATGAGCACAGGACTGGGAGTTTTTTGCAAGGTTAATTTTGTTGTTGTCATTGTTGTTTAGTGGAGAGCTAAGTCTGGGGCTGATGAAGCTGCTCTTTGTCTCAATTTTGACATCTAGGGAATGAAGTTGTATTTGTCCTACCTGGTTTAAATGTGTCAGGGCAGAGGGAAGGTCACGTAGGATGAAACGGAAGCTCGTGTTTCACTTCAGTTAAGCTCATGTGAGTTAAGAGTCTTGGATCAGTCACATGAGCTTTGAGCAAGCAAACTAAAGACACCAGGCTGTCTACCTCAATTGGAGTAACTTAGATGTTCCTGTAAATTAGAAGATATTGGTTTGAAAGTATTCTTTGTGGACATTCATATCAGCTACTAAATATCTTCAGGATTTCCTTGCTTTAATATAATTTAGTGAATATGACAATTTGTCTTGAATAGCTTTAAAACTAGCATTGCATTCTTTGTAAGAGAAGGCCTTGCTTAGAAAAATGTATGTTTAAGAAGTTGGAGCTTTTAAAACTTGCAAGAACACATATCAATGGGTATTTGTTAAAAGAGATAAAAATGGAATGAAGACCCACTTTTGGTCATTAGCTTAGAATGTGTTCTACAGAAAAAGAATCATTATTTTCACATAACCATCTTCCTGACTGTTCATCTAGTATAAAGAGTTGTCTAAAATTCTTGTTAGGTACCCAATCCTTCAAGCTGCCATGAGGGTTCTAAAGAGCTTCAAAGTGGTACAGACTCTAACATCCAAGGACATACCCAATGCTTTGCAGGTAACCATTGAGAGTACAAGACAAGAACAGAACAGCAGCTGTGGGCATTCTCTGCTAACTAGAGGGTAATGTACGGTCTCTCAGCACAGAAGTCTCCAGAAAGGAAAAAGCACATTGGACTTTAGAAAGGGTGTGTCAAAGATCATGGACCACTAAGTCATCTCTGCTCAGTGACTTGGCAGGAAGTAGAATCATCACCCCCTTTTGGAGTCACAATATGTCTGAAACTGTGTTTATTCTGGTAAAATAAACAGTCATTAGCATGATTCACATTTCCCCCCAGCTTTTGGGAAGGGCAGATATCTACTATTATCCCCCCTCCTTTTACCTCAGGTCCTTTGCAGAATGATGTGTTTATATGAGCGGCTGCCATTGCTTAAGTATGCATGAGACACCTATTCTTAGGCTAAAGAAAAATTGTGCCTCAGTTACTTAAGCCTTGTTAATGGATTTAGGGATTTGACATCAGTCTTCACCTAAGTTTTCAAGCAAGGGAATAGATGCTTGGTGGGTTTGAGGACCTCTGTAAGCGCTCACTGGTTTGCTTTTGTTTATAAGTCCTCCAAAGTTCTAAGTGCATCTTGACCATTTTCCATCCATGACTCTAAGATCTTCCTTATGCAGAATGACTTCCATCTCTGTACATGCTCATCACACACAGATAGGAAGACATAGGCCCTTTCATGTCTGGAGTTCTTCCACAGCATTTAGTAACAAAACCTGTTTATTAGTAACGTCTTCCCAGACTCTGATTTACATCTCCCTTCCAGTATCTCCCTGCCAACTAACTGAAGAGTGGTAACCTGAATACTAGATTCTGTCTTAATGTAAGGGGTACTGAATTCGTCCACCCTCACTCACATTTCTAGGTTCTCATTGGTTCTCATCAGTGTGACTGACACTTCTGGCTTCTATCAGGAGACAGCTCTGTTTTGGGGCTGAGGCTGCAGCAATGATGGAATAATCTTACAGGAGATACAAGCCATGGAGGCAACTTTTGAGCTAGGACTAAGGAAGATATCAATACTCTGATCAATACTCTCACTGCACATTCTGCCTAGTTCAAAAGCATACAGTCTCTAATCAAGTCATTGTCTTCATGGGGTTGCTTCTCTTAATTTCTACATAGTTGTTTGCTGTTAAAAATGTAAGATATAACAATAAATGCTCTTTTCGCTTCCCTTCTTCCCTCCTATTTTTGTTTTATTTTATTATTTTATTTGAAATAGTATCCCACTCTGTCTTTCAGGCCATCTAAAACTCACAATATAGTCCAGACTGGTCTAAAAATTATAAAAACCTCTACCTCAGCACCTTGTATGTTGGTACTATAAGTGTTAGCCTGGGTGCCCAGTTTAAGCTGTAACCCTTCTTTTCCACCACTCCCAGGGGTCAATGTGGGAGTTGAAGAGTGTGCACTCATTGGCCTGCCGTGACAGCACACCTGCCTTGACTGTGTCTAAAATGACCAAGCTCACGACTTCTCAGGAAAACTCCACTAGACCTCTGGTAGCCAGTATGCATAGATGACTGCTGAGCATTTGAAAAGCGAATCCAAATGTGATACGGAATCCACATTGTATTTCAAAGACAGGATAGAAAAATAATCTACAGTGTCCTTTAATAACAGTCTCAAGTGAATTAAAAACTAGAGGAATGATATGTTGGAACGATTGGCTTAAATAAAACAAACTCTTAAGTTTATTGTACTTCTTGTTCCTTCAGAAAGTTAAATTAACTAATTGGTGTTGCCTACTGAAGAGGCATGTATTAAATTGACGAGTCCATGGACTAATTGCAGTAGACTACTGTGTGTGTCAATTGCAGTGATGTGCACAGCTCATAGTTCTCCATTATATGGTGATCATCACATTGTTTAGAAGAAAAGTTTGCTTTCTGATAAGTCATCCCCCCCAGAAAGAAATGTTTTGAACCAATGTTAATTCTTCCTCTTTGGTCGACTGGTTCTCAGCTTGTAATAAAATGTTGTAGAGACAAACTAGATGATGGTAAGAAATTGTAGAAACCATAAAAGGAGAAATTTAGGAGGAAATCATAAATATCTCAGAATTTAGAAAAAATAATGGGGGATAAATTTAGCATGCAGATTTTTCTTTAAAATACTTCTTTAGTTATAACTTCAAAAACTTGATTGTTTTTCTTAAAATGAAACATAAAATTCATGGGATTTTCTTGTGGTCAACATCTTTGTAGGGATATGGGTTTCAAACTACATTTAACTGAAATCATTATGATTAGGGGTTAAGCGTTCACTAAATTTTGCCTGAGAGCCAGGCATGCTTATAACTCCCACCTCCCAGAGGCAGGTGCAAGAGCATAGCCTGAGTACCAGGCCAACCTGGCAAGCATTAGAAATCAACCTGTGCTATCCTGTGAGACCTCATCTCAAGCAATGGAATAAACAAAGAAAAAAGCCAAGATGATTTTTTTTCCTTTTACAAAAGTGATTCTCTGGAAATTCATGTTCTAGCCATGTATATTCTCCAAGTTATATTTACTGCTTTCTTAACCATAAAAATATGGGGTGGGATAATCCCCTCATTTTTACTTTTACAGTGTCTTGTTTCCACTAGCAGAATATGGCACATTTATAGCGTTTGTAAATATAATTGAAATAAAATGTTAAGTTTTCTTATATTGCCTCCCACAAAAAAGATTTATTTTCTCCCCCTTAAACATAGTGCTTTTATTAATTATTTGTGGATTTGATATAATACACCCTGATCACACTCACTTCCCATTCCTCCCTGATCTACCCTTCTACTTTCCAAACTCTTCCCCTCCCCAGAAAAACAAAAAAGAAAGGAAAAGGTCCAATTTGTGTTGCTTATATACTCTTTGGAGACTGGTTGAACTTCCAGTGGCGAGCCTCTGAAGAGA
This sequence comes from Rattus norvegicus, assembly GCF_021556685.1. Lineage (NCBI taxonomy): Eukaryota > Metazoa > Chordata > Mammalia > Rodentia > Muridae > Rattus > Rattus norvegicus. The sequence continues at coordinate 120,915,256 of NC_141536.1, forward strand.
ACTGAATCCTTCCCCATTGTCCCCTCCAGAAGTCTTATACTTCAATCAATTGTGAAGTGGTATACTTCAGTGTCATATGATAATTTTAAAGGACTCTTCAATAACTTCATGTCTGGAATGTTTCTTTTCTTTTTGTGCAGGGAGAAGTTGGCAGCAGCCTTCAATGTCTCTCATTTTCAGTTTTGAGTCTGCAGTCATCAATACCCCTGCAAAAGATGCCCTCCTTGTCTACAGCAGCACACAGCTCATGGATTCAACATGGTTTCAGGCAGCAGTATGGATTATGGGGCGGGGTAGAGGCTGGCAGATCCTTAAGATCGAGGCCAGCCTAGTCTGCAGAGTTCCAGGACAGTAAGGGCTACGCAAAGAAACCCTGGCTCCAAACAAACAAAAAAACAAACCAGACTTCTATCTCTGAATTTCTTATTGGTCTGAGCAAAATCTTTATCTAATGTTATCTATAACCAAAGGCACGGCCATAAGTAATTTGTCTTCTGTGTCTATTATCTGACATGGAATGCTTTTCTTGATGAAAAACAGAAAATAGGCACGTTATTCTAAAGATGTTTTCAACATTTATAAAACCAAAGATTTGAAATTAGTAGTGGAGAGAAATAGACTATTGAATTATAAACAGAAAGCACATGCAACTGAAAGGACACTACAGATATTTCATTATCTTTCTTTTTATTATTTATTTCATACAACGTATTTTTCACATTTTTCCCCATTCTAATTCTTCACATCTTGCAAACTTTACACTTTTCTCTTTCTCATCTCTTAAAAAATAAAATAAATAAAAATTAAAACAAGCAAACCAACAAAAACCATAAGACAAAAAATAAATACTGTAACAAAACTAAATTTTAAAAAAGCATGAAATTGATTTTGTATTAGCCAGCTGCTTCTGGACATGGGTCCTTCCCTGAAGTGTAGGTGATATAGTTAGCCTCTGCCACTCCATTGGAGGAAACTGACTCTCCTTTTGTCTGCAGGTGTCAATTGAAAATAAGTTCTTGATTAGGGGAGGAGGTTTGACTTTGTGGTCATTTCTCTCTCTTCCTTTCATTATTCTTGTTACATTTTTATAGTTATTATGTTACCCATTTTTAACTGTCCTATAGAAAACCTTTACATCTTTAAATTCCTCTAGAAAAACCTGTTTGCTAAAACCATCGTATAGTTTTTTTAAATATTATTCTTTTTTTTTTTTGGTTCTTTTTTTTTTCGGAGCTGGGGACCGAACCCAGGGCCTTGCGCTTCCTAGGCAAGCGCTCTACCACTGAGCTAAATCCCCAACCCCTTAAATATTATTCTTTGTGTGATTAGTAATAATAAAAGTAATTTTATACACTAATCAATTATCACCTGTTATTGTCCCATTCTGAATGCTAACCTTTTACAAGTTCTGATAATAACTACACTGGGAAATGTTGCTGGTTCAGGGCTACGGACTGAAGGACAGTTCTTAGAGCTGTAATTCTGTTGCTTCTGTTTCCATACTTTAATTTGTACTAGTATTTATTAATTATATAAGTAATGGATCTCATTACAACATTTCATACATGCCTGCAATCCATTATGTTAATCTTTAATACTCTGTTTTCATGCTCTGGCCAACACCACACTTCATGCCGTTCTTTCACACATGCACACACACACGCACATGTGGGCATGCATAAAAAGTGGGTTGTGTCTATTTAGCTATGCTTACATCTATGTGTATATATGTATATGCATATGACACACATGCAAATGAGCAACATAAAATGGTTTCAGTCAGTGGGTTGAATCTATCTAGTTACATACATATGTATATATAACCACTTAGGGGCTCATTCCCAGGAAAGACTGGCTCTCCCTCTCTCAGAAGGCATTATTTGCCCACAGTTCTTCATCTACAGAGAAGGGGGTATTTGAGATTTTTCTCAGTCCATGTTGGCATGTCAGTAAGTGTTATCATTGTTCAAGTCCTGTTTAAGTGAGTCATATTGCTAAGATTTCATGGGGTAGCTTCCCTGACCTGTAGGGAAGACAGTATCTTGCAGCAAATATCCTGGTCTTGTGGCTCTCAAATCTTCCTACAACCTTCCCCAGGATGTTTCCTGAGCCTCGGGTACAGGGTTAATGATAGGGCTGTATCAGTTTGGTGTCCACTCCCTTTTTCCTATTTCTTCCTTCACAGCACCTGTACCCTGTAGCACTCCTTCTCCTCACCCCCACCTCCACCCCAATATCGACTTTCCTAGTTTCCTAGGCTACTCTTTGTTGTGTATTCACATCTCAACGTTTGGAATTAGGTACCACAAGTAAGAGAGAACATATGGCATTTATCTTTCTGCATTTGGGTTCCTTCACTCTGACTGATCTTTTCTAGTTCTGTCCATTGATCTGCAAGGTTCAAGATTTTCAGCTTCTTTAGAGCTGAGTAGCATTTCATCGTGTACATGTATGCATTTTCACTTATACTTTCATCAGCTGAAGGACGTTTAGGTTCTCTTCATTCCCTAGCTCTTGGGAATTGGGCAGCAATGGACGTGGCTGAGGAAGGATCAGGGGGACAGGATGTAGAGTCCTTTGGGCATATACCAAGGTGTTACCAATGATATACTTACTTTTAGTTTTGTGAGAATTCTCCACACTGACTTGCCTAGTGGCTACACTAGTTTGCAGTCCCATTGATAGTGAATTAGAGTTCCCCATTACCCACATTCTTGCCAGCATTTGTTGCTGGTTGTTTTGTTGACTTTAGATATTCTGACTAGCATAATATTAAATAATAAAGTATTTTAAATTCGTATTCTTTAATTTTTAAAGTTGATGATTTCTTGAGTTCTATCTTAGCCATTTTTATTCATTCTTCGAAGAACTCTCTGCTTATATCCTCAGTCCATATTTATTAATTGACTCACTTGTTCTTTTGACTCTGTTTTGTGAGTTCTTTGTATATTAATTCCTTGTCAGATGTATAAATAGCAAAGATTCCATACCATTATTCAGGCTTTCTTTCTATTTATTCATTTATATATTTTGTTTTTTAAAGACAGGGTTTCTCTCTGTAGCTCTGGCTGTCCTGGAACTCACTCTGTAGACCAGGGTTGCTTCCAACTCACAGAGATTTGCCTGCCTCTGTCTACCAGGCACTGAGATTAAAGGCACGCATAATTGCTGCCTGGCTGTGGGCTCTCTTTTTTTACCAAGTCGATTGTTTCTTTAGCTGTGAAAAGGTGTTTTAGTTCTTTGAAGTCCTACTTGTACATTCTTGGCCAAACAATCCGATTCGGAAGGTCCTTTCCTACATCTATATCAAGTATAGTGTCCCCTATGTTTTCTTCTAGCAGTTTTAAGGTTTTCTGCTTCTCATGTAGGTCTTTGACACATTTGGAGTTAGTTTTTGTGCAGAGTGATAGATATGGCTCTATTTTCATGCCCCTACATGTGGACACAGAGTTTTCCCAGCACTATTTGTTAAAGATGGTTTTCTCCAGCTTAAGTCTCTGGCATCTTCATCAACTATCAAATGGCTGACGTGGCACGTGCTCATGTTTGGGTCTTCATTTGTGTTCCATTCATCTACAAGCCTTTTTCAGTGCCAATACCATATTGCTTTTTATTACCAGGGCTCTGTAATATGTCTTGAGATCTGGAATGGTAATTCTCTAGCATTGTTCCTTTTTTTTTTCAGGATTGTTTTGGTTATCTGGGGTCCTTTGTGGTTCCATTCAAATTTTAGGAGAGTCTTTTTTTTTTTCGTTTTGTGAAGAATGAGATGGTGATTTTTACTTTAGAGAATTCTTTCCAGCTATACTTCTGGCAAGGAATACTATCTGTATACACAACTACAATGACGATGCTCACAAGACATTGGTCATGTCATCTCTTCAATCTTACTATGTTTAAATGTGAAAAGGACATTCATGATTTTTCTGTAGAAGTGACTTTGTATTTGTATCATGAAGACCCTTTGAAAAAACAATCCACAGATTATGGCAGTAGTTCTAGTCCCTGTCATCCTTGTACTAGGGCAGCAGCAGAGGCAGAAGTATCGGGAGTTCAAAGTCAGCCTCAGCTGGCCAGCAAGTATGAAATCAGTGTAGGCTAATTCTCAACCTTCGTAATGATGTAACCCTTAATACAGTTTCTCCTATTGTAGTAATCACCAACTATAAGAGGTTGTTTTTGCTGCTACTTCCTAATTGTAACTTTGCTGCAGTTATGAATTTATAACGTGACTATCTGATATGCAGGATTTATGATATGCAGCCCCTGTGAAAGAGTCCTTTGACTCTCAAAGTGTTTGCAACCTAAAGGTTGAGAACCTCTTGTCGAGGCTTAATGGTGTCCTGTGGCAACATTACAAAACAAGGTTGTGCACAATCTGAGATCTTAATAGATTAACAGAACTGTAGCCAGAAGGAAGATGTGGTTCCCAAGTCTCCAAAGGTGTTTCCCCTTGAAAGGCCGGCAGGTGCAAGAGGAAATGCAGCGGGCTGCACAGCACAGCCGTCTGACTCTAACATGCTTGACACAGAGTAAAGTGGTTGGCCCTGGAGAGCTCAGTACAAACTTCAGGCACTGTTGAGTTGTGACTGCTGGAAATGATTTCAGCTACGAGCGTTTGAAATGCTTCCTTCTCTGTCCTGTGAGAGCTCTGTGGTCTGTGCGGCTTTAGTACACAATCGAAAACTGGTCTCCTGGGTATCTCTGGGATACCAGTGCAGTGTAGAGGCTTGGCTTTCCATAGTAGGCTGAACTGAGATAGTTTTACAGCTTAGGGATATGAAGGCAAAGGAATCAGCTTTGGGTTATAGAACACACGCCCCTCCCACCCCAAACCCCAACCAATGCAAAGCTGTGAAGAGATCAGCTCTTCAAGCAAACAGGGACCTCCTTAAGGATTGGTTGCTTATAGGTAGCTTGGTGCTGGCCAGATGCTGAACTGAGCTCTCTCTTTGGTTTTCAGGATCTGTGTTGACTTTCAAAGTCACTCGTGGGAAATTCAGATAGTTTGGTTGGTGATAATCACAGGCTCTTCTTTTCTCCCTGGGCTTCTTCTGGGGAAGGATCATTTTTTTTTTCTGGAGGCATGGGACCTGTACGTTTCACATTCCCATTCTCTCTTGGCAGAATACCAAAGTAATTATTTCCCATGTTCCAAGTGAAGAGGAATCCCACAGGCTTAATAAGACTCAAGAAAGTGAACAAGTCGATGTTGGTAATGGGAAGGGTCTGCTGAGAGAAACCTATTGTAAGGACAAAATAAAATGTGACCATTTCCTCCTTTACAACATTAGTATTCTAACAGTTTAGAGGCCATAGATGAGCCTCAGTATAGCTCCTAGGTTCTTGAATCTGTCAATATAGCTCCTGGGTTCTTGAATCTGGTTATTTGTATGAAATGGGGGTGGAGGGGTGTGACTGCAACTGTGTTGTCCTGCTACTGGGATGATCTCAGCACCCTCACTGTCATTCTGCATTATAGGAATAAGGCTATTTTTAACACCATGGTTAACTCCAGGGAGGTATATCAGGGCTTTTATTAAACGTCTTCCTTCGGTCTTTGTGGGTAGTGTTTAGTGGCAGTACATTAAGAAGCAAGTTCCGAGACATTGTAACCCAGCTCAGAAATTGATGATGTAAAACTCTCTTTACCGTGAGGGTGAAGATACAGAAGATACAGGGTTTGCTCTAAAAGAGAATCTCATAAAAAAGCCAGCATATGGAGCTTGTTTTCCCGTTCGTTAGCATAATGGGGGGTGGAAAGTAACTTTAGCCAGGACTACTAGGAAAAAAACTCTGAGATGGACAAGCCAGTTTTGAACTATGTCTCGAAGTAGAGGTTGAGGAGGCAGAGGAAGGTTTGGAACCTCTTACCAGAATCTGTAACTGGATACCACAGCATCACGAAGGCACAGAACTGAGCATTATGAAGCCCCAGGAGCAACGAGCAGGAAGACAAAAGATGTGAGTAGGAATAATGAATGGAAAAATCCTGGAAAAAATAGGAAAAGACAGGGAACTTGTGAGTCTAAGTCATGCATTTTGTTGGTGGTGTTACTTTGATTTGTTATTTCAGAAGCAATCCAATAATAAATTATGTGAATGGGCTTGAGTTGCTCTGTGTATCCGGTTAGGTAGATGCCACTTATGAGCACTGTGAATGGCACATCAGCTGTTAGCTTAATGGAAAGTCATTGTGATAGTTTGGTTAAGAAAGCAAACCAACCAACCAACCAACCAACAAAACAAACAAGTGCCAAAAATACAAACAAACCACAAAGCAAAAATCAAACAAACAATAACGTCACCACCATAGTGACAAAAACTTAATACAAAAATCTGGTAGTGATGAGATAAGCAGCCCAATCTTACACCTTCCAAATCAAGTCCAACAGAGAAGTCCCGTGATATTGCCCCGAAGTTTAATCAGGGTGTCAGTGCAGGCGTTAACCGATTGTGATGGCCATAGACACCCATTTTCTGATTGAACTCTGTAGGTGACAACAGTGAAGGGGCTGGGAATTTTGGAATGCTGTATCCCAGACAATGGTGAACAGATTTTGGCTGAGCAAAAAAAAAAAAATCAAAGTATTTTATTTGCAGCATGTAAGACCATGAACTGAAAGGCAATAAAATGAGGGGGTAAAGCAGCTTGTGTGAGTGCATAGTGAAACAGAAGTAAGCCAATAAAAGTGGTTTGCACTTCTAATTTCTAGGGTAACATGGAATTAGTCGTAATGGTTACTCAAATAGCTTAGTACTCATTCAGAGCCCAAATACATCATTAGCAGTCATTGTACTATAGGAATATCTGTTGTGAAAGATGCTGTCTTGTAATTTCCATGACAAATCTCCAAAAAGAAAATCTAATACACATAGAATGGAGTCCTCCTTACTGACCCAGCATAAGTCGGAGCGTGACTCTCAGATGTAGTGTAATCAGTTAACACACCCCAAGAGTATGTTATGAAGATGCTCTAGCTTATTATTTTCTTTTATATAAAATGATCTGTTGTTCAAATGACTGAAGATGTTAGCAGATAATATTTTCTTCATCATTTTTTGACATGTTCAGTAACAGGAGCTTCATATAAATTTTTAGTTCATGGTGATTTATTAATGTATATACAGTGGTACAAATTCACAAGGGAATTTTAACTGGGCTGTCAGTATTATTTCTTGTATCACAGCCTATTAGAGTCTTATATCACAGGGCGCTTGCATTTATAGGTTAAAGTAATGTAAAGAAGATTGGCAGAGACTGGGAAGAGCATATGTTAATGGCGGTTAGTAGACACAGTGGTATGGTTCACCAAGATGAGTACATTACAGGGTGTCATTAACTACATGGGATTCAATGGCTCAAAACTGAGAAGTTTTCTATGTGCTCAACAAAAAGAAATGATAACAACTTAAAGTAATTGTAGATTCACTTCTTGTACTGAGATGGTCATTACCCGATTGTACATGGGTCAAAACACCACATTGTACTCACAAATATGTACCAATATTATGCCAGTGAGAAACTATACCAGAAACACATTAAGTGTAGTTCTGGAACATGCAAACAGTATCAGTAGAATGGTTGACTTTTTGGAGTTCGTGGAAGTATGGTAAAGCAGGAAAGAGCTAGAATTGAAGATCCAACTTCCACTTCTGATACTTGGACTATTCTGGGAATGCAAACATATGCCCTTAGAGCCTTAGAAACTCAATTCCTTATAGGAAGTCAAGGAGATTTGGAGGCACCAGGAAAGGTAAACATAAAGCACACTCCAATGTCTTGATTTCAGAAGAGCTGGCCAGGGAGAACAATTTCCCCATGGAAGTGGAGCTTACAAAGTGAAGATGAGGGCTGGGATATAGTCATAGCCTTCTTGGACATTAAAGAGATAAGTATATTTTGATCCAGTCCCTGTAGTTTCTATTGCACACTGTTCCATTCCCAGTTTAAGGATGACACCTTAAACTGTATGTAGCTGCGTAATGGCAAAGATCAATGGTTATCCATTACTGTCCCTTCCCAAGAAACAGCCTTTTCATATAAATGAATGGACATGAAACATTCCTTTTTCTTCTCTAACATACGCCTAAAAACCCAAAGTTTCATCCTACAATTTATAGATGGACTCAAGAGAAAAATTATTTGAATCAATGGATAATACTTTGTTATTATAATAGGAACACACTGATACCTAAGGGGATCCAGAGTTTGCAGAATGGGAGAAATACAGTGTGTGTGTGTGTGTGTGTGTGTGTGTGTGTGTGTGTGTGTGTGTGGAGAGAGAGAGAGAGAGAGAGAGAGAGAGAGAGAGAGAGAGAGAGAGAGAGAGAAAGAGATGTTTATAGATAGAGTTATGTGCAAATACTCTACCATGACCCTAGTTTACATTTCTGAAAGGATTTTAACAGGAATAAAAGTTAACCACAGGGATAGGGAATATAATTATAATTAGGGAGTCTGTTCAGTAGAATGTAGAAACTCTCTGGCACAAACCCGTTATTCAATTTAGTAAGAGAGTCAGGCTGACTAGTATTTAGCTACATGCTGACACACTCAAGTCTCTGTGTTTATAGTAAGCCTAGATGATGAACATGTACGTGAACTACGGTTTGTGGAGTCTCTGGAGTTTCAAAATGTCTTTCTGTGTTTTACATGGGAATGGTGAACCATGACAGATGAGAACAAAGCTTTTCATAAAACAATTTCCTACGGGAAAAGAATCACTTTTAAGTAATGATTTATGACTGCTTTAATGATAACAATCAAACAACAATGAAAAAGAAAATGACTTAATAATATTTAAAAGACTTTAGTGTATATTAGAATTAAGTTTCCTGGCAGGATTCACTACTTCACATAATCTTGAAAACTAACAAATACACATCTGCTGGCTAGTTTTAACTGTTATATTGACACAGACTAGATCTTCCTAGGAAGGGAATCTTAATGGGAGAATTATTTACATCTGTTGGTCCTGCATATATGTATGTTGGGGGTTTTCTTGATTGCTAATTGATGTCAGGAAACCTAGCCCACTGTGAGTGGCACCATTCCCTATGCTGGGCTTTGAACTATGTAAAAGTTAATAAAGCTAACAAACAAACAACAGTGATCCATGTACGCATACTCTCTGCTGTTGTCTGAGGAGAGGATGTTTTTATTTCCTGCTTTGACTTAGCAGAAATTCTGGACTCCAACTTGGAATTTTAAGCAAAATAACCCTTTTTCTTTCCTAAGTTGATTTTTGTCAGGGTATTTTTGTCATAGCAATAAAATACAAATAAGTTATAATTTTCTCAAAATGTTACTGAGATTTCCAAAACTGAAGATGATCATATCCAACACTGCAAAGGAAGAAGAAAAAGAAACTCTTTTTTTCCTCCTAATGAAAATGACTTAACAAAAGACATTACATGTTTAGGTGAATCCTACTCATAAATTTGTCACAATAAAATAATGTTTTATGCTACTGTAGTTATTTATAACAGCAAACAAAGGCTAATTACCCCAATAGAAGGATGTGTGTGTGTGTGTGTGTGTGTGTGTGTGTGTGTGTGTGTATATATATATATATATATATATATATATATATATGCTGTATTTTAAAATTATGTTCCTTTGACTAAAAGGCATCATTAATAAGACATTTTTTTGAAGATTTTCTCCTGGAACATTATGTAAATATGTTCCAAACACTGAGTTAGTGATGGGTTTTCTTAATACAAGACAGTATTTATAGCACACGAGTAGTGGATATAGAGAAAAGAAGTAACCCCAGAAGGGTGAAGGGGGAGTAATTGTGAATGAAATTTGATAAAGTTAGAATTTATCAAATTTTCCTCTTGGTGTTTTACTCCAACCTGTAAATTTACAAAGCATGTGTGTTGCTGTCATAATTAAGAAAGAAACATAAGCAGGTTGTGGGTCACACTTCATGGTTCCACATGCTCAGGAGGCTGAGGCTCACTTGAACCCAGGAGTTTTGGACAAATCTGGGCTATGTAGTGGTATTTCATCTTAAAAACAACAAAAGAAATATGTTATTAAGTAAACCAATCAATCTATTGAACATTAAGCTAATACCCCTGAAATAAACAAAGCAAACAAAAAAGATACCAGATTTAGCAAAGCAACCCCAAAGAAAATGAATATTGTAAAACTTTCTGGACCTGTGTGTGCTTCTTCTATCTAGCTGCCTGTGGAGGGGCTTACCCTAGGAGTTCACCCTCTCCATTCTCTCAGCCCTCCTTCCTTCTCTTTGGTCAAACATTGTACTCAAATTTCTTTCGAAGTCCCCACATCTCCATAGATTGTTAAGAGTTCAGCAACCAAAGTCCTTTAAGATGGGAGGTTTTTCTTCTCAGCATTAAAAGAAAAAAAATCACTTGGAACAAGCACCCTAAAAGGTTCTGTTCTCCCTATTCTATTAGCCCAAGAGATGGAGAATATGTTTTCTAGAACTTTCCTAACCAGTTCCACCTGCTCAGACTATTAAATTGTGTTTCTCTGTGATCTGCTGCTCTTACCTCAGACACTAGAGATATTTTCCTCAAAACATGATTCGTTTTCCTTCTTTCCTATTTCTACATCACTTGGCTCCTGGCACAAGAAGAAGAGGGGTTAGATCTCTTTTAGGATATTTTCTTTTGGTCTTAGTCGGTGTTTAATTTGACTCACACTTAATTGCTTCCAAGTAAATGGATGAACAATCCTAAAAAATGCCCCTCTGTAGAGTGTGCTGAGGCTAAAAGTTAGGGGAAGGAGTTGCCAATTACCTTCATTTTAGTCCTCTCTGAGTTCTTTTTGGAGAACGACATATTTTGTTTGGGAGTTTAGCAGACAGTGAGTCAAGTTTTGAATTGCTGGCTCTCGCACCATGCTCCCCTAGCAGGTAGGAGTCCCACACCTGTTGGGAAAGCCTGTGGCAGGAGGCCAGTTGGTTATTTTTCTCTAGCTTCCTGGTGTTCTTGAGGTCAGCAAGCAGTTCTGGTCATGTTTCTGAGAGCTCGTCTTCCAGCTTCTCAGGAGACTTTACTAGCTTCCTATCCTCTTTGTTTGTTCTGTACAGCCCTTAGATAATATTATACCCTCAATGGCAAATTCTTTCAGATCAGAAAAGCCACTGGATAATGGGTATTTTGAAGGAAATGTTGATTTGCATCCCTAACTGTCACTTCTCAAAGGATCCACTGATACCCATCTCTGTTCAATACTAGAATCCATTTCCTCCCTTCTGGAGAGGCAGTAGTTGGCTTTAGGCTTGATGCTGTTGGCTGTGTTAGCTTGTGCCTGGTGAGATAGCATGGGGAAGGTGCCAAGAAGTTGGGAAAAGTTGTGTCTCCCAGTGTTCACTCTTTGATCTTGCGTTTGGTCTCCTCAGCTCTTTACTTGAAGGGAAAAAGGCTGCTGTAGCTGATCCAAAGCTTCCTTCCTGGTTATTTTCTCAGACTTGGCCTTAGAAATTTGCTGCAGACGTATTTATTTGGCCCATGGTACATCTGCTTAGTGCCTTTCAGCAGAGATATTTTGAACATATTGTGCAGGCACATGAGTGCAAGCCTACATATGTATACATATAGGATATCTACTTCTGGATCATTACACATTTCATAATAGTACATCACATTAAATCATATCTATGAGTAATCTATTATGGGTTTTTTAGATATCTTCAACAAAAAGTGACATGAGATTTTAAATTATAGTCTTAGGAATCACTATTATTATTTTGAAACAGAATTTCACTCCATAAAGACCACACTGGTCTTAAATGTATAATATTACTGTCTCTGCCTCTAGTGTGCTAAGGTGATAGGCAAGTGTCACTATGCTTGGCAGATCATGAATTAAAAAAAGTAGGTAACTCAGTCATGAAGTCTCTAAAGTATGGGTGCTAACACAATCTTCCAGACTTCCTACTGATGTTTTATAATACAGCAATACACATTATAAAGTTTAAATCTATTGCCTGGTGGAATTTGTGTGTATGTGCGCCTAGGCAGATGTTATATGAATTCTTCAAAGAGAAGAATTGCTTTCCAATTTTATAAGCTGAGCTCATCTCTAGTGGTGTGGAGCTCATCAAACAAAGCAATGCGGGACAAGTCATTTCCACACTCCTCATTACACATTGGCAGCAGTTCCCAGCCCTCTCCTATTTATTAATGGAAAGAGGCAAGCAGACAACTTTGTTTCAAAGATCATCGAGTGTTCACTAGGAATGATACCAGCAATGCTAATTGACTCCAGATTGCTCGAGGCCTACACATTTACCAGGCATCGGATGCTACTGTACTGACTTATATTTTAAGTTTGACAAAACAAATCCCTGGGGGTTTTAAAAGGTCTTTATAATGTTATCTGAGCAGTTACTGGTCTCTTTATGCCATGTGTCTGCTCACACTGGCATCTGAACGTTTTTTTTCCACAGTCACCTGCTTTCCTTCAACAACGACGACGACGACGACAACAAATGCCTTTAATCTTTCTTGCTAAATTCTGTTGAGTTTGTTCTCCTTACTATGGCTTCATTAATAATCTAAGATGTACTAATTTCTGAATTTCCCAATTCCATCATTGGAAAGTTATCATGTGTATTGTTAATGTAATCGCAGTTGGCTTCTATTTATAGGTTTATTCCTCTCTACTGGAGTGTATACAAACTTCTCCTCTTAGAGAGTTATTTTAGTGCTACTAATAATTATGCTTTAATTTTGCTAAAACAAACAAACCGAGCATCACACCCTATTTTGTATAGAAAATGTGTTTGAGTGGTTGGGAAAGTGTATAAAAGGATGCAAAACTTATTAAAGAGGGTGAAGCTGCACAAGTTACTTCATATCCCAACTCTGCCTATTCTGATTCTGACCACGACACTGTGTCAAGGAGTGTTTCCAGTCACCTCTCAGTCAAACCGTACCTAGTTAGTAGAGCTTATCAATTTCTGGGTACTGATTCTGAAGTTTTAGTGGTTGATTCGGGGCCATTAAGAGGACGTTGCTGGGGGTTGGGGAATTTAGCTCAGTGGTAGAGCGCTTGCCTAGCAAGCACAAGGTCTTGGGTTTGGTCCTCAGCTCCAGAAAAAAAAAAGAGGACGTTGCTGAAGTAGCTTGGGAGTCATCTGCACAACAGGACTGCTGAAAGACCTCTAAGGTAGAACTCAGACACCCATGTTTAGGTAACTCTCCTGTGCTTGTACCCTCTGGCTACCCCCTTACTCCTCTCTTCCTCTCTTCTCCATCCCTCTCTCTCTCTCCCTCTCTCCCTTTCCCTCCCCTCTCCCTCCCACTTTCTCTCTCTCTCTCCCCTGCCCTCCCCCAACACAAGTATAATGTAAAAGAAGCTTCCTGATGCTTTGGAATGGATATCTTTAAAGCTAACTGTTCATAGACTGGAGAGTGGTCCATAGCTCAGAGGAGCACAACTCAGAAAACCTCCCAAAGTGTCAGTGGTTACCCTTAGGCTTTTCGCTCTCTTACAAAAAATAAAAAGGAATGAGCTCATCTTAGTTTTCTGATGCATATTATAGATTACATTATGAAGTAGCCTATCAGACAAGCTCTCAAGTATGACTCTGGCAATAAATAGATTTTCCTTAAAAACTAGGAGACAAAATACAACTCGTGAATTTTGGTGATATGATTGTAAATACAAAATACATCTATTACTTGTTGCGAATGTAATTTTCACTCAATGCCAAAGTTTTATTTCTGCTTGATGCTCGTTTATAGCATTGTGTCCTGACATCAGTCACACATACATAAAACTCATGGAAGGCAGAATTCTGTGACCATAGAGCAAACTTGTCTCAAGTAGCTTTGTGTTAAAGTAGGGTCTTACTGCTTGGCATTAAATACTTGACTGACAGTATGGCTGTCTGTAGTTTTTCTCTTTAAAGCGAGAATGCCGAAGCTACCTCTGGTTTTGCCCCATGTTAGCCGTAGATCACAGCAGTGTGAGTCAAGAGCCATAGTTCTCAGATTTACTATGCATGTTCCATTGACTCGTGTTTTTCAGTGTCGGAAAAATTCTCATTGTACACAGCTGTAAAAATGAACATGTAAGCCTTCTCTGCCAGTCATCTTCCTACTGCATTTCAAGTAAACAACATCGTTCGTGAAGTTCATTACTACCTAAGCAGCATAGAATGCTTGATAAGATCTGAAATTTATGAACAGAGTTTGAAGGTGATATTTCAGTTTCGTATACTTAAGAACCATAACTTCTTTCATTTCCTGAGTCAAGTTACCATATACAAAAGGCTAGACTTTTGTTTGTTTGTTTGTTTGAATGTCGGCTATGGGTGCAATTAGTAATTTCTCTACACACTAGTACATGGCTTGATAAAACTATTAAAGCTCCGGGTTTGCTTGCTTATCAACTGATCATATACCCTGAAGCATCATTTCAAGGAAGATAATCAATAACTGTCATAAACCTTTTCTTCATTAGTTCCTCTGCTTTCCACATGTAAATTTGTTTTTGAAGTATTTTTTTTCCTCTCTCCATCACAAGAAACAAATGGAGTGAGGTTCCCCTGGAGCAGGGGTGACATGGCCGTGTGAGTGTTGTTGGCTCTGTCTTAAGTTCTTCCTGCTGTGGTTCTGAGACCTGGCAAAGCAAAGCTCAAATAAACACAGCTGCTTCTATGTCCCTTCTGAGGTGGCGTGGCTGTCTACATCAGCCTCCCTTTAGAACGAACAGAGTTCTCTTGGTGCATGGAAAAGTTTCAGCTTTAAAATGAGGTCAGAAAGTCACTAGAGTACTCGTTATTCCATAAAACACTCACACAGTAAAAGGTGAGGCTCAAATGCAGATGGTCCCAAGCTGATGACTGAGACACTGCTTCATCTCAGAAGCTGTGTGAAATGATGAGGACGCACCTGTGATGGATAGCCTTAACCTCCTAACCTTGGCTACTTCGTACTTAGGTCCTGTTTATAGGCAAGAGGGGATCTGATGAGAAGGAAATGAATTTAGAATCTAAGAATAATGATAGCCAGCAGTGACCCTTAAGAAATATGGACCATCCACTCATTTTATTCCTCATGATACCTATAGAAGATACAAAAATGGAATGGCAGATTTGAGCCCCATAGGGCTGAATCCCCAGAGTGCACACTAAAAACAAACCAACAAACAGGTACACAACTGCCATCCTAGGATTCCTAAGGTGAGACAGGAGGCAGAGACAGGAAACTCAACAGCCTTTGTCGGTAGACCAGCCAGCCTGGAATACACAGCCCAAAGAGACCTTGTCTCAACAAGGTAGGTGAAGGTAAACTGACTCCTGAAAGTTATTCTCTGTCCATTTCATACTTGCCCTGGCATATGTGAAATCCCTCCTCTATACACACAGAAGAAAGAAGAAAGGGAAGACGGATGGAAGGAAGTAAAGAAGGAAGGAAGGGAGGAAAGGAGGGAGGGAGGGAGGGAAGGAGGGAGGGAAAGGGGGAGGAAGGCAGGCAAGCAGGCAGGCATGCCCTAATCTGAATTGATAGAGTTGAACTTGAACCCTAGACTGATCCATTACCAGTGAGTTAGCCTCCACCATAGAGTGAGTCAATCTCGTGGTCAACAGCAACTTTATCCAGAAGCGGCCTGCAATGAGTTGTCAGCTAGAGACTGAGTGTGACAAAGAATGACCTTTGCATGAAGTGTATATTGCTCATCCTGCCTGCAAATTAACAAGGCAGATACTATTCGAAGCCTTCCCTAGGAGAAAAAGTTACTAATCATACTGGACTTAAGTCAAGTCTTTATGACACTGGCATACATCTTAAGATTTTGTATAAGCCATACTGTGACATAGAGGGTGATGAAGGTAGCGATAGGGAACCTGTGGCACTTTGGAGAGTAACTGATAAGACTCAACAGAAGCTTCCCGAGGTCTGACCCTATCATGTTCCAATGCATGAGAACTGCTTGGGAATTGAAACCAATCAACAAGACAAACGAACCAGCAAGCAAGCAAGCAAGCAAGCAACAGCCACAACCACAACCACAACCACAACCACAACCACAACCACAACCACAACAACAACAACAACAACAACAACAACAACAACAACAACAACAACAAAACCACAATAACAACAAAACCACAACCTCATTTCAAGGCAAAATATGACATAAATATTTACGTTCACTTATAAACTTTATTTCTTTGAACTCATGGGAAGATTTTAATGGTTTGCTAAAGAACTATTAATGATTTTCACCAGTACTTGCTTCGGTTCCATTGTCAGGGTTATCTGACCACCTATGCAAGGTACAATTTTTCTGTTATTATATCTAGGAAACTGAATGTCAAACCATGCATCCCTTAAGGTGTTTTTGAAAAGGAGTGTGGATCTGTCCCTCTCCTTTGTAGCATGGTTGATTAATGAAACCCCCAAGGCTTGCTTGACTTGTCCAAGCAACCAGTAACAACTATATTCAAAATCCATCTATGAAAAAACAATTCTCAGCTGTGGCTCTCCTTATGTCAGGATGCTGGGTTTCTGAAAAGGCCACAGTAGAGAAGCATGTGCTGCTTCCCAGAAGATAAACTAAAAAACAATCTAGGAGTTTGTCTCAGACCTTTCAGTCTCTATCACGTAGACTAATTTAATGTAAGAAATCATCTTATAATTTCATATTAATTGAACAAATAGTTTGTGCACATTTAAATAAACTGTTTTCGAGTCAGATCACTTGCTAATTTAGGCAACCCCAAATTTTGGGGGTCCTAGGTTGAGTCAGAATCTGTATCCTATAACCTGAATCCCTGGGTCATTCATGTGCATCCTGGTCACATCCAGGTGACATCCTGTGTCATCCTGGACACAGAACACCATAACCATTATTTTTCCTACAATTTGGCCTGTGAAACTCAAGTGTGAACACAATTTCAGCAATTTTTGCCGTTCTAATGAACTGCTATTTTTCCGTAAAAAGACTCTCCTTTGAAAAGAGTTATTCTTAGGACAGAAAAGGGAGGAGGAAATAAGGAAACAGGATCTGAGACATCCTTAGATCCTCATTTCTGTTGGAAACTACACAGGCTTGTTTGAAAGTAGATACTTTCAATAATACAAGTTATACAGTATAAACTGATCACCATGTAAAGGGTAAACCCTGCTTGCTTTCTTTCCCTTATATTATGCTGCCTAATGTACCTGTCTTTCAGATAAAATAAAACTTGTATATTACTTATCCTCAAATATAGTAAGCAATATTTCATCATTCAAATGTCTCCTTTCTCGTCTATGACATGTTGCATATGGCTATAAGTTAATAATTTATTATAAATACTAATTGTGCACCAAAAACATCATTATCATCTCCCAAAATTTTTCTGTGTCCCTAAGTAAAAGAAAGTATTAGAAACACTTTAGACTAGAAATGTGAAGATTTGCTAGAATCCTATATTTAATCTCAAATAGCAATCAATCACACATCTGCTACAAATTTACAGTAGCACCAGAGAAAATATTCTATAATCCCATATTTCACTGTTAATATGCATGTTTTTACATTTCAAATACACCCATTCAGTGCTGACTCCTTTTTAAGCCTCTGTAGAGACAGTGGGGTACCGTGATAAACAACATATGTACAGTATTCTTGATCTTAATGGAACTTACAATCTAGTTGGTTAGAGGAAGATTCAATTAAATATAAAATTATAAATCACAATTGTCATTATTTCTATAACAGAAGAATTAGAGTATGTGTTCAATAAGTTTGTACTGGGGCTGGTGCTCATTTCCTTAAGAAAAGGATCTGATTTTTCAAAACTCAGGTCTGAATGGACATTATCAGAAAAAATACATCCTCATGTTGGAGACCCATGCTCATTGTGATAGTCTCTAGCTAAGATTATGTTCAAATGTCATACCATAGTGACAGGAAAGTAGTGCAGTATACTTTTAAGAACTTTGACTCCATTTGTTAAAGAGTCCCAAAAAGCTAATGGTCTCCCTCCAAGGCCAGCTGGGGCTTGCAGGACTCCAAGGTGAAGGAAACTTCTATTGATAGTCGATGGGCAAGTAGTGAACAATCCTTCTTGAAAGCAGCTCTTAACTCTGGTTTCTCTTGACCATTAATTGCTTCCCTGTTGTGGTTTGAATGAGAATGGCTCCCACAGGTTTATATGTTTGAATACTTGGTCATCAGTTGGTAGAACTGTTTGGGAAAGATTAGAAGATGTGGCCTTGGAGGAGGTATGTCAGTAGGGATGAGATGTGAGGTTTCAACGCCCTTTTAAAACTTCCTTCTCTGGCTTATTTCTATCTTTTCAGATATAAGTCCTTAGCTGCTGTTCCAGCAGCATGCCCACCTGCTTGCTGCCTGCCCCTTGCCACAGTGGTCATGGATTCTAACTTGCTGGAAGTGGAGGCTTCAAATAAAAGACTTTGTTCTATAAGTTGCCTTTATCATGGCATCTTGTCACAGTGATAGAACAGTGACCTATATAGATCTTCATGGGTGATATTCATGTCACAAACTGCACAGGTTTTAGTCCCAAACCTAAATTATGTTGATTTGTCTAACATCTTTTTTTTATATACAAAATTCTGAATTATGCTCTGAGGTTTTCATTTAGATTGGCAGGTTAATGGTTTTAAATAAAAAATTATGTCCCCATTTCTTTAGTCAGTGAAAATAAACTGATGATGATGTTGATATGACTCTATAATTTACAAAAAGTTACATAGTTATGTAGAAAAGTCAGAAAAGGCGAAAAACATCACCTTAGTCAATAATTGCCCAAGTCAGGCATGAATTTAATTAATGCATAGAATCCTCTATTTCATCTAATTTTTCAAAGACTTATTTTATTTTTATTTGTGTGTATACTAATGTGTGGTTATGTGATACTCTGCCACTTGTATGTGAGTGCTGTAGAAGTCGTAAGAGAGCATCAGATCATCTGAAGCTGGAGTTATGGGCAGCGATGAGCAGTTGATATGGAAGTTGTGTTAGGAGATGAACTTGGGTCCTGTGAAAGGGTAGCAAGCATTCTTACCCACTGTACCACCTCTTCAGCCCAGGATGTTTCTATTGTCACTGACTTTTACAATTATCAACAGTCTTTAAATGATAAAAAAGTAAATTTGTTCATACAAATACAGCTAGAAGTCATAAGATACCAAAGCAGAAATATATTCCTTTCTGCCCTCCCCTCCCCTCCCACAGTCCCTGTTCTTACTCTTCTGTCATTGCCTTTGCAGCCCATTCTCTCATTGCCTTTACTTTTCTTTCTAGTGGGATTGATGGAATAGATCAAATTGTCAAAAATTTGAACCTGGCATTACTGTGTGACTTTATTTTATGTGGGTGTTTTGTTCTTCAACTGTGGAGAATGAGGCCCCAGCTCTCCAGAAGCCACATCATTACCTCTGATGGTTTGCCCGTAATTAACAGGACTCTGGGAAGTCACTTATATTCTCTGTCTTTGAGATTATTTATTTATAAAATGGTAACTGAAAGAAAGGCCCCCTGTGGCTCTCAACTTTTATTATTTATGGGACTTTGGGAAAGGAACAGTTTTTATTCAGCTTGCTTAGGGGAACGATGACCATCAAGGCTTATACAGGGTCATCTGTAAAGGCCAAAATACCTAACTTGATAGTTTTTTCTTCAGTATCAGTATTTGCACACACCTTCTAGTGGCTGGAGATACTAACTTTCAGAAACAAAGTCACTTACCAGTGATATGTCCAAGAAAACTTACACTGACTTATGCAGGCCACAGGCTCTTTTTTTCCTACTTCACACTGTCTGTCACCACAGTGGTATGTTGAACAAGCCTATAGCAAAATAATTCAGCCATAAAAGTTAACAAACATTTCAAATCAGGATTTGTGGTTTTTTTCTTTTTTTTCCCAGAAAATCCATGTGTCATGAAGCATTTCCTAGAACAAGTCCTTGGCTTCTATCTTTAGAAAGAACAGCAGCAAAGAAAGGAAAGATTGATCAGAAGACACCAAATTACAGTTGAGTAGAATTACAGGTGTCTACAGATAAACGCTGTATTTCATGACTTTTGGTAGGAGAACTTGAAATAGGAAATACGTTTGCTTAAATACATGTCAGAATCGAGTGCTGATGGGATTGCACACAGCCTGTATGACAGTACTGGGAGAAGACTTGTGAATTGGCTTCTGATTTTTCCTATGTCACATAGGAACAAGACATTTCTTTCCAAACAGGTTGGTACCAACAAATCATTTCATTCACCTTAGTTTCAGATTGCTAGTGAAGATTTGTAAGGAAGTGGATAACCAGAAGCCAGCCTGGCATCATAGTGACTTTATTTCAATAACTGATATGGGCATACTGAAATCGGTCAAAACATGTTATAGAAACAATGAAAGTGATTAGAATAAGCCTAGTAAACAGGATGAAATAATGGCCTAGAGTATTTCTAAATGTCCTCTTGTTCACAGAAAAATAATTCAAAAGGTATTTTTCAATTTACTTCCTTATTGGTAAAATCGTGTCTGCATCCTTCCTTTCAGGCTTCCACCTATGGCCTCAGGCAACAGCTGAATTTTGGAATTCTGTTATTGTGTATTTGCACAGCAGCGAGTTACGTCATCTATTGCTGTGTTCCACAATATCACTGATTACAGCCCTGTTAAAGTGCATGTTATTCATCTGCTCTGTATGACTTCTTCAAAGCAGATGAGATGAGTCAACGTGCACATGGCATTTTCAATCCCAGCTCTCACTTTTAGGTGGAGACAAAATTACTGAGGCTTCTGAGTATGTGGTAATAAAAAAAATAGGCAGGAACGAAAAATTTCAGCCAGTCAATCTTGATTTCCAAATATCTGTGTGCCGACTATTCTGATCTCACCACATGTATATAAATGCCCAGCAATGTCTTAAATGACTCCTTGCATAGGTATTTAACGGATATATATTCATATATATGCGTGTGCATCCACAAATCAACCAGGGTCAGGAGAATTTAACTGACAGAAAATAATTCTTTGTTTGAGAAGTAGGTGCCCATATTTCTCATAGATAGACTGAGCCTGAAAATCTAATACCCAGATACTGCATAATGGGATTACTGATTTCTGCTCCCCCAGGCCTGAACTCAATGGCACAGCATCCCTGCAATATAATAGAATCAGAAGACAGAGATGAGAGGAGAAGTGTTGATTTTAGTGTAGAATAGTCGGCCATAGCACCCATCCCCCATGTCATAGGAGCCTCTCTTTCTCCTTTGTAGGTCGTCTTCCTGTTCATAATTGTAATGAGCAGGTAGCAACTGAGACCCTTCTGGCTTTTCTCTTAACTGTTTCCAGACTGTCCGTCTTTCTTCCAACTCATGTCCTTCCCCTTTCCTTCAGAAGCCTTATTAGTTGTGTCCTGTGGTACACTTAGGTACACCCCTCTCCCCACCTTGGCACATGGACATTAGCAATGTCCCACTGTCTCCATGCCTACTGCTTCTTTCTTATTCATTCATTGGAGAGGAGGTAGCTTGCCACCTCCGTCCTTAGGAAGGTTTTCCACATCTGCGCCTCCATTCCACAACTTTGTTTCCTTGACTTGACTCTTCCAATCTCTGTCTCTTCCTCTCATAGTAAGTCTGCCAGCAGCCAGACTAGCTTACTGCTAAGCTATGCATTAACCACATTATATAATCTATTTGTCTGCCCTGTGGGTTTTCATAGAAGACATCTGACTAAAACACAAGGGCTCACCATTTGTTAAATTTATTTTCATGGATGAATTCAGGATGCTGCTTGTTAAAAAAAAAAAAGCAAAAGTGACCAAACTGCCACACATACGTGGACCTCTAAGAGCAGACCTGAAACTCATGAGGGCTCCTACTCTTTCATGGTTTCCTTATGGAGCTTTGATCTCCTTGTCTGCTGGAACTGTTTTTGAACATTGGTGAATATCTGTCTACACATTGTACCTGTTCATCTGGAGACATTGTGAGGCAGTCTCATTCGGTATGAATCCACTTCTGGCTGCTGCTATGCACCCATTAGTATCTGTGTCTACCTCTGTTGATGTGTTCTTCTGCTATGTTTTCCTTAAATTCCATTTGATTCTGGCTCCTATTAAATAATTCACCAAGAATGTCAACTTAGAAAAGACAATAATAGCACACCACGCAAAGCACCAGTTAGTTGACGACTGTCTGTCTACTCTCCATCCAAAGCAAGTTTCTCTCTTCATACTTTTCTTTATTTAGGTAAAATACACACAAAAAGTAAGGGAAAATGTAGAGATAATGGGTATGTTAATGCTCATCTATTGGAGCTTTACCTTGCTTCCAAGTGTTCAGCACTGAAAACAAAATCATGCACTTGATATTTAATTTCCTCAAACTCTGGAAACTACTAGACTGCTATTTGGCATGTAGGTTTACCTATTTTAGATAAATCTATAGCCTTTGGTGTATGGTTTCTTTTACTTAGCATATTGCTTTCAAGTATAACAGCACTTTACTCCCTTTTAAGGCTAAATAATGTTCCACTTTATACACATCCCTTATACTGCTTATTAATTAAGTGCTGTCTGGACCATGGTTACCCTTTGGCAATTTTGGCTTAGGGTCTCTATGAATAAGAATATATATATACTTATATAGTCATCTAGTTTTCAATTTGGGGGGAAGCAGAATATACGTCCTGAGATGCAATTGCTGATTCCTGCAGCATCTTTATAGCTGTACAGTCCTGTACATGATAGCATGAGGTGGCTCCACCCCCAATTTCTCCATATCCCTGGTAACCATCTTACTTGTCATGTTCAGCACAGTGGTCCTAGAGTGTGGAATATACCATATTTAGTGTAGTAGAAGGCGAACAGTTTCCCATCCTTCATACAGTTGTCAACTGGCACAGCCAGAGCTACTGGGAACAGCCAAGTCCTAAAGCCAGCACAGTTGCTTGACTAACATCCACTAAAGCTGAACTGCGTGGTGCAATTGCTGTCATGTGATCTCCCACTTTTGGTCTTATTCTCCACATGTTGCATGCTTGAGGGGCTTTTAATATTTGTACACCTTAGAATATTGGACTGATGGAAATTTTCTTATAAGTCATTTACATCTTGTCCCAGAAGTACTGCTTCTAAACTTCTCCAAGACAGTCCTGAGCACACTACTCCTCCCCTTTTAGGGACATACTTTTATCTGGACTTACTTGAATGTCTTCCTTATAATCTGGAGGTTGTGGTTCAAATAAAGACTCCAGAGATCTCCTTATGAGGCTCTGACTCCAAGACACCCTTGGAGCATCTGCTCCTGTGCTTGCTCAGGTACAAGATAATAGGAAGAAAGTATACTTTAAAAGGTAAACAAGATTTGATGGGCTAGAGGAGTTGGCATATCAAATTAAAAGCCTTTCCCTACTATATTCTCATGCAATTATGTGGCATATAAGATTGGGGGGTCAGATGTGTTATGCCCCTCGAGAAAAAGAAACAGCAACAAAGATTGACTGGAGTTATCTTTGCCCTGCACAGTACAGCGACTTTTATATTGAGAGACAAAGAATGGTGTTCCTCAATGTAAATGAGGAACATTTCATAGAAAAGTTATTTTGTACAGGACCATGATGTTGTGTAACCAAGGAGGAAAACATACCAAGGTTAGACACATGAATAAGTTATATTAAGATATAAAGTATTCACACTGTAATATGGCAGAAATTGAATAGCAATGTCAACAGTTTCATCCTGACAATGTTTCATGTGTTTGATGACAATTAGCACTCTAACTGTTTAGTTTAAAGCTGATACAACACTGCTTGGCTATGACAATCTGCCCAGTCTCGCTTGAACGTTTTCTTTCTGGGTAATGCCCTGAACCCACAAGAGCTACCCGTTTGAGAATGAGCTATCATGCTTTGGAAAAATATGCCTCTAGAGTCATATTGTGGGGTTGCTGAGGGAAAACTGGTTGTAAAAGTTAACTCTGTTCTGTCATTGTTTACCAATGATGACTAAACTTATGACCAAGAGGACATTAAAACACATATCTGGGGACACACATGTTATCATCTTTGCTTTAGAACAGCATGAATCTATCCCTGCCTACTGAGTTCTGTAATAAATAAAGAAGTACCCTCACTTCCAGCCAGTCAGGTTACAAGATTCCCCTAACCTCAGTGCCTGACTCACTCCTCCCTTAATGACTCCTTATCTCCTCTGTGAGATCTGACAATTAATTGCTAGGGCTTGCATTCACACTCTATTATTTATATTTGATAGCTACTGTGCTCATACAGTTTTCTAAAATGCTTCTTTTGCTTTTGCTTTTGCTTTTGCTTTTGCTTTTGTTTTGTTTTGTTTTATTAGACATTTTATTTACATTTCAAATGTTATCCCCCTTTCCAGTTTCTCCTCCAGAAACCCCCTGTCAATAGGACAAAACAGCAACCAACAGATTGGGAAAAGATCTTTACCAATCCTACATCTATAAAAGGACTAATATCCAATATATACAAAGAACTCCAGAAGTTAGATTCCAGAGAACCAAAATACTTTTTAACACTATATCTTTTTGGTTCGTGTTGTATGTGGTTAATAGAGTCCCTGTATAGGTCTTAATGATCAAGTGGCACATTAGAACTGCCTTAGCCCATTCTTAGTGTTAGCCTGGTGTGCAGAGTTCCATAGAAGGGGACAAGGCATGTTTCCCAGGTTCCCTGGTGGGTATAGAGCATTTGTGTTCTACTCTGTCCTCTTTGAATCTCTGACAGCTTCCTCAATCTCTGACTCTCAGTCATGTCTGTTTTAGAACTTAGAGTATCTTTGTGCTGTTCTTCCTGTCTGCTGTCTATTGTCCTAGGCTGGCACTGTGTGTGTTTGTCTTGAAAACTGTCTTTAGCAGGCTCAGAAGCAGCATAGTGAATATTACTCAAGTTGAAGAAGGGCAGAAGGCATGGGACAGTTTACAGATCCTGTGCTATGTCTTTGGGAATTGCTGGCCCTCACAATGTGGCATTTATAAGATTATTTTTTATTTTTGAGATTATAATATAATTGCAGTGTTATCCCTTGTTCTATACTCCATCTTATGCCCATAATCCTTCCTTTGTCTCTTTCAGATTTGTGCCCTCTTTTCTTTAATTATTGTCTTATAAATGCATATATATATACATTATAAATCTGTATATATATTCTTAAACATACACCCAAAAAAATACCAACCTGCTTAGTCAGTCAATTGCTACTTGTATGTATATCTCCAGGGTTAACCATTTGGTACTGGATATACAATTGAACATTTCTGTGAGGAAGACTATTTCTCCCTGCCCCTCTCAGCAGGTCTTAGTTGCCTATAGTTCTTTGTGTAGGATTGAGGCCTTAGAGCCTCCCCCTGCCACCTTAGAATGTCTATTGTTGTCCATGTTCAGCTCGCATTTAGTCAGTAATTTTGGTGAGACTCCACGGCTGTAGGTTCTCTGCCATTCCCTGGAAACATAATCTCACAGCAAACTCCATGATTTTTTTTCTCTTACAATCTTTCTGCATCTCTTCTCTAGGGTTCTTCGAGTCTTGGGTATGGGAAGCTCTTGTATACATACCCATTGGGACCGGGTTCTACAACCCTACATTTTGATCGGTTACAATTTTATGTGATTTTTTCATCTCTTGAAAACTTGATGAGGGCCAAAGGTTACACTTTCTGTGGACATAAGGACAAATATTTAGCACAGAGTTAGGGATTATGCTGGTTTAGTTAAGTAGTTGAGGATTCTCCTCCAAGATCCATGGCGTTACTAGTCCTGAATTAGTTAAGATTCTGGTAACAGGCATGACTTCCCTCTTGTTGAATTGATCTTAAGTTTCCTTAGAGAGATGCTGGTTACCACCAAAGTGTGTGAAAGCAATACTTGAAAAACAAATATAATGTAGCTCAAGCTTTTAGAAAAGCAGAGCATGAATACTGGGGGCATTCATAGGTTTGACGCCAGCTAAACAGCATCGTAAGCCCCTGAATCTTGAAGGAAAGAAGAGAAGGGTGAAGGGAATGGAGACATGGAGGGCAATGAGCATAAAAACAAACAACAAACAAATGAACAAAACAAAACAAACAAAACCTCTGTGGCTCTTGTATGCTCACAAGGAACATAAGGCATGGTTCCAGCTGATGCTGCCACCACCACTGCTGTAGGTCTCACGAAGTTACAAACTGGGAGATGAGACTCAGGTAGGCAAAATTTCACGTTTTCTTACCTTGGTTTAGCTGCTCCACCTGGGCTTTGGAATGGCACTCTAGTGGGATTCCCAAGATCTTAAATTTCTTACACATATATTTTCCAGGTATTTGTTTTCCAAGTTAACAGTGTATTAGCTTATTATGCTTGTAGTTTTTTTTAATTCATTTATTCTCTTCATCAACATCATCACTGCAAACACACGCGCACACACACACACACACACGCATGCATGCATACACATGCTTGAGCACACACACAATATTCAGATCCTCCTCCAGTGGAGTTTGTTTGCTCATATTTAATCGCCAATGTGTAGTATGCAGTGTTGGGACACAGAAAAATTGAGAGATGGTAAGGTCATAAAAGTGGCTTCAGAGCTATGGGAAAAGGCCTCAAAGAGCTACATTTTTACTTCTACAATAAGAGAACACAGGAAAGATGACAATGTGTGATAGGAAGGAAGGTTCTATAGGGAACTCATTCTACATTCTAGCACCTTGATCTTGGATTGTTCAGTTTGTGGTATATATACACACAGACATACATACGGTGTGGTGTGGTGTGGTGTGGTGTGTGTGTGTGTGTGTGTGTGTGTGTGTGTGTGTGTGTGTGTGTATTACTTCCTCATCTTAATCCAAATGACAAAGGAACTAAGAGACCAACATTGCCTCTGTTCATCAGATTCATAAAGATGCTGGCTCAGAGGCAGTTAACACATAGGTTTCAGTTCATTTTTAGAATATTTTGGCATTTACATTTATTTATTTATCATTTCTAATGCTAAGACTTTTCTATGCCTTGAAGTTGTAATGTGAGTAACACATCTGTGCTCCACTAGACTATCTAAGAAGCAAGAATGAACACAGAGGCTCACTTTAAACCAACTCATTGTTTAGGTTCTCAATGTTTCAGCAAAAGAATAAGATAAAAGTAGCAAAAGAGAGAAGGTTAATTTTGAATTGACTTAAAGCTGGATACCCATGATTATAGAGCAGGAAATAGAATAAAGCAATTATCTATTCAAACACAGATTTCCTAGACCTTGCAGTATTGACGTCTTCACAGACAAGTGGCTTTGTTCATAGGTCTTAAGGCTTCTTTCTCTCACAGCCCTTTCTTCTACCAGGCTGGACATCAGAACATGGTCTATACTTCAAACCCTCTCCTGCTCATTTTGCCCACTTACTTTTCCACCATGGCAATAATGTAGCTCTCTCTTCTCCCTTGCCACCTTCTCTTGCACTTATATGCAACAGAGGCACTGGGGCACCTTGGTTTAAGATTTGTTCAGAACTGGCACACTGGGGAAAACTCATTTTCGTAGCAAGTTTCTTGGATTGCTCTAACACAGGATTTATTTTTAACCTTCTGGATTGCACATTGTTGGCTTTCCAATATCTTCTGGCAAAAAGATGCCAACAAGGCAGAACACATAAAAAAAGAAGAAAAGCACCCAAACATTTTCATTCCCTTTTCCATAGTCTTCTTTGGCCAAGTTTGGAAAGGCTTAAGCGATGGACTTTTTTTCTTTTCCCTTTTTTCTTTGCTTAGAGCTGGCTGCGAAAAGGCACCTTTTTGGATTCAAGCATTTTCCTGTTGGCCTCTCCTGGGGCATCTACTATCGAGCTTGAGACTATTTCATGTCCAAGAAAAAAGATGCCTAACAGAAGAATATGCCTTCCATTTTAAGTGTTCTCTCTTTTGAGAGGACACATAGGATTGTGTTCTTAGTCTTGGGGTAACTTTAGCATATATTGACCTCTGCCAATACCGCATACACATTAATGTCAAATGTCAGCATGGTGATTTGTCAATGTGCCATGTGGACCATCATATTTTAAGGAGAATATTCAGTAATAATCTAAAAGTATCTGCCAAAGCCTTGAAATTTTCACTGTACAGAAAAGAAGAGAAGAAGCCTACAAGTACAGTTATTCAGGATCAGCCACGTCTCCAGGCTTCCTTTCTGTGCCAGACACAGGAAGCCATTGACGTAAGCATTGCATGGCTCCCTGACCATTCACTGTGCTATCACAGGAGAACACATGCTTCCCCGGGCATCATTTTCCTCAATGAGTAGTTTGTGGTCAACTGACTTCAAATTTCATACTAGTTGCAGGTGAGCTGTGCATTTTAGATGATGATCTCTTAAATGTAGTCAATCTAATTTTCTTTATGATAAAAAAATAGAAGAAATACAGTAAGTTCTACATATTAAGACAAATCAACGAATCTGGAATGATTGTCAGGAGATGAAAGTGTCTTCCAGAATTTAACAGAAACTTTGAGTTATGAAGTGAGTTTAAAAAACCTGGGAAGTAAAATGTGTTTCAGTGCTAGGAGAACATTGTTTTGTGTTCTGAGCAGATTCCAGGAAACTGGATGCATATGAGATGCACCAATTTATAAGAAAATTAAAGAAACCAAAAAATGAAGCAGGCATCTAACACAAACACAGCGATTCAATAAACACAACCTTTGTACTCCTAGATTACTTCTCTACTTATAATGACGAATAGGTCCTGTTGTGATGTATTTGCAGATAGCACGTGGAGATGTTGGGGTCAATTTTAGTGAGCCCCTTTAGAGCCAGCCTGCTGTAAGAAGTCCATGTGCCAACATTCACAGGCTACACAAAGGAAAGATTTATTAGGCAGCCAGAAATCCAAACAGCTAGCAGGTTTGGCATGACTCTGCTCACCACAGGAGAAATTGCCCCCGACTTCATTAATGCCTGCTAGCTTGCAAATGTCTTTCTGCTGTTGTTATAATGCTTCTTGTTTGGATGAGATACTGGCAACACATACTTTTTCTTCTAAAATGAATGAACTGTCGAGAATCAAATATACTCATCACCAAGTAGCAACGAGAAGCAAAACATCTGGTAGCCCCTTTCTTTTGGCTGCCAGGTTTCTTTCCATAGATATTAAAAGACGGAGTCTTATCCTTTTGGTATAATTCTCTTCTATTTATTTTCGCTCATCAAGCACCAGTTATAGTTGTCTTCTGAATGACACTTGCTAGCCCCTCATGGTGACAGTTCAATTCTGTTCTGACCATGGAGGCCTTGACAGTGCCACTCCTAACTTCTTGCACTTGGAGGCAAGGAATATACTTTAAAGACCCCCTAAGTGCTAAGACTAGGATTCTTATCCCACCAGAGGTTTCAGCTCTTAATCTCCCTTATCTAGACAGGCTCAACACTGAGAAAGTGAGCTTCGAGTTTCAATTAATAGAGGACCAGCTTTCCTGGTTTTGTATGCCAAAGAAACATTGTCCTCCCTGTCCTTGGCAGCATGATCCTAGCTTTGGTTCCTCAGTAGCACCCTGCTTCCATTTGCATTAGATGTGGTTTGGATCCGGCTACTGCAGTAACATCTGCATCCCTTCAGCACAGATGAGAGCCTGCCCTTATCAGACTTCACTGGTGTCTGCCCACATCCCCTCCGATCCCCATTTTATTTCCATGGATATTGTTTTCCCAATGGCTAGAAAGAGTATGATTGTTGGAAAACTCTCTTCATCTTGATGAAAGTCTTGGAACCAGTGAGGAGGCAAGCAGAAAGTACATTGAGGGGACATTCCCATGGAAAAAAAATTAGAACACAAAACCACTTGTCTAATTGCTAGTGGATGTGACAATACACTACAGATATCCCCAATCCCTCACCTTTTAAAAGGAATAAATATTAAATAATTGTTTGGCAGATATTCCACAAGATTCCTCTCTAGTCATCCAGGAGTGTCTAACAACATGCCATTTCGTGGCTGATTTACCTACCCACCAAGGATCCAACCATTCATTTTCACTGGCATCTGTGAAGTAAAACTAGGGAGCCTGAATCAAGAAAAAGAGCTAAACCCTGGGACATTAGAACATTCTACCTCCTGACCTCCTGTCTGTCTCAAATCAGGCCAGTGAGACACCAAACCTTTTGCTGGAACCATGAAATGAGGGCGATTTCCTTTCATTGGGACTATTTGCCATAGAAAATATGAGCTTCTACTGTATTCTACCTTGTTAAATCTACTAGAATAGCCCACTCAGCACAACACAGCTAGTATTCTAGAACATTATTTCAAGAGTTCTAAGGGAATATTTTCTAGAGCTATTCAATCATGTCTGAAACTCTGATCTCCCAAAAGTCTTTATACAGTTCCATGTCTCTCCTCACAACTTTGGAAGCCAATTGAGTCAACTTTCTGTTACCCAAGAAAGAAAATGTCCTCAGTATAGTAATTTTGACAAGAACAGAAAAAGTCCAGTCTCAATTTACTCCTACCCAAGTATTTACTGGCCAGCAAGTGGCAGGGGGCACATAGCAGGAGGTAGGGGTTATTAGGGTCTCTGGATTTTTCATACATGTGGAAATCAGATGGTGACTCTGGATGGAAGGCATACATGCAGAACTCTGCATCATCGGAAACATATTTTCCATGTATTTGCAATAAAAATTGAGACCACACTCCTAATTTGGTTGAAATATAAGAAAAAAATGTCCAAAATATTTCATGACCCCTTTCAGATGGAAACATTTGGAGAATATGTACAAATAACCTTTGATGACACAGTATCATGTCGGGAAAGAATCTGTTCACATGAGGTAAACTATTATCTCAAGTTTGCCATGTAAATTGCAGGGCTGCATTTTCTATTTTAATTAAGCAATGTCAAAGAACAGTTTTGTGGTATTTTCTTCCCAGGATTGGGAACCTACACACATTAGTTAGTGCATGAGAACCAGGAATTAGAACTGACCACAGCTAATAGGAACCTGCTCGGGCCTACTTTATGGGCTCTACTGAGGAACGTGCAAAGAGAAAACAGGCTGGGTGAACAGAGAAAAACACAATTCTTCCTTTTCAATAAGTCTTAATAACAAATAATCCCAGATACTAACATATGAAGAGAATTATCAATTCCAGGTCGCTCGCTGGCTTCCCTGTCGTTTAGGGTTTGTTAGCGCCTCAAGGGAACAGCTGGTCCTTCCCATGTTTAATTCAACTCCATTGTTGCCAATTAGAGGATGCTGTGGGCCCTGCACTGCTCTGCAAAAATATGATGGAGAATGACTGATGGGAAACCACGAGGTGCCCCAACCACAGTGGTGGATGCTTAGGGAATCCTTCCCATGCTGTTGCTTTTGTCCAGCATGCATGATTATGATACTCTAAACGTGAGAAGACGATGAACTCGGTATCTGACACATGATGGACTAAGTTATCAGCTCTGTGGTGACTGCATCAGGCATGTTCCGCATCTACAAGTTAAGTTTCTTCATGAGCTCTACTTCCCTTTTTACTTTAGTTTGTAGGTTATTATGAAATCGTTCTTTCAAGACATTAAACAGTTTCTAATATCCAACAAATATTCACATCAAGCTGGTCATTAACTCATGACTTCAGAGCAAAATAACAGGGTTAAGTAGTATATCCATGTGACTGTCACCTCTGAAAAAGTCATCTGTCCTTGGGAATTGCTTAAGAATTTTGCTCAGGGTTTGCTGTCCAGTTGTGCTTGTGTGTGTTTACTTTTCAGACCCTCCTTGTTTATTCAACTGTCTCTGCTGGGTTGGGTTTCTCTCAATGATATCTGGGCTCTCTCCTACGAGTTGCATTTCTTCCCTTTCCCTGAGACTGAATGTTCCCAAATATGAGTCCTTCAACCAAGGCAACATTTCCAAAGCCCAAGTGTCACGGAGTTGCTTATAGTTCAGTTGATACGATCTGTCAGTCACTTAATATCAAATGAATTAAGTTTCCCAGAACTTGATGCAGTAAAGCAAGGATGTATTGCTTACACAAATGATTTGCTTCATGAAACTGTTGCTCCACTGGTCTCACCGGTCCTTGGACAAGTACACATGTGCAGTTGTTGGGTTTTCTACAGTTAGAGCCTCTGCCGAGGCATCATCTCTTTAGTTATAAAATTGGAGCATGCATGGCAAAGACTGAACAAGTATGTCTGAGACATTCTGTTTGAGAGAGTAGAGAGAGAGAGAGAGTGAGGGTGAGACCTCTGGTCAGTTGAAAAATATTAAATTGTTTGCTGGATTGTAATATAGAGTATTCATTTCATGCTGCTTTTGAAAACAGCAAAGGTTTGTTTTTTTTTTTTTTTTTGCTTTCTGTGTGTGTATTTTGGTTTTGGGGGGATGGGTTGTTTATTTGCTTTGTTTTTAGTTTGGAGTTTTTTATGATTTGTTTATGATTTTATTTTGTTTTTGTTTTTGCAAAGGACCATATGTTAAGGAAACAAGGTTCCTTAGTGGTAAGTGCCCAAACTCCCATGAACTACAATGGGGAATATGTTTTAGAGATCATGACTAATAACTGATTCTCAAAAAAGTCTCACCTACCTGACTTTATTTCCTTGGGCAAACATGCCTGCTATAGCTGGTTTTGGGTAAGGATAACACAATTGTCTCCCGTGACCCTGAGTATGCCCACTCTAGCATTCCTCATGAAGAACGGAAAGTAGGTTCGGCATCACGAGCAAGCATAAAGATAAAAAGATCTGGGATCTAACATATTGGAATGATAAAATCCTTACTGGATCAAGTGGTAGACCAGAGCCTTTGGTGTCCCTCTTATATCTACACAGGAATATCTCAGCCATGCTCAAAATGGATTCACAGACCCAAATGCACCACAACAGAAAGAATAGCAGCCAAAGAAGGAACCAAACATAGAATTGTCCAGCATTCCGTCCAGAATCGTTATTGAAACATGAAACAGATCAACCATTCCCTGATTTAATTGTTCAGGAACTACAAGAGACACCACATGATTAGGGCACGTGGTACAAGAAGAACAACGTACAGAAGGCTCCCGGAGTGATTGATACTGAATAGAGAGCCAAAAATCTAGATGCACTTCTGCTTCCACTCTTAGTCAATTCTGGGACTTTGAGCATATGATTTATGTAAGTCTTGAGTGTTTCTAGTTACTTCTCTTTCTATCTTTCCTGTACAAATTTATCTCAAATCAAAACTGGTCACTTCCTTTGACATTCACACATAAACACACACACATGCACAGATACACCCACATACATATATACACCAATATATAGATATATGTAAATAAAAATGTATTCATGTATAGTACATTGATAGCTACAAACACACATTCATCCATAACTATAAATGTACCCATGGAAGAACAATGGTATTCCCTATTTGTGACAGGATTTCAAGATGAGGGTGCCTTTGGTTGATTCCAGAAAACGAGGGAGAGAGAAAAGAATCTATTCTGAAGCAACTTTGTTTAAAAGATGAAAGTCACAGTAGAATATATGATATGCTAGACATATAAAGTTCTATTAGGCAAAAACAGAACTTTCAGACTGAAGCAATGTGACTTGACCTTATTTTAATTTTTTTAATGTATTCATTTTTTTCTAGAAAATAACCTACTTTTAAATTGGATATTTTATTTATTTACATTTCAAATGCTATCCCCTTTCCTGGTTTCCTCTCCGGAAATCCCCTATCCCATCCCCCAACGCCCTGCTTCTATGAGGGTGCTCCCCCCCACCCAGCCATTCCCATCTTCCCACCCTGGTATTCCCCTACACTGGGGCATCGAGCCTTCAAAGCTGAGAGAACTGCTTTCCATGAAGTGACAGCAGTGCAATCAGTGACTATAATTCATCCCAGCCTTACTCCAACCCCAATCTGATGGTAATCAGTTCAATAAAGGATATTATTCTTTCTCTTTTTTCTTTTTTCTTTTTTTTTGGAGCTGGGGACTGAACCCAGGGCCTTGCACTTGCTAAGCAAGCACTCTACCACTGAGCTAAATCTCCAACCCAAGGATATTATTCTTACTAGTTCTCATAACTTGAGAGAAATATTTTTGAATATTGACATTACTCTGTGGTCTTGATTTATGAAATATCTATCTAGCATTGTGGTTCATTGCCAATACTCATAAATAATAAAATAAGTCTGCTTAGTGCAGATGTTCCACTCAGGGAGTAGGTATTGAACGGGTCTTTGCAGCCTGTGAGTTACATTAATTGGCTTGGGCTCTCTTCTTATTTCCCTCATTTGTGAGGATTCGTTATAAGTTGGATGCATCTTTTTTGTTCCACAGGGCCATGTGCTACTGGAACCTTGGCCCCCAGTATGGTTACACTGAGGAGTGATTGGCATTTGAGAGGAATAGGAAGTTAGCAAAAGGTTGGTTGGTAACTGAGGACTCTTTTGTTCAAACATACTGATTTAAACACTAAAGTAGACAAGCTAGTTATTCAAGAAATAAAATGTTTAAAGAAAGGTCATTTCATGTGCATACCTTCTCTATGTGCCCATTTCCCTGAGTTTCTGCTGAGTGGTGATATAGCCAAGAAGGGTCCTTACCAGGATCTTTATAGTTGGAATTGCCTAACTTTGGAATTTTAGAATTCAAAATAAATGAAAACAAAGTAACTTAGAGTGGATAAAATTAATTTTATGAGCCAATTAAATGTGTTTTGTTGTAAGGAACCAGATTTTGGTATTTTTATAGCAATAAATGAATAATATCTGTATCCTTTTTATATATCCATGAATAACACCGTTCTCTTTGGAATTTTGGGATTGGAAACTCAACTGTATGCATGAATACACTTTTTTTCTCTGAAATATGCAATTGTGGTTC
Organism: Rattus norvegicus; assembly: GCF_021556685.1. Classification (NCBI taxonomy): domain Eukaryota; kingdom Metazoa; phylum Chordata; class Mammalia; order Rodentia; family Muridae; genus Rattus; species Rattus norvegicus. Next base: position 120,950,092 of record NC_141536.1, read on the forward strand.
TTGAGAACAACTAAGTGTCTTTGTTACATGGCTGATACATTGGGTTGAGAAATGGATGTACAAATCCCAACCCACTTGTCTATGGAGAATGCTCACCCTTTGGAGCTTCTAGGACTACAAGGATTATCCCTGTTCGTCTACCTATTGTGTTTGATGAGGAAGGGAGGTGAACCTTGAGAGACTTTAGCCTGACATTTTATTGTGCTGTTCCAGATGGCTTATAAGTTTCAGAAAGTAGGAAAAAGCTATCTGTTTCTGAAAGCTTTCATTATCTCTTGTCCTGAGTTGATCAGCATCCATACCAGAGGTCTGTCTGGCTCACTGGCTTGAAAATACTAGAGAGAGACCTAGATCTAACCAAACCAATTATGTGTTTAGCTTCAAGCATTCACAAAATAGAGACCCAGTATACCCTTCTCTGGGTAGCTGACTGTCTTCCCTAATTAAGGCAAGGAATATTTCTAATCTAAGCTTTAAAGAAATTCCAAATAATTAACCTTGTTAATGGGCACAAGAGCTCTACAATCAAAAGTTTAAACAGTAAAAGTAATGGAAGACACTAGAAGATGGAAAGGCCTCAAGGATTGGAATAATTAATGTTCTAAAAATAGATGTATTCGGGAGTGAACTATAGATTTTGGGTTTGAGTCAGCAAATATCAGTGATACCCTTCATGGAAATAGAAAGCGACAATCCTGAGTTTCAAACAGAAGCATCAAAGATCTTGAATTGGCAAGTCAATCTTGAATAAAAATAACAATGCTGGAGTTATCAGCATTTCTGATGTCAATCATCAGGAACTATTATCATCCCTGTTTGTCCTACAGAACTAGTAACATTAACAGTGTAGTATTGTCATAAAAAAACTGATATATAGATAATGGAACAGAATAAAACCTCATAAATAGCTGTCTAGTTTTAGCAAATAACTCAGAATCATACATTTGAAAAAGGACATTTTCTTCAACAAATGACATTAGTAAAGATGAACACCTATGTGGAAGGAATCCAGATCCCCATTTCTAATCCTACATGAATGAATTTAATATGAGTCAGAGATCTCACTGTAAAATCTGGGACCCAGAAAATGCTATAGTAAGCATAGGGATAACATTTCAAGGTACAGCCAGTGGCAAGGATTTTCTGAAATACTGGAAAGCAGAGGAGAAATTGGCTAATAGACTTGAGTGAAATTGAAAAACCTCTGCGAAGCAAATGAAACATCACCAGAGTGGAAAGAAAGCAACAACAAACAAAAACGCAAGCTCCCTTTGCATCTGCTTTGTAGCCTATTTTAAGTTTAAATTCATTTGTTCCTAGGCAGAATGTAAAGTAGCTTCAACAAACATTACCACAAATAATAATAAACAAATACGCAAACGAATCGCTGTGCAGTGAATAGGATTTCAACAACCCATCTCTGAGTAGAACTTGCTTTTCAAGCAAATGGAGATTCCCCCCTTAATTTAAAACAATTTTATACTGCCATATTTTAAGTGGAACTGGTTAACTTTAGGAATAGAATTTTTGGGGGTGGCAAGATTTTAATGACCTAACTGATCATAGCTTCCAAGGGGCTCGCCGTATAATTCTCAAGCATGCCCCAGTGCTAAGTAAGACAGGGACAAACATAGAACATAAAATGTAGATATCTGAAAGTGAACCCTCCCTCTGAAACCTTTGATGACCAGCTGCCTTCCCCTTTGAGGATCTCAAACTTTCAACTTCCATTCTTCGACGGGATATGAGCTCCTTGGGCTTGCACTTAATTTTTTTTTTTTTTTTTTTTTTTTTTTGTAGAGGGAGTAAGTACCAACTAAATGAATCTGACAAAGCTCCTGGGGAATTGCTCCCAAACGCTTCCACTCTGAAGATTCTCCATTGGGAGCAGAAGGGGTGGAGGTCTGTTTGAAGTAGCGCCATGGCAGGGGAGGAAGTGACTCAGTCGCCCAACAACAGTAAAACTCCCCCCCTTGAGAGGAATTATGTTTGTACTTGGCTGCTTTACAGGGATCTCTATGTAATTCAGGCTTAGAAAGTCAATCTAAATTTACTAGCTGGCTACTACATCCCATAGAAGTCCCCGAAGGTTCAGCTGGGGATAGAGTGGTCATACATGATACAAGAAGCAGTCTCAGAAACAGGGCCTCAGGATAGAGGGGGCTTTGTTGGCACCAAGGTTAAAGTAGGCATTTACTATGGATGTTAGTACCTACTCTCTGACCTTGGGCAGAGCACCTCCATAGTTCCTTTCTGCATCACTACAATATAAAGGCATTTCATATGTATTCTTACATCTCGTATGTATGTGGGCTGCTAAAACCGGTATTTAGTTCAGGCTTTTCCCTGATGTGTGATCCTTATGCCTCGGCCTCCTGAGTAATAAGATTACACTATACTCCATCACAGCAAGCTTTCCCATTCATTTTAACATTATCACTTTTTTTCTACTAAATATCTGAGAAGGGTTTCCTCCTGGTCCTCCTTCTTTTCTTCCTCCTCCTCATTCTCCTCCTTCTTTTCCCATTCCTTCTTTTGATATACAATTGTTTGACAGACATAAAGAGCCCGTAGAATTAACAAATACATTCGGCAAGGCAAGTCAATACATATAATCTCTTCCGGATATGACGCTAAAAGCTTCTCATTAGTAAACAGAGTGCAGCTGTACCAAAGCGAAAATGTGAAAATGTCTTGCAGAGAGGTCTCTGAGGAAGTGTGGAACAGTATTGAGTACATCGCAAGAGAGAAGAGCTGTAGCAGACACATATAGTCTTTGCTATGAAAGCTCTGTCTTCCTCAGGAAGCAGACACACCATTCTAAGTGGTTTTCTTCCACTTTATTGTGTCAATTAAGAGTATATCACATATGACCAGACTCTTAACCATGCTTAGTAAATTGCTGGTGTCTGTAAGTACAATGCTTTATAGCAGATCGCTACAGCATCTTCGTCTTGCTTCACTGAACCTTCATGTTGAACAGCAGCTTGCTGGTCTCCTTCTTGCCTTGTAGTCATGGGATACTACATTCTACTCCTGGCTTCTCTGGATTTGAATATCATAAATAACTTATAACAGTTGACTTGAGAAGTGCTGATCTATGGGTTGGCTGCTCATTCACTGAGCATAGTGGCCACGCTGTCCATACTGTCCATGCTGTGCCTAGGAAGACCTCTTTCTCTGTTAATCTTGAATAAATCCCTTTACCGTCCACATTTTAATTATTCATTCCTACCCTTCATGGGTAGGAATATTAGTGCTATTTCCGGGCAGCAGTATAGAGCATTTATTTAATCCTCAGTATCATGAGGTAGGCTTTATTCAAGAACTAAGTAGGAAAAATATACTTCACACGGCAGCATACACCTGTGCTCCAGACACTCTGAAGGCTGAGGCAGGAAGATTGTGAACTTGAGGCCAACCCGAACTACACAAACTGTCTTTATCTCAAAGGAGAGAAAAAAAGGAATGAGCAAACAAAAAAAAAGTGGATGAATATAAACGAAGTGAACCTAAGAACATTGGCATCTCTTTGGAATCCTGGTTTTAATTCTTTTTAAAAAAAATAAATAGCAAGAAGATGGATTGCTGACCAAATTCCATACGGGAGATCCCTTGAGTCCTACTAGAGAGGGGGTGAGAAGGAATTAAAGGGCCCATTCAAAGAACGGAGGACAGCTGGGTCAGAAGCAAAGTCCAAAAACATGTGGCAGGTGATGGATGGAGAAAACAGACTAAAGAGCTCTCAGAGGCAGAGATTCAAAACCAGGGGGCTCCAAACACCAGGTGAGTTAGGAATCTGGTACCTTGGGCCAAGCTCAGAGATTCAGTTTGCCTGCAGCCAAACATGCAGGTGGGGCAGAGAGTAAGATGGGGGAGGGGAGTAGGGCCTGCTCCTTTAAAACACCCCTGACTCATGCAGAGAACTTTTGGCAAAGAACTTCACAGAAACAGGTGGACAAGAAGTGATTGGCTTTTTAAACAAAGTTGTAAAAATAATCTAGCCTGCATTCCAAGCCACATCTTGAACTTGAGACAACTTCATAAATTTACTGTTTTTATTTTTAGCATCATCCTAGCAGAGAAAACCCAATGAAGAAAGGAGGCAAGAGTCAAGTCATAGCACATAGATCCCTGAGACTAAAAGACTTTTTTCCCCTCTTGGGTCTTTATTCATCATGCATTAAATATGAATGGTGGATATTTTTATTTTATAAAAGTCAAAATGTTGATATTCAGATAAAGGACCCAGGAGCAGGCATATCTCTCTGAACTGAAGCCTAGTCTGGTCTACATATGAGTCTTGGGACAACTAGGGATAAATAGTGAGACTCTAGCTATTATAAACAAACAAACAAGTAATAAGCAAATGTGCAATGATAGCATCTTACAAATAAACAAACAAACAGACAAATAACAAAAGTGCAGATGATGGCATTTTACATATCCTTCAACAGAAATGTTGTTTTGTTTTCAACTAATGTTGCATTTGGAAAATTAAAATGAATGAAATCTCTCATGTTCAGGATTTTACTAGGAGAATGAGGGGTATGTGACTGTCTTTCCAATGCATCCTCTGTCCTACTCTCTCTAGTGTTTGTAGCCTGCATTTTGTTACTCCCAAGAAGCTAAAATTGAAATCAAATTGATATAGCATAGATAATTCTCGACCCATGTTTCTTTAAATCTATTGTCTAATTCACATTAGTTCCCAAGTACACAGAACATTTAAAAAGGCACAAGGACATTCAGGGGGTTGAGACCTACTTTACGGTGCACTGAAGCCATACTTTCAGGAGAAATAAGTAAGGCCTCCCTCTTTCTTTCACTATTTATTAGAAATAACAGCTCTTTTTTTCTTGTTCAGTTAGTGCCCCCATCCCTTTATTTCATGTTTTTAAGCTTTCTTTTCTTTCTTTCCAGTTTATTTTATTTTTTCTCTCACTTCACTTCTTTTCTTTCTTTCCTTTCCTTTCTTTCTTTTCTTTTCTTTTCTTCTGACAGTCTCCCTTTCTTCCTGGGAATTCCAAACTGACCTTAATGCACAACTGTCTTAACTCCAACCTCAGTGCTGAAATCATGAGCTTACACATTTCTTCTGCTGGCTTGATTTTCATTGTTTAGGTATGAACTAAATCCCAAAAGTGACTTTGCCCACCTGAATCATAGATACATCTATATGCCTAAATATATGAAATAAAAGCTCCTCATAAAGAAATAGAAGGATTTCTTTATTGTTGAGACTGTAACTAGTCCATCTGCCTCTTACAGTTGAGAAGAACATGGCAGATGAGGGGGGCAGGGACAATACATGGGCATGAAAGCTAAGGACAGTTCTAACCTAATTCAGCCATTTACATGCTAGATAAAACTGTATAATTAAGTACCAGTAAACATCAGTAGTACATGCATGTGTATGGTCTGATACGTAGTAGGGACCACAAGGAGATATCTATGTATTAAACTACACCTAAGGCTAGACTGGAAACATAGTGTAAGGATATTATGGATATCAAGGCTCAACTTTAGCTTTGCTTTCTCATCTGTCTCCTACATGCGAGAAACTCCAGGAATTTGAATTTATAAGGAGTGAAACAAGCAAGAATATTCTTGTTTGTTGGTATTGCTGGGGTATGTAGTGCCTGGTGCTGGTCTTCTCTTATGGACATAACACAAACAGTAGACATGGACTAACTTATAACATGGGGGTGGGGTGAGAGATGAGAGGCTGTCACCATAGCTAATGGCCTATTTTTGCTTATTACTTTTTAAAGATGCAGTCATCCTTTTATAGATGCTCTATTTATTCTCAACTAATTAATGGCTGATTCTTTCACCTTCTTCACTAGTTTTTTTCAATATTTATGCTGACTTTTAGTAGAAATAATACTTATAGCAGTAGGCTTTCTGCATTTCTTTAGAACAGGCTAATGTCTCTTTTCCCTTACCCTCATACATATCAAAAGCATTTACACAAATAAAATTATTAGGCTTAAACTGCAAATCAAATAGCTCTCATAAAGTAATTTATTATCTACTTACTTCATCCAAAATGTTCGTTTTCCAGTTAATAGATAAAGGAATCTTGCATAAAATCTTACGTTTTGGTGATATTTGGGAAAGCGTGCATTTTGCCTGCTATAAGAATTCCTTCACTTTGAAAGTATTACTTTTCCCAAGGTAAATTATTTCCCATTATATGATAAGCTAAAGATTATCTTACATATTTTTAAAATTGCAAGGGAAACAGTTAATGCTGCTCAATGAATGCCAGGTATCCATGATCTAATCAAGATATCTGTTCAAAGAGATTTGTCCAAGAGCAAGAGGATCTCTGAGAGGAAGAGATCTATTAAAGTTAGAAAGAATACTGAGTCCATGCATTTTAATGACTGACCTCTAAGAAGAGAAGAAGGCAATTGTAAATACACTTATACTTCTGTGATCTATGTCTGTGGAGTCATGGGCCATTGGAAGAGATGACATGTGACTCCAAGAGGGACTAACACATTATAGCCACTTATCTCTACAGGCTAAGGATTCCTTGTCTTCTTACAGCCTAGAGATCAGAGAAGTCACTATGTACTTGCTGAAGTCTGAAGTTGCGGTCCTGCCATAAGAGTTATTACCACTGAGGATCTAGTCACATAAATAAAGATACAATTGCATATTTTGAAGTTCTTTATGTAATCACTAAAAAAGTTCATATATAGTCAACCACCAGCAATGTAGACAGACATCACTGACCTTTAAATACTTAAAGAGCAACCTAAAATGGGACAGATTGATCAGGTGGGAAAGACATGGCACAGAAAACCCAGACAAGAGCCTAAGTGAGGACTGTGATCTCATATACAGCTGTGGAGTTAAAAGTACAATAGCTGGAACATGGCCTCATCGCAGAGATGCAACTAGAACCTGCCTACCTTGATGGTAAAAGCTGGTAGTGAGCTTCCCACAACTGACCTGGATGTTCACCGTCCAGGACAGGATACTGGCAGTTTGAGTTTCTTAATTGCATGAGAAAGGCAGATGAGACAGTTGGCAGTGCTTCTGCGTATGCAGACAACTTGTTTCTGTTGGTCAAGAGGCACTGCTGACTTCTTCTTGGCCAGAGCTGAAATTAAATAAAAATAAATAAATAAATAAATAAATAAATAAATAAATAAATGAATGAATGAATAAATAAATAAGTTAATAAATAGATTCATTTGAGTGTCCTGGATTCTCAGTTGTTTCTAGCTGGTCTGGAGCCATGTGCCAACTCCAAGGACAAACAATGAGTCTTATAAAGCTTAGTCTCCAGCAACATAAATACTAGAAAATCATTGAAAACTTGTGATTGTCTTCTCAATATTTTTAGGTAGAGGGCTAGGAGGATGATAAGAATTAACTATCCATCACTTAACTTCCTATTTGATACACCTAATGTTAATCTTTATATGTAATATATATTATCTTTTTAGAGTATTTATATCTTTAACTTTTTAAATTTGGAACTTGGGGTTACTTTTTGCCATTTAAAAAAAACGAGTATACTATGATTGCAATAGTTTGGAAAATTTGTAGACTTTGGATGAAACAAAGTAAACATTAAATGTATGTATAAATTATTGTCTTAAACCTATTGAGTTCCTTTGAACATCTGAAAACATATATTAGCATGAAAATATTCTAGCACTTTAGGGAATAATGTAAGAACTTATATGTGATATTAATTTTAATTATCAACTTAACATTACCTAGAATCACCTGAGCAGAGTTTCAGGGAGGGATTTATACTGGGTTGGCCTGTGGGCTTTATATGTGAGGGGTTGTTTTAATTAAGTTAATTGATGTGGGAAGACACAACCCAGTATGATAGCACAATTCTCAAGGTAGGCGGGGCTTGTCGAACTGCCTTAAAGTTGAGAAATCCAGCTGAGTTTAATTTAAGCAGGTGAGCATGTATACATTCTCTTCTTTTTGTTCTTGCCTATAGATGTGCTACAACCTAGCACTTTGTAGTCCCTAGAATTGACTTCTCTACAGTTGTTGACTCTAATCAATAATTGAAAGATGAAGTGAACCCTTTGTCTCTCAAGTTTCTTTTCTGTCAGAGTGATTTATTACAGCAACTGAAGTGACACTACAATACTTACTATAAAATTGTTTATTCTTCTTTGAATCAAACTGTGAACAATGCATTTTTTGGTTGCCCCTCTAGTATGTCATTATACTTAGATTTTATACTTCTAAGACTTTTCTTTTGTCTTATTCAACCGTATATCATTACCAATTAGCATACATCGTATACAGGAGTTATTTAGTAAACAAATGGGTGTCAAGAGAAGAATAAAAGGTTGACTCCTTGAGCAAAAATACTTCTCATTTTGAAAAGAGAGTTGACAAATCTGAGAACCTGATGGGATAAAAATGAATTGAAAATATATGCTAATGGCATGCAAATGTCAGGCATTTGTGAATCACAGTCAAGATGGAGGGCTAACACTTCAATACTATGTTAAATGTTTGTTGTAGATTGATCCTAAAATATGTTCAAAAGCTCCCTTCCTAGCCTGAGGATAGTGAGAGACTCACTTTATCAGTCTACCATCAAGGTTGTAATTAAGTCATTGAGTCTGTGGCCTGTATTTATAACTACAATACATGATCAAGGATTATAAACACCAGGAAAGCTGTGTTATCACACTGTCTAATTATCACATTAAGAGAATGACAACAGGGATTCTTTTCATCCCTTACTAGAAAGAAGAAATCTGGCAGTACCTGGGAGTTCACTTTGATGTTGGATTTGTAAAAGAAAGTATCAAAGATGGACCTGTTTTCAAACAGAACATCGGATGCTGGTTTCATCCTGGCAGTCAGATCTCTTTTGCACCACCACAGTTTGCTTTGAAGTGGCATAGCCTAGAGTTTGTTATTAGCATCTTTTTATTTCAGGTAAAACAATGAAATTTAAGAGGGTGGAAGAAAAATCAGCAGAGCTCAAAGTCAGCAGCAGGTGTTTAAGTTGATTTCTGAAATGTGTAACTTACTAGCAGTGTGGAGGGCATGAATAGATCAGGAGTTCTTCAAAGTATTCCAAATTGAATATCCATGTCATGACCCATTGTAATCAAAATCTTTGAAAAAAACGGAGAAAAGAATATTGTGTGTTAGTTCTATACTTGGGCCATCTTTTGAAGATCTAATGAAAGATGCTCTTCACATGTTTGGGAGCACAGTGGTCATTCTTTTTTTTTTTTTTTACTAATTATTTTATTCGTTTACATTTTGAATGATATTCTCCTTCCTGATTTCCCCTTCACAAACACCTCATCCCATTTCCCTTCCCCTTTCCCTTTGCCTCTATGATGGTTCTCCTCCACCCACTCACACACTCCTGCCTCACCACTCTAGCATCCCCCTATGCTGGGGCATCAAGTCTCCAAAGGACCAAGGGCCTGCTCTCCTATGATACCAGACAAGGCCATCCTCTGCTGAACTTGTATTTGGAGCTATGGATCACTCCATATATACTCTTTGGTTGGTGGTTTAGTCCCTGGGAGCTCTGGGTGGTGTGGTTAGATGATATTGTTCTTCCTATGTGGCTGTAGTACTTTTCAGCTCTTTCAGTTGCTTCCCCTAGCTCTTCCATTGGAGTCCCTGGGATAGTAAATTAAGGAATAGAGGATCTATCTCTGGGCAGTCCTCCCTAAGTAGAGTGCAAATACAGCAACTCAAGGGATTCCTTTGTAGGCTCTAGTGACAGATGCTGTATCTCATCAATGGGAAGTCTGGAAGAGTGCATTTGCAAAACCTGGTCATTCATACGTGCAGTTTTTCTTTATGAATTATGTTTATGTTCTACTTCAAATTCTGGCTCCAACCAGGTTCCTCCACTGAGAGGGCAGTTTTATAGTCATAGTGGAGAAATCTTTTACCTAGGTAAGATATCATATCCAGATTGCATAATCCCCACCAAAGTTTTATTCATTTATCTGTATTCCCTCTTCATTTAATACCTGATGTCTATCAATAAGGCCAGATAAAACTACCCCGTTATGTTTCTGTTTTTCTTTTCTCTCTCTCTTCCTCCTTCACTGCCTCCCTCTTTCCATTTCTTTGTTCGTTCTTTCCTTCCTTTCTTTTTTATTTTTCATTTGATTGGCATTTCCAAAGAACAGGTTGTCATGGTATTAGCATTTTCCCAGGCACAAGTTCTTGAGGAGTGTGATTATTAATGTTCTAAGATGATTGGAGTTGAAGAGGTAGCTGCTTTTTAGCCAACTTTTACATTCTTTCTATAGATTAGCAACCTTCTGATTGTTTCTGGTTTTAAATACAGTGTTTTATACTAAGCAGAACTTTGGGGATGGAGCGTGGTGTCCTAATCAGTTGGGCTGAGAGTCTGACTACTGAATGATTTTCCTAGGCCAGTGAGTAGAAATAACAAATCAACCCTAACCATAACACCTTCATGGTCCCACTTAATAATTCAAACACTTTCACTGAAAAAATAAAGGTGATTTAAAAGGAACAAAACACTGATCAGTAACCCAATAGAGGACATACAAGTCACAAAACAAAAAGAAACTAAGGCCATGTGACTTCTCCAAAATTTAAGATTCTCGTAGTATTTACTTCCACTCACAGTTGGGTGACCTCTGAGAAGAACAATAAAAATTAATGAAAGGAAGAAAGGAAGGAAGGAGGGAAGAAAGGAAGAAAGAAAGCACAAGATAGTCAAAAGAAAGGTTATAAGTATGTTCAAAGAATAAAGGGGGATAGGAAGAAAGTCTTAGATTAATTCAAAGAGAACTCAAAGAAGGAGGTAACTGAAATAAGAAAGTTGCTATAAGATATTAAAGTGGAATTAAATAAAGAGCTATGGACACTGAAAAAATCAAACTGCAATAATGAAAATGAAAAGTTCAATAAGTCAATTAAAAAGTGAGTGGAAAACCTCACCAATAGATCAATTGACAAGAACATAGTTTTAGGGCTTGAAGAAAAGTAGGAGAATTCCTACTTTTAGATATTGACAAGAATCAGTTATTAGGAAAGTATGAATAGAACATATGATATTCATGGGATATCTTCATTGTGGGCCTGCCTAGTGATCTGAGTTCTGTCTGTCTGTCTGTCTGTCTGTCTGTCTGTCTGTCTGTCTATCTATCTATCTATCTATCTATCTATCTATCTATCTATCTATCATCTATAATGCCCTAGTTTTGCGTACTCTGTTTTAGTTTGTAGCTATTGAGAATAGTAAACGGTTACAAGCATTTTTGGACATGTCATATGCTACACAAATGCACACATCTCTAGTCACGGGAGTTAGTGCAGTATTTTCCTCTTTCAGATCTGATCTTAAGAGTCTTTGCTTCAGATTCAATAACTCAAGTGAAAAACAGAAATCTCTACATTGACCTGCAGGGCTCTGCACCTCCTGAATTTCATCCCCCATTCCCTTTCCGCCCACCCCTTTCCTTGCTTGAAACAGGGAAGGCTCTTTCCCATCCAGAACGTAGTAACCCACAGTAGCTCCTCTGTGCCCACATGGGTGCCCTTCTGCCACCTCCTGAGCCTATTCCTTCTATTTCCTGGTGTCAATCAAGTTGTCAACCCCACAGGGAAGATTTCTCTTGCTCTTCTCCACCTTCACTTTTACAACAATGTTTACTTCTTAACAGTTATCACATCTGGAACTTTCTCTTCTTTATTTATATCTATTTCTAATCTTTCAAAATTTCTTGGAAACTCAGAGGTGAGAGGAAGGGAGAGAAGAATTCTTGGAAGGTCATGGTCCACTTACCATGTTGGTACAACAGTAATTCTGCTTCTTGAACTGCTGGGATTTTCCATTTGAATTTGGAATATTTTCTTAATAAATGTGATTATGTTATACATAATTTAAGTGCACATTTGTTTGACATAATTCTTGTTGCCTTTAATTGTTTTGTTAGAGAGTTTCATATTTTGTATAAAATATAGTAGTAAAAGTAGTGTAGTATAAAAGTCATTTTTACCCCAGTGTGCTCTCTCATCTCTGTCTTTCCCAATGACACTTCTCAACAGCCTACCCCTTATAGTTCACCTTATTTCTTTGTTTTTCTTTCCACTGAGTTTAATTAAAATTTTTTTCCCTCAGTTGAAATGTGGGGTTATTTACTGGACCAAGGGAAACCTTTCAGTGGCTACATCACTGAAAAAAATCACACTTCTTCCCCAAACTTTGTGTTTATTTTTATTACTGAAATTAGAGTGAACAAAAAAAGCAAACTTATACAACTATACTGCTCATGTCCAAAATGTATCAAACTATGGAGATAAGTAGCGCCATCAATGTCAAAACATTTAACCCAGGAAATACTAAGGAACATGAGGTGAGTGTGGACCCAGTTCTGGAGGTATTGAAGATCCAAGAGCCCTGAAGGAGAGCAGCATGCTCGTGGTCATGGGGCACTGACAGCAAACCACTGAAAACAAAGTAAGCTGATGCTCTTATAATTACAGGAGAAATTGCCAGAGAACTCATCCGGGACAGTTCAAGGATGGTTCATCAAATCGGGAAAGAAAAAAAACAATACTTTGGTTGCTAACCAGAAATCTTTTAAAATTCTTATATTTTAACTGTTTTTATCTTTTATTCTGTGCAACAGTTAACAATATCTACATTGTATTGTAACATAGAGGGAGGGAGTAGATAAAATACTGGTGATGACAGCTCAGTGGCTGGACTGAGAAGAAACTCTAAATCCCAAATATAAATTTGCACACACAAATACACACACACACACACACACACACAGAGAGAGAGAGAGAGAGAGAGAGAGAGAGAGAGAGAGAGAGAGAGAGAAATAGGGAGAGAGAGAATCGTGAAAACAAGTGGTCGCTGTCAGGCAGATCCACTACAGCTCTCTGGATCCCTCTATAACCATAACATTTGTAGTGTGTCCTCCACAAATAGGTAAGATTCACTGAAGATTATTCCTACAGCTAGTGCTGTTCAACAGAAAAGCCCAATGACATGATAGCACCCAGATACAAGGAGCACAACAATGCATCAAAGTTAAACAGATTATGCTATGAAGTGTTTACTCACCCACCATATTCTCTCAATGTTTTGCAAGCGAGCTACCACTCATCAAGTACCTCGATAACATTTTCAGGAAAAGTACTTTAACAACAGTGAAGCATAGAAAATACTCTTTAAGATTTCACTGGTGCCCAAAGCATAATTTTTTTAATGCTACAATAATAAACAAGCTATAGATTATTGATTGCAATAGGCCTTGGTTGGTTGATAAAAACTTTTGATTAAAAGTTTTAATCAAAAACTTCAACTTCACTCAACAGACACCATGACCAAGGCAAAACAGTGTTCCAGGAGAGTGCTACAGGATGGGAGACCCAGGAGAAGGGCATCTCTGAGTTTAGAAGTGTTGGCTCAAGAAAAGACTACACTCTACCCACATTTCTGACTCCAGAGGAAAACACCTAACACCATCTGGGACCCTGGTGCACTGGGGCTCTGAGAAAAGGCAGCGCAGGCCATCCTGGTAGCTGCCCTCACGGAGAGCCAAAAGAAGACCCCACGAGCAAATTGAGCCTCAGGACCACAGGTAAGACCAACTTTTCTACTCCAAGCTATCTGCTTGGTGGACTCAGGACACACAGAGGCAAAATTCCTCTGGGACCGGACACTTTCGGTTTTTAGCTGAACTTCCAACCTCGCAGATCCCGGCCGACAGCTCACTGCTCCCAAACCCCTTGGGAGAGAGAGCTCACCGCCTGGACAGGTGGGCACTCCTGAGACTGCAGGGCAGGAGAGACCACCAATACTTCCCACTCCTGCCCACTTCCTGGTACAAGAGGAAAATGTATAGGGCCTCTGGGAACCGGAAGATAGGGGCACTCAAACAGCAGGTCCCCTGCGATGCAGACACCACCCAGACCTGAAGGGACCCGGTCAACATTTCTCTGCACCCAAATCCCATGGGAGGGAGAGATAAACCTTCAGTGGGGCAGACACGCTTGGGAAGCCAGAAGAGACTACACTCTGCCCATGTTTCTGACTCCAGAGGAAAACACCTAATGCCATCTGTGACCCTGATGCACAGAGGCCAAGGGAAAAGGCGGCACAGGCCTCCTGGTTGCTGCCCTCACTGAGAACTCAAAAGCAGCCCCCCATGAGCAACTTGAGCCACAGGACCACAGCTAAGACCAAATTTTCTGCTCCAAGCAACTTGCTTGGTGGACTCAGGACACAGGCCAACAGGAACAGCTGAAGACCAGTAGACAGGAAAGACTACACACCCGAAAGCAGAACACTCTGTTCCCATAACTGGCTGAAAGAAAACAGGAAAACAGGTCTACAGCACTCCTGACACACAGGCCTATAGGACAGTCTACCCAATGTCAGAAATAGCAGAATAAGGTAACACCAGAGACAACCTGATGGCGAGAGGAAAGTGCAGCAACCCAAGCAACAGAAACCAAGACTACATGGCAACATTGGAGCCCAATTCTCCCACCAAAGCAAACACTGAATATCCAAACACACCAGAAAAGCAAGATCTAGATTTAAAATCACATTTGATCATGATGCTGGAGGACTTCAGGAAAGACATGAAGAACTCCCTTAGAGAAATGCAGGAAAACATAAATAAACAAGTAGAAGCCTATAGAGAGGAATCACAAAAATCCCTGAAAGAATTCCAGGAAAACACAAACATAATCTCACATCCAAATATGAATATAACAGGAAGCAATAATCACTATTCCTTAATATCTCTCAATATCAATGGTCTCAACTCCCCAATAAAAAGACATAGATTAGCAAACTGGATACACAATGAGGACACTGCATTCTGCTGCCTACAGAAAATACACCTCAGAGACAAAGACAGACACTCCCTCAGAGTGAAAACTGGAGAACAACTTTCCAAGCAAATGGTCTGAAGAAGCAAGCTGGAGTAGCCATTCTAATATCAAATAACTAAAAGTCATTTTAGGTCTTCTATGAAGGTCTTCTATGAAGGTCTGATAGAATTTTGCACCGAACCCATCTGAACCTGGACTCTTTTTGGTTGGGAGATTTTTAATGACTGCTTCTATTTCTTTAGGAGTTATGGGGTTGTTTTAATTGTTTACCTGTTCCTGATTTAACTTTGGTACCTGGTATCTTTCTAGGAAATTGTCCATTTTCCAGATATTCAAGTTTTGTTAAATGTAGGCTTTTGTAGTAGGATCTGATGATTTTTTGAATTTCCTCTAATTCTGTTGTTATGTCTCCCTTTTCATTCCTAATTTTGTTAATTTGGACACATTCTCTGTGTCCTCTGGTTAGTCTGGCTAAGGGTTTATCTATCTTGTTGATTTTCTCAAAGAATCAGCTTTTGGTTCTATTGATTCTTTGTATGGTCCTTTTTGTTTCTACTCGGTTGATTTCAGCTCTGAGTTTAATTATTTCCTGCCTTCTACTCCTCCTGGTTGTATTTGCTTCTTTTTTCTCTAGAGCTTTTAGGTATGCTGTCAAGCTGCTGATATATGCTCTTTCCTGTTTCTTTCTGCAGGCACTCAGCGCTATGAGTTTTCCTCTTAGCACAGCTTTCATTGTTTCCCATAAGTTTGGGTATGTTTTATCTTCATTTTCATTAAATTCTAAGAAGTCTTTCACTTCTTTCTTTATTTCTTCCTTGACCAGGTTATCATTGTGTAGAGCATTGTTCAACTTCCATGTATACATGGGCGTTCTTTCCTTATTGTTATTGAAGAACAGCTTTAGCCTGTGGTGGTCTGATAGGACACATGGGATTATTTCTATCTTTCTGTATCTGTTGAGGCCTGTTTTGTGCCTGGTTATATGGTCAGTTTTGGAGAAAGTACCATGAGGTGGTGAGAAGAAGGTATATCCTTTTGTTTTAGGATAGAATGTTCTATAAATACCTGTTAAGTCCATTTGTTTCATAACTTCTGTTAGTCTGTCTATGTCTCTGTTTAATTTCTGTCTCTATGATCTGTCCATTGATGAGAGTGGGGTGTTTAAATCTCCTACTCTTATTGTGTGAGGTGCAATGTGTGCTTTGAGCTTCATAAAGGTTTCTTTTATATATATAGGTGCCCTTGTGTTTGAAACATAGATATTTAGGATTGAGAGTTCATATTGGTGGATTTTTTCCTTTGATGAGTATGAAGTGTCCTTCCTTATCTTTTTTCATGACTTTTGGTTGAAAATTGATTTTATTCAATATTAGAATAGCTACTCCAGCTTGCTTCCTCAGACCATTTGCTTGAAAAGTTGTTTTCCAGCCTTTTACTCTGAGGTAGAGTCTGTCTTTGTCTCTGAGGTGTGTTTCGTGTAGGCAGCAAAATGTTGGGTCCTCATTACGTATTCACTTTGTTAATCTATGTCTTTTTATTGGGGAGTTGAGACCATTGATGTTGAGAGATATTAAGGAATAGTGATTATTCCTTCCTGTTATATTCATATTTGGATGTGAGATTGTGTTTGTGTGCTTGTCTTCTCTTTGTTTTGCTGCAAAAACGTTAGTTTCTTGCTTTTTCTAGGTTGTAGCTTGTTTCCTTGTCTTGGGCTTTACCATTTATTGTCCTTTGTTGGGCTAGATTTGTAGAAATATATTGTGTAAATTTCTTTGTGTCATGGAATATCTTGGTTTTTCCATCTATGTTAATTGAGAGTTTTGCTGGATACAATAACCTGGGCTGGCATTTGCGTTCTCTTAGGGTCGTGTGACATCTGTCCAGGATCTTCTGGCTTTCATAGTCTCTGCTGAGAAGTCTGGTGTAATTCTGATAGGTCTGCCTTTATATGTTACTTTTTCCCTTACTACTTTTAGTATTCTTTCTTTATTTTGTGCCTTTGGTGTTTTGACTATTATGTGATGGGAGGAGTTTCTTTTCCGGTCCAATCTATTTGGAGTTTTGTAGGTTTCTTGTATGTTTATGGGCATCTCTTTCTTTAGGTTAGGGAAGTTTTCTTCTATCATTTTTGTTGAATATATTTACTGGTCCTTTGAGTTGGGAGTCTTCACTCTCTTCTATACCTATTATCCTTAGGTTTGATCTTCTCATTGTGTTCTGGATTTCCTGTATGTTTGGGATTTCCTGTATGCTTTTTCTGTTTTACATTATCTTTGACAGTTGTGTCGATGATTTCTATGGAATCTTCTGCTTCTGAGATTCTCTCTTCTATCTCTTGTATTCTGTTGGTGATGCTTGTATCTACGACTCCTTGTCTCTTCCTTTGGTTTTCTATATCCAGGGTTGTCTCCCTTTGTTCTTTCTTTATTTTTTCTATTTCCATTTTCAATTTTTTCATCTGTTTAATTGTGTTTTCCTGTAATTCTTTCAAGGATTTTTGTGTTTCATCTCTAAGGGCTTCTATTTGTTTACTTGTGTTTTTCTGCATTTCTCTAAGGGAGTTCTTTATGTTTTTTCTAAAGTCCTCCATCTTCATGATCAAATGTGATTTTAAATCTCAATCTTGCTTTTCTGGTGTGTTTGGATATTCAGTGTTTGCTTTGGTGGGAGAATTGGGCTCTGATGATGCCATGTAGTCTTGGTATTTTTGCTTGGGCTCCTGCACTTGCCTCTCGCCATCAGGTTGTCTCTGGTGTTACTTGTTTTGCTATTTCTGACAGTGGCTTGACCTTCCTATAGTCCTGTGTGTTGGGAGTGCTGTATACCTGTTTTCTTGTTTTCTTTCAGCCAGTTATGGGAACAGAATATTGTGCTCTCAGATGTGTAGTTGTTCCTGTCCAGTGGCTTTCAGCTGTCCCTGTGTGCGGGAACCAGAAATAGGCATGCCCCTACTTCTCCTAGGTCCCTGTGCGTAGGGGACCCAGATGGCACTAGGTGTTTTCCTCTAGATTCAGAAATGTGGGCAGAGAGTTGTCTTCTCTGGTTTCCCAGGCATGTCTGCCCCTCTGAAGGTCTAGCTCTCCCTCCCACGGGATTTGGGTGCAGGGAGCTGTTTGACTGGGTCCTTTCAGATCCGGGTGCAGTGTGGACCACAGGGTTCCTGCAGCTTGACTGCTGCAATCTTCCCATGCCAAGGGGCACTCTACAGTTTTCTCTTGGGCCAAGGATGTGGGCAAAGGTGGGCAGAAGTGGTGGTCTCTCCTGCCCTGAAGTCTCAGGATTGCCCATACTTCTTGGTGATTCGCCCTCTCCCGGGGGTGTTGGGAGCAGGGAGTTGTGGGCTGGGATCAGCGAAGTCTGAGCGCCAGCTCTGGATTTTATTTTTAATCTAGTCTTTTTAAATTTTATATTTAACCTATTCAGCTAACTTATATCTTTTCATTCTAGAATTGAGATGAATAATACATAAAGGTATTATTCAAAGGTATGTGTTTGTTGCTCTCATATTTTTCTTTTTTTTTTTTTTTTCAATCAGCAAGAGGGTTTATTGGAAAACACAGGTACCTGCGGGCACACAGTCTCTTCGGAGGACTTGCGCGCCCAGCAGCTCCAGCATGGGGCTTTTATAGGGATTGGGGAAGCAGAAGCGGGCGTACAGAAGCAGATGCATAGTTACGGGGATTGGTGGATTCAAACGAGGCACATAGACATGTTCACATATGATTGGCTATTTCACATGATGAGGTAATAAGGTATAGCTACACACATTGGCAGGTTTGGGGCGTCCTGGATGTCGGGGGCTGGGGGCTTATCTCTTCCTGCCAGGTGGCCTGTGAGTGGTACTCCTGGTCTGTTCTGCATTCCTTTCCTTTTATGGTCTGTTAGTTTTCACGGTGACTCGGCCCTAGGTATCTGGGCGTGCCTGGGCTCGTTCAAGCCTGTTGCAACTCTGAGTTAAGACTCATGGGGTGGGTCTTTCATTTTCCCCCATTTTCTTTTAGACTTGAGTAAAATCCTTTACTCAAATCGAATTCTAAGGAATCTCTTCCTGTTGTCTTACCCTCTGGTATTGTTGGGTGAGAACAAGCGTCTGAATGACTGAGAGTCTGTTCTTTATGAACTGCATCAATCTGTTTAGAATGCAGGGGCCAAAGAGGAAGATTAGGAGGAGGATGATTAAGGGTCCCATCAAGGTGGACACCAGGGTAGCAAACCAAGGGGATCGGTTAAACCACCCCTCGAACCAGCCTTGTTGGGAATCAAACAGCTTCTGTCTCTGGGCCAAGCGTTCTCGGAGCTTAGCCATGTTATCTCTCACTAATCCTGTATGGTCTGCATAGAAACAACATTCTTTCAGTGTAGCACACAGGTTCCTTCTTTAAGGAATATCAGGTCTAATCTTCTCCTATTCTGAATGACTACCTCTGAGAGGGAGGTTAGGTATTCTTGGAGGTCAGCTAAAAAGTCTTTCACTCTTTTTATATCTGAGTCAATGGCAGTTCTGAATGTATGTGTTTGTTGCTCTCATATTTTTCTTTTTGTAGTCTTATTCCCACTTTGTATTTCCATAATTATAGTATTATTTACTTTTTTCCTTTAGTCTCCTTTTTAAAATAATTATTCATATAACGTATATAATTCACTCTGTGTGTGTGTGTGTGTGCGCGTGCGTGCACATGGGCGTGGCAGCGCTTTGTCTTCATGTACACCAGAAGGAGACATTAGATCTCATTATAGATGGTCATGAGCCACCATGTGGTTGCTGGGAATTAAACTCGGGACCTCTGGAAAAGCAGCCAGTGCTCTTAACCAGTGAGCTGTCTCTCCAGCTCTTTCTGTAGGCTTCTCACTATTCCTATTCATTTCTTCAGTCTGAGGGATTGTTATCTTTAGTAGGACTGGTCTTGTGGACAATAATTGTCTCAGGCTGTTTATATCATGAAAGATATTCTTTCTCCTTCAATGGCATATTGATAGCTTTTCTGGGGAATGTAGTCTGGATTGTGATTTGTGCTGTTTTAAAATTTGGAGAACAGTGCTCAGTGCTTCTCTGACTTTTAAATGGATAGGTTTTGTTTCAGATGTGATTGCAGTGTTACTCTTGCAGATTTAATCTCTGTTCCCTCCTCTCTTTTATTGGTCTGTATATTTAGTATTTTATTAATAGTTTTTCATGGTGAGTTTTTCTTTTAGTCCTTTTTGGCATAATATGTCTGTTATTGTTGTTGTTTTTGTTGTTGTTGTTTTAATTTAGGGAAATTTTCCTTTATGATCTCGCTGTACACCTGGTCTCTCCCATTGATCTGGAATTCTTCATCTCTGTATATAATTCACAGATTTGGTTTTTTTGTGATGACCCAAAATTTCCACATATTTTGGGTGTATGTATTTATATTCTTTGCTTGTGTTTTCCAGCTCCTGTACTTTATCTGCAAGTGCTAATATTCTGCCTTCTACTAGATCCATTTTAGTGATAAGGCTTTCCTTCAACTTTTCTATTTAAATTATTGAATTTTCAATTTCATCTTCATTACCCCTTGGGTTTTCTTAAATTATATTTCCCTTTACTGAAATCAGTTTTTAGATCCGGATTTTATTCGTCATTTCATCTAGTCATACATTTGGGTTTTCTTGGACCTATCTCAGGGACTTATTCCTTTTGTCTTTATATTCATTGAGGTGTTTGTCTGTGTTGTCATTAAATTCCTTGAATGCTTTGATCATGCTTATGAGTGTTTTCTCAAATTCTGTGTCCTGTGGTTTGTCTAGATAATTATCTCTAACCTTTCTACAGGACTGGTGGGTTTAGGCAGACACATACTGTCTTAGCTTTTCCTGTAGTTTGTGTGTTTGTGTTTTGACCTTGGCACATATACTTCTTCCATTGATTATGTCAGAAGTGAGAATTTAGGCTGTCTCTGTTGAATTAAAGTTTGATTTTATTTTATTGTTGTTGTTGTTGTTACCCAAGCAATCAAATCAGTTGTGAGGAGCTGATCAGTCAGTTCTGTTGCTATCTTTCAGTCTCGCCCATGTTGATATTGGTTTAGAAGAATGAGTTCAGTTCAGCTGTGGCCACAAATATATGTGAGTAGGACAGATGGCAAGCTGCATTGTCTGAGCTCTGTTTGAGAATGTGACCATACTGTGTATTAGCTAGAGTCTTGGGCAGCCACCAGGCTAGGCCAGTACACAGAGTACGTGATTGAGTCTAGGGCTAAGTACTGGGGACAATGTAGGTGGGTAATGGTTTGGCAAATTCACAAGGCTATCCCAGTGCATAGGATGCATGATTCAGACTAGAGATCATTTGGGATAGCAACAGTGAGGACCAGCATGGCTCACTGGCCTGAGCGGACCCATGGGACCTTTCTCTTTGTCTTGTATGTATGCCCTATTACATACCTGTACCCTTACCTTGGTTTCTAGGCAAAGTATTCATTGTTCCACTTTTTTTCCATTCCTCCACTTTAATCTGAAAAGTTATAGAATCCAGAAAGAATTCATGATTGATGCTTCCTATAAGGTTCTGCCTCACACCTTTGCATGGAATCAAAACTGTATCTAACACCATGCATCATATTATTTTTAGGCTTCCTTGTGTTTTTTAATTAAATCCCTTCCATTTTTAATACATTATTTATAGAAGACTGGTACCTAGCACACATGCTACAAAATATTTTAAATGAACAAAAACGTCCTATTTGCCAACATAGGCTTCCAGACCCAAACAGAGACAATGGGGCAGAGTATTAACTAAGGGAGTGGACATTCAAAAGCATGTCTTTACGGAGTATTTGCAAGCACACACAGAAAATCTGATATTCTGGTGGCTATAAAGATATATTCATATTCTGAATAAACATGAAGAATTATTTCAGATTCCTAGTGCTCATTTAAAAAACTGGGTGTGATAGTAGCATGTGCCTACAATCCCAGAACTAGAGAAGGTGGCAACTAGAGAAACCCAAGCTCATTCAGATTACCTTGTCTACCTCTTGTCTCCACATATGCGCATAAAGGTATATATTTATATAGAAGCACATTTGCACACACATATAAGTATAACACACACACACACACACACACACACACACACACACACACACACGCACCACACATGGCAGTTTTTGGAAACACCTATCATGATAAAGTGTGACAGTCTACACATCACTTCTATCGTGGATGTGTTTTCATTGAACAGTGATTTCCTGCTTTCTTTTATTATCTTTTCAATTTTATTGATTTGAATTTTCTCATTCTGTAGGTTTTTCTTTCAATTTTCTTGTGAGTCTAACTATATAGGTGTATGATAAGGTATTATAACTTTTTTTTATTCTCATCAACTTTCTTTCCATTTCTTTCATGATTTTATAATGGATCCAGTAGAATAACTGTTCTGTGCTTTCCCTACCCCTCAAATGCCCTTAATTTTATATGATTTTCCTATGTGACTTTTAAATTTCTTTTCTTCAAAATTCCATTTTGTTAATTTTGTTCTTGTCAGCTGTTTGATGAGTCGAATGTTTCCCATCTATTTATAGAAGCTCTACTGAGTGATTTTTTACATATGTGTACTTATTTTTTAAGCGTAGCTTCATGTGCTTTTACCAGACATTCATTCATCATTTTATAGCTTTAATCATTTCAGAACACATATTTTAAATTTTCTTTTGTGTAATTGTTTCATGGGGAGGTTCATGCAGATTGGCTAGTTATGTATTTTGGTAATTACATTTCGTTTCCAGTTCATTCTCAGCAGGAAGTAGTGTGCAGCATCACTGAAGTCTGTTTGAAGATCCATCCCTCCTGGGAGCTCAGCATGGCCTTTCATCAGGGATTCTGAGGTGTCTCTGACTTCCATGGAAAAACTTTCTCAGCTTGAGGTAGATACATTTTTGGTGAGCAGGTTAGCACTTTTAGATCTATTTTGTGTCTTCAATGTGGGTTAATTTAACTCCATCTCTCTGTAAGGGAACAACTGAATCCACAGTTCTAAAAGGTTATTTCTTTTTTTCTCTTTCTTTCCAAACTTCAGAACAAAAAAAAATCCTCCTCCTCTTTCTCTTCTGGTCTAAAACTTAAATGAATGTGGTTCACAATTCACTCTCTCATTGAACTTGCATCTTTTTTAATTTTCTAGTGTTATAAATCTGTGGACCCATTCATATTCCAAAGTTATCATTAAATCCTTATGCTTCAAAGACTTCACCACTGTCACAGTGCTTCCCCTAACCCTATTCTCAAGAAGCATTCTTACAGCTGCTCCCTACAGTACATTTATTTCCTGCCTACTTTTCTCTGCTCCCTCAGAATTTGTTTCATGAGACTTTTTTATGTATTAGGATTATATTTGTCTTAGTTTCTCCAGAATATATGCTTGATTTTCATAGGAAATTTCTAGGTCACTTTAATAATCAGTTTGTCTGAAATGCAATATGTTTCTCTGAGACAGAAGAGGAGATGGTAGATTTTAATAGTACAATCCAGAATGATTTCCACAGTGCCTTAATATAGAGCACAAATACTTAACTCTTTGGCTTCCTCTATGTCATGTGCCTGCTTCCTATAGCTTGAATATGATTGGCACTCTATTGGATCAGATTAACTATGACGACATGCAGGAAACTCTTACTGGGCCAGAGTATTTATCATTCCTTCATGGAAAGAGAGACATCGAAGATTTTCTAGGCTCCTTCCTGAAGCTACATAGACAGTAAGAACATTGCCAGGGAAGGGGAGGTGTAGTTTTTGTAAGTAGTACAAAAGTCCCAGGAGGTAGAGCTCTGGGATCCATCACCCATGCAGAAGTGAGGCTTTCAATGTAGTACGCGCTCCAGTTAAACCCAGTAATCTAGACTCGATGAATTTGTTTTGATCTGTTGCTCTCTCTGTCCACAGTACCTAGAAGTAGACTACCCAGAAAACATAGCACACCTGACATTTTAGATACTTGGGAACAAGATGGCTATCCCTGTGTTTAATTCACCCTCAGAATAGCAATGCCAGTGTATGTCTATGCATCTATTCAAAGACTTGCATTTTCTTCTTTGTGGCTGTGTGGTGAGAGGAACTGCTAGTATAGGAGAAGGGAATCTATTTGGTTTTACATTATATTTGATATATTCTCTTTGTCCCTTCAGTCTAGCAAGCTGCTGTTCAGACCGAGGTTGTTCATCAGAATTATCCATGGTGCATATGTAGGCACAAATACCCACTCATTATTAAAAATAGTTTCCTCAAAAAGGGTTTTTGAAGTGGTTAAAAATAAGATGGTGCAACAATTTTGCAATATGGCCAGCCTGGGACATATAAAAGGACATAAGGCAAAATAGAGCTGCTTAACCCTGGGTGATGATTTCTGTCGGCTAATTAAAACTGCATTTTCATTCCTTTCCCTACTTGGTGAAATAGCTCTGCAGGATTTTTCAGAAGCTAATAATCAGTATGACAGTGCACTGACTATTGCATCAACTTCATTCACTCTTCGCTGCTGGACTTTTAATTTCCTGGCTGGAAAAACATCATAGATTTCCAGTGAAGTCTTGCCACTGCTTCTTAGAAACAAACAATTCCCAGTCTCAGCCTGTCTGCCACGGTTCTTAAGTTTTCTAGTGGTTCCCCTTTTCTTCATATTTTATACTCAGTCCCTAGGGTGGAGCCTACGACGTGATGCTCAGTTAGTACTTCAAATTGCTCTTCCTAACGTTCGCCTTTGGACCGTGAACTCTTTTTGATCAAATCAACCAGAATGACTTTGTACTCACAGAAGCACATCATGGCTCCTTGGTTTGCTCAGAATCCATCAATCATTCTTCAAGCTTTTTAGTATAAAGACCTCCTAACACTATAAGGTCTTAGCCATCTGGGCCCAGTGATCTTGTCAACTCACCATCTTGCTTTGTTGAAACATGTCTCATACCTTTCGGCTTCCATGGTCTGGCCTTGGTTCTTCTGGCCACTGGGAGACACCTCTGGACCCCATCTCCCCAACTTATTCAAGTGTTTCTCAATGGTATTTTCTCAACAAGTTGCCACCAGAATCTTCCTTTCTGTTATCCTTTACAATTTTTTTAAAGATTTTATTTTCTTATTTTACATGTCCTCTTCATACACACAAGAAAAGGACAACAGATCCTATTACAGATGGTTGTGAGTCACCATGGGAATTGAACTCAGGACCTCTGCAAGAGCAGTGAGTGCTCTTAAACCCTGAGCCCTCTCTCCAGCCTCCTTTGTGTTATCCTTGACTTTGTTCTGTACAGCATTTTTTTCTCACATTCTGAACTGGTAGGTATTTGTTTATACTCTGTTATCCTGTCATTTTTGTTCAGTGTACTAGGTCCACAGAAGCAAATATGGCCAGCACTGTTTTCTGCAGTACTCCGTTCTACTTGTACAACACTGTAATTCACTGCTCTAGGAATGCAGTCATTAACTATACTCAGATGTTGGTGGTTATTTTGCTCTATATTGTGTCCAGCATTCCACTTGCTGTTTAAACTTACAATCCTATTCATCTAGAACCTCTGCACTTCAGAAAGGCATTTTTTTTTTAGGTCCTGATATGAGATTGTGAAATTTCCTCTTTAAGTCCAGGCTTTACTTTTTGTTTGTATAATTTAGAGAGAGGTGTTAAATAAATAAATAAATAAATAAATAAATAAATAAATAAATAAAAACCATGTATCCTATCTTGTCTTTCTTATGTGCTCACAAATCCTGACAAAAATGATGTCATTCCATGGGCTCACATAGATCTTGTGGTGAGATTTTTAACTACTGTAAACACATGATCTTCATAAAGGCACTAAGATACTAAATACTGTTATTAAAAAAGGGCTTAGACTTCAGGAAAATATTTTAACATTCAGTAACACACTATATGACAATAGCATTATTTAGCATTACTAACATCTATAAAACATAAATGTAGTTTTGTTTAATATTAAGTTTTAAATAGCCCCCAAAATATTTTCATAAGTATCATTTTGAGATAATGGTACTGGAAAGACTCTCAACATCATGACTATCTAGAACATTTATTATTTGTTTGTTTTTAAAGATTTATTTCATTTAAATTCTCTCCTCCTCTCTCTCTCTCTCTTTTTCTCTCTCTCTCCCCCCCCCGTGTGTGTGTGTGTCTGTGTGTGTGTCTCTGTGTGTGTGTGTGTCCGTACACATGTGAGTGTAGATATCAGCTAAGGCCAGAGGAGAGAGAAAGAGTTACCGGTTGTTATGAGCCACCCAATGTGGTGCTGGGGAAAAACCTAGGTGTGTTGGATGTGTGGAACGCTCTCTTGCCTACGAAAACATCTCTCTAGGTCAATTCAGTGCATTACTATGCTGAGTCTCCTAATAATAACTTTCCTCTGTTTTTCATTTGTTTAGAATTTTCTCTATATCTGTATCTATTTGTAAAATAGCTTTCTCATTATGAAATTCTTTCCCAACCATCTTTCCTCCTTTGAGCATTTTCATAACAGAGGCTCACTCTGCTGTTTCTGTTACCTACTCTCTCTCTCTTTCTTTCTTCCTTTCTTTCTTTCTTTCTTTCTTTCTTTCTTTCTTTCTTTCAGAGTCCTTTTGAAAATGACAAGCATTTCTCCCTTGTCACTTTCAAACATTTTATGTGCCGTAGTTTTCAGCACTCCCTCTTGACATGCCTTTTCATGGAAGTTTGGAGTTGTCAAACTCCTTGGATTTTACTGAGCCCCCCGGACATGTAATGCTGCAATGTTTTCCCTACAGCTCTGAACTTTAGTCACTGCTTCTCCTTCCTCTGGGTGTGAATGCTGATATGCATAACTGTGGTCCACTCTTCCCACAGGACCTGTTTGTCTTGTTTGATTTTTTCTGTACTTTCTGTAAGAGAACATCAGCTTTTCTTGTTTGAGATTCTATTTAAATCTATTTATGATAGTACTTGGAGACTTTTTTTTTACAAGAATAGGTGTAGTATTTCCTAACGCCAGAATTTCTTTTGTTTCTCTTAAAGTAATTGCTATGCCAACCTCTTTATTATTCTTTACTTAGTCAAACATTGCAGCCATGTCTTTCCTTACTATTATAATTATAGGTTTTTTTTTGATTACCTGCTTTTGTTAATTAACTTGTGTTAGTTTCTGAAAGTGATTATGTTGGGTTTTTTTCCCTTAACTTTGGCATCCATGTACTGAGAAAAGCAGTTTTTGTGGCCTTTTATAATAAATCCAACGTGTGGCCCACCTTTATTTCTTTGTGACTTTTATAATTTTCTGACAGACAATTTTTCAGATACTAGACAGCTGATAGTTCTAGTAACACTGTGCACTGTATGGCTTTTGTTGGGATATTTACTTGTTTATTGGATTAGGGATAGATTAGACTCTGTTTTATATAGCCAGCCTCACTCTTTTCCAACTTCCTTCACAATGTCATCTTGCTCTGGCCATAGGAGGGCTCTTTTCATCTGCCTCTCTCCTTCCTTTTCTCTGACAGTACAGTGTTCTGTATCTCCACTACATACACCAAGTCCCAGCTGCTGTTCTTATAACCTTGAAGTGTTTGGTAGCTTCCCAGAACGGAAGTTTCCCAACTTCCAATTTCTTTTGGAAGGTAGACAGAGTTTTGTGTTTTATGGGCTATTTCTCACCTACTAGCCAACCAAATATGTGAGCCATGAGCAGGAGACAGTAAATGATCTACCCTCTCTTGCATGATATCCCAACTTGATGAACTAAGCCCTCGGTGAAGGGGGAGCAGTAAGCCCAGGCAGTCTTTGCTCGCATTTTCCAGCAAGAATCTGTCTTACGATTCCTAGAAAGAATAACAGGGATCTAATTATTTTTGGTAGACTTCATCCAAAGTGGGGGCTCCATCCTATGAATGGCTGCTGAGAAGATGGGTGTAGCTCTCAGCTGCTCTTTTGATGAACATAACACTAATAGTCAATAGAAGATATCTGAATGAGAAAACTTGACATCCTGCCACCTTCAAAGGTACCATCCTCTCCCTAAGGAGCTGGGGTAGGGAAGGAAGGAATCTTTTTCAGAGTGCATCAAGCTGGAGTGCTATTTTCATTGTGCTGGAGCTGAGGACTTAAGAACGAGTATTTCTTCAAAGCACACAGCATTTTGCTCACTTCTGAAGTTGTAATAAATATTCCTGAATAATGGTTGATTTGATAACCTTTAATGTTTCCTAGAGGCTTATAAGGCTTACCTCACAATCTTCATCAGACAGTCTAAAGATTTTTATTGTATCACTCACTATAATTACACTTTGAGAAAAATATAACTTTGTTACCCTTTTTGAACATATAATTACTATAACTAACACAATAGGCTTTTAATTGACAAAGCCAAAAAGCAATGTAAGAACAAACAAACAACCAACCAAACAATCACAACAAAACCCCTCAAAATTTAAAGAAAAGAAAATGCTTTCTTTTTTTTTTTTTTGGTTCTTTTTTTCAGAGCTGGGGACCAAACCCCAGGGCCTTGCGCTTCCTAGGCAAGCGCTCTACCACTGAGCTAAATCCCCAACCCCAAGAAAATGCTTTCTTAAAATGACCAAGGCACTGTCGTTAGGAACTGATGCTGGAGATGAATGCTGGTGTTTCATTAGTAAAGAGTGAGGACCAAAAGAGGAGAGAATAGCTGCATAGCATGCATTGCAGTGGGAGAAGGAGAATTCTATCCATAAACACAAGAGCCAGACTGAAAGAAGTTCTCTGTGTTTCCCTATCATGGGATGCCTGTTCTACTGCAGATGTTACCCAATTGTTTCCTGATGGTTTCTGTTCTTTTGTCCAGAACATTCTTGATCTACTTTATTTTTCCTAGACCATTAGTTCCCAGAACTGTTTGAGAAGTAGCTACTTCTGCACCAGTTAAGAGATAGAGATGGAAACTTCCACAGGCGAGGCTTCACAGTATTCATTAGTAAATCCTTCAGGTGATTACTAAAGAACTCCACACAAAACCCGAGTTTTCAACACTTCACACTGTTCTCACTGAGAAGGACTCCGTTCTCAGGGATTGCGAGCTTCAAGGCCCTTGATGACCCTTCCTGGAAATTG
This sequence comes from Rattus norvegicus, assembly GCF_021556685.1. Classification (NCBI taxonomy): domain Eukaryota; kingdom Metazoa; phylum Chordata; class Mammalia; order Rodentia; family Muridae; genus Rattus; species Rattus norvegicus. Next base: position 120,979,025 of record NC_141536.1, read on the forward strand.
AATACCAACTGGGGATTATAAGAATGTCTTCCTGCTATTGGTAAACAAGGAACAAATATAGGATCCCCTCATGAAGTACATCTTTGATTTTCCTCACAGCCCTAATGGCATCTAAGATTTGGGGGAGATGGTTTCCTCCACTTCAGACTCAGGAACTTTCCTCCCCTCCTTAAAGATGCTTGGTAGATCTGTGCCTGGTCTTCTTTACAATCCTTTTTTGGATGTTTTTTCTCCATCTCTTTTTGCAGAGTTTATTCTGACATGTGTTTCAGATCTCAGCTTAAACTTACTTTCCTGCATATAAGGTACAATTGAAAGGAGGCACACCCTATCCTATGCTTCCACCCTCCCTTCCGTCCTCCCTTCCTTTCTTTCTTCCCTCTCTTTCTTCCCATTGCCTCCTTTTCTTCCTGTGCAGAGAGTTCCATATCAGCACAGGAAAGAAGACGCAACAAAACTTTTCTATCATGTTCTAACCACACAACCAAAGTCCCAACTATCCTATAGATACATGCGAGAGTCTACCTGACTTCCATTACAGCATTCGCTTTGCCTAACCTCTTTGTTTCTCATCTTGTGGAGTGTTACTTCAGTTGGCACTCATGCTCGCCTACATGTAGCATGTGTCTTCACATTTTTCTTGGGAGACTAAGCTCCATATGAGCTATAAGGGAACCTAAAGGAAACACATTTAACAAACATACAGGGATAAATAATGCATCACAAAATCCTAGCTATCAACACTCCGTGACATCTAGTTAATCCATGTTCATATATAAATATTGTGGAGTTTCTAATCATCTCAAGATGACAGTTGTGCAGTGAGTTTGCCCGGGGTCCCAGGAGTTCTTTTGTTCCCTGGGATGAAATAGTAAACTGAGAAAAAAAGAAGAAGAACACCTGAGCATACAGCGCTGACTCTAACTTCTATCAAAGGCTCACGGGAAAGCTATGGAACCGGATGCTGAAGATTCCATCTGTAACATTTATAACAGAATTTTAACAAATTAAATGGCAATTAAAATAAGTTAGAAAGGGTATTATTCACTAAGGAGGATAATATCAAGGAAAGCAAGTACTTAAATTTGAAATGCCTTAATACAAAATTTATTTTGAAATAAAGAAGCAAGAACATTTAATCTTTCCAAAGCACTAAGTGTTCTCGACCAACAACCTTAGGTCTTCTTGAAAAATAAACGTGTCCATTTAAAATAAATGTTCCACAATATTATTCCTATTAATAAAAGTGTTATTAATAATAGATTTTTGGGCAATATACTGCTAATGGCCAATGGACTTTTAGGAGAATAATTTACATTAATAGGAATGAGTCTTTGATTTGTTGGCAAAGTTTGTATCTAAGGGACATGCTTTCCTTAAACCAACAAGCAGACAGTCTCATTAGCTGAAAGTCCCAGAGTTTGTATGTTTGCTCTCTTTCTTTCTTCTGTTTGGAACTGATTTCTTGTCTCTAATTATTTCAAATATAATGAATTCCGTACCTGTCTTGACAGCCAAAATAAAGACCAACTGTCTGAATGATTTTTCTCTTTGTGAAAAAAATTTAAATATGTGATTTAAAAATAGTAGGATATTTTAACTTGTGACTGTGTGCCTATGTGTACATGATTGTGTGATTGTGTGACCTGTGACCGTGTGTTTTGTGATGGTTTGACTTTTAAGGCAATGTCTCATGACACAAAGCTTCAAACTCATTATATATTCAAAGGTGAACTTGAGCTTCTGATTCTCCTATTTCTACCTGGGTGCTGGATTTGCAGTTTTAAGCCACCAGGTTTGTACAGTTATGGGTACTGAACTCTGGTTTTCCTGCATTTTAAGCAAGTTCTCTAGAAACTGAACTGTAATCCCAACCTCCATTTTCAGTTTTTAAAATTACCAGATTCCTGATTTGTCATGCAGGATTAACTAACATATACCATCAAAACCAAAAAAAAGGGGGATGGGGAAGAAATAGGAAAGGAAGGAAGGAAGGAAGAAAAGAAGCAAAAAGAAGAAAGGAAGGGAAGGGAAAAAGGAAGGAAGAAAGGAAGGAAGAAAGGAAGGAAGGGGAAGGAAAGCAGGGGAATAGGAAGTGGGGAAGAGAAGGGGGAGAAGAAGGAAGGGGGGGACAGACACACAGAGAGCAAAAGAAAAAGAGGAGCAGGGATCCTGACCACACTGGTGTGTCAAACCCAACCCTTGAGGGAGATTTTGTAAGCTTTAATGTGTGCTGTCTATTTACTGTAAATTTTTTTCATTACAAATAAAAACCTGGCATGTCTTTGAAGTCTTAACTGCATCAAAGACTTGTTCCCATTAATTTTAAATTGCTCTTCCTAAAAGCCTGTCTACCCTTAGCAGTGCATGGAAAGGGTGCCCTGTTTGGCTGATCCTGAGGTTCTCAAAACAGAACCTTTTAATTGATCCTCTTACATTTTTGCATCAAATAATAGGGAGCAAAAAAATGTCTTTTAACTTGTAAAATAGCCACATCTATTAGAGGCCCCGGAGGCAGATGGAGCTGAAGAAAGCAACGGGCCCCACCCTGGGGTTCTGGACTTAAGAAGAAACCGGAAATTGAGGCACTGAATGTACATTTGAGGCAACAATTGCCAACTTTTGACGAATGTCTATGGATGTCAGGGCAGAGGAACATTTTTTTCCTATAAGCTAGCATTTCAAGGTATTTTTAAAGCATTATACCCCTAGAAATTTAGTTGTTAGATTTAAGGATTTCGGGCTGACGATCTCAATTCTTTTCTCGGAGCCTGCCCCACATTTTAGTTACCATATCTCTTTGTCCCGTGTTTTCATATTCCTCTTTTGGACAATGTCCGCTGTGTTTGTATCATTCCTTAGGTATTACTCCTTCCAGAGATTTTAGGTAAAACCTTTATGTATTTTGACTGTACACTCCATGAACATGTCTTGTTATCTTTGTACATATCAAAAAGGTGAATCCCTGGTAGCCTGTAAATAACGCTACAGCTGAGGGCCAGAATGAGGCAACTTTCCTTTACCTCCTATAGATATACATCACTAATGCTCTGAGGGGTTTTGCACATAGAGTAGATTTACACCAGTGTGGTTGCAAATTTACAAAAATCATACACACAATTGACCATTAATCTCTTCATTCATGTTTAGAAAACACCAATTAAATTTTGTTACTTGGATATCATTTTTTACTTAGCAATTGTTAATACTGAATCACTGTAACTAGTTGCTTAACCAGTTTAGAAAGCAGCCAATTAAATTACTATTTGGGTGTTAGCTTTTACTTGTTAAATATTAATACTGAAATACTATAACTAGTTGCCTAACCAGTTAAATACAAGCTGTTTTCCCTTGATGATGGATAGGATGAAATAAACACTCTCCTTTCCAAGTTTTGTTCAAGCAGCTACCAAAAGCAAAAGAAAACAAACTGAAGGACACCCATTCAGAGCCTGACCCACATGTGGTCCATACATATACAGCCACCAAACTAGATAAGATGGATGAAGCAAAGAAGTGCAGGCCGACAGGAACCGGATGTAGATCTCTCCTGAGAGACACAGCCAGAATACAGCAAAGACATAGGCGAATGCCATCATTAAACCACTGAACTGAGACCCCCATTGAAGGAATCTTAGAAAGGACTGAAAGAGCTTGAAGGGGCTTGAGACCCCATATGAACAACATTGCCAACCAACCAGAGCTTCCAGGGACTAAGCCACTAACCAAAGACTATACATGGACTGACCCTCGGCTCCAACCTCATAGGTAGCAATGAATAGCCTAGTAAGAGCTCCAGTGGAAAGGAAGCTGTTGGTCCTGCTAAGACTGAACCCCCAGTGAACGTGATTTTTGGCGGGAGGGCAATAATGGGGGGAGGATGGGGAAGGGAACACCGATGTAGAAGGGGAGGGGAAGGGGTTGGGGGACGTTGGCCCGGAAACCGGGAAAGGGAATAACAATCGAAATGTAAATAAGAAATACCCAAGTTAATAAAGATGAAAAAAAAGAAAGAAAAAAAAAAAGAAAGAAAGCAAACTAAAGACACCTTGATGCGAAACTCATGCACAGAATAGGAGCAAATCATGAGAGGGCTGAGGTGATCAATCTATGAGACAACCACATGAAATGTTTATGCCAGGAACAGGTACCCAGTAAGAGGTACCTATGTGATTCCTATAAGATGTGTCTTTCCCTGGATTTGGAAAACCCTCGAGAAGAATGAAGGAATGTGTAAATGAAAACATGTATTTAAGAAACTCAGTCTTGTGGTTATTATCACGAGAAAACATGAATGTTGGACAGAAAGCATTGTTTTCTTATTTTTTGAAAGCTTCATATATGTGTATACCTCTTAATCGCATCCTTGTACTTCCTCTTTCCAACCTCTTATGCACATAGGTTTAGGGTCAACACTTTTGAAACCATGAGTTTGAAAGAATATGGAATTGTTTTATAAATTTTATAACACAAACCAAATTAATCCCAATTTAAATTGTAGGCTTGTTAAGCTGATGCTACCCCAAGAGTCCTCTTGGGTCTAAGCATAAACAGGTTGTGTTTTGCTTCAGGGCTACAAAACCCAGAAATAAGAAAATGTGAAAATTAGTGGTTATTATATATCTATTGTTTTTTAGCTACTCTTTTACAATAAATACCAATAAACAATCTGGATACCTTTTTTAACACAATGAGGTGTAAAAAAACAATCCAGTTGGATACAATCACATACAGAATTCTTACAGTTAAGACTAAAAACAGCAATTTTTTTAATTGCATATCAGACTGGCTAAAATATTTGTTTTACTTTTATAAAAGTGAGTATCATAAAAGCAGTAGAAAGGAATTGAGGAGATTGAGGAAGAGCTTTGTCAAAAAAGCAAGGAACATGGGGTCAGGTTTCCAGAGTGCTTTCAAGGTTTAAATGACTTTCAATGCATTCAAATGTATTACTGAGTTACAGTTGAGAGGTGTGCTGTGTGTGCCCGTTTGTTTTCTTTGGTCGTGTTCCTTCACATTTCAGAACATGGCCACAAAGGCTTCAGAGACAGATGCTTGGAAAACTGTCACCACTCTCAGAGACTTATTGCCTTCTAGAAATGCAAGTAGCAGTATCTATGAAATCTGGTTCAACCTGCATATCGTATCTCCATCTCAGCTAGTAACATCTGACTTCCCAGGTAATTTGTAGACTGGAAAGATATAGCAAATTGTTCTTGGGCAGATATACCTGACAAGGTTAATGTACATGGCAGTGTTTGAGTGCCAAATGAGGAATGAACCTTGTTAGAACCTTGGTGTCTATAAAACCGAATGAGACAAGCATTTCAACATCATCGTCCTGTCTTACCCAAATAATTTTCTACCTTTTAAATTGAGCAATTGACTTGGAAGGTATGTTTCAACTTGTAGACTCATATTAACAAAGCCAAGAGAGTAATGGGGTAAAATATGCTTAACGATGAGTCAAAAAGTGAAACTGGTTTGGCAAATTTTCTTCATCTAAGAAGCAAGTAATTAACTCACCATAAACACTGAAACCAATTACACCCAAGCCAAAGGGAAGCTGAGGGTCATGTCTTTATGACCTGAACTAACTGCAAATAAGTTTTCAGATTTCACGGACTATTGCTTTCATGGATGACTGAAGACTTTTATTAGCCTTATGTTGAATGGTGCATTGGGTTTATTAATTGGATTCATCAATTCTTTAAGATTCCTCAATAACAGGAAATGTGTGGATGAGGTTTTAAACTAAGTATCAGATTTTACTTTCAAGAAACATCTGGAAAGAGTATACAAGATACATTGAGAACTTCTCCATTTCTCCATTTAAATAGAATTCAATTCTTTCTGTGTAAAAGTGAGTAGTTTTATAACTTGCTAGTAGTCAATAAATATGATGCTATTTAGTTCTCAGGTCTGATTCTAAAATCTGCAGTTGTTTCTGCCTTATATTCATTCTGGAATGTGCCAGCAGACATTGTGACATGGGAGTCACAATGGGCCCTGAAAGCACCATGTTGTAAGGAAACTCAAACTATCTCAGAAAATATCAGGGAGGGCAATTTCTAGAGGGAACTGATATGTAGGCCACCAACATAGTCCTTTAGTCTCATTTTGGGATATTCCAACTACAGCAACCACTTAGCCACAGCCACGGTTCAAACACAAAATCCTTTTCTAGATTCCGTATCAAGTTCATGAGAGGTAATATATTTGCTATCTGAAGTTACTAAAGAGTGATCTCTCTTATGGCAATAGTGAACAGCCAATTGAGATATTCCTATCATTAGAGCTAATTTTTTTTCTCATTGAACAATTCCAGGAGTCGTCATACGAATGTGTATAAGCATTTGCAGTTTACCCGTTTTATCTGCTTTGCTTTGCTTTAGCAGATATATCTGTAATTTCTGCCCAGTTCAACTTATATTTCTGGGCTTTGCTTTAAGTAGTAATGCAATACAGCGTGTAGCACTAGCATCTACCATGAGTAGGGTTTGCCAATTTAATGGTTTCCACCCTTCATGCTGTAGTGTGCCTCTTTGGGGCTACTTAGGACATGTTGTCTTAAATTTCACTCATCTAATGAAAGACTGGGATCTTAGTGATGCGTTGTCTTGAGCTTTTTCTCTGTAATACTTATTTTTAATAATTCCATTTATTTATCTTTTATGTGTGTTCTATAATGCCACAATGTGCATATAGAGATCAAAGGTTGACATTCAGGAGTCAATTCTTTCCTTCTACCATGTACACATAATTCATGTATGAACAGACGTTATTAGGCATGATGGAAAGTGTCTCTTCTTGCTGAGACATCTGGCCAGCCATCATGTGCTAGTTTTGAATTGAGTCATTTGGGACACCTGAAAATTTGTTGATTCGATTATAAATTGTTAGTCCTTTGTATTAGTGGTCAATGTATTGCTATGAGAGAAGTTCACTTTTAAATCTCATTTTATATGATAATTCTTACTGTTTCCTCATTGGCTATGTGGGTCACCTTCCTTCCACCACCCCACACCCTCTTCCCTCATACATGCTTGAACACATGCACGCAGGCAGGGAAATATTTCATGGGTTTCATTTTTATAACTGTCACAATCTGTAAAAAATTATTTCTTGATTTCCTAGCTAAAAAATAAGAGAGTATTTATGGGTACTGATATTTCGAAATTGACTACTGATCTGTTGCCTGGATTTATAATTCTCATGTGCATTGTGAATCATTCTTTTAACAATGGACATGTGTATTTCTCCCCTCCCGGGAAATTCTAATGGCCTTGGCCCAAAAAATTCATTTCTATTGGAATCCATTCTCACCACTCGCAATGTTTACCTCAGTTTGGTTACTTTGCTATTCACTCATATCTTGGTTACCTGGGTTTCTTCTGGAAGTGGAGGATGAACATTAAGGTGAAGACTGGAAGGACCAAAGAGAGAGAAGAGGTGAGATGAGGTCCTTTGGTCCCCTCAACTATTCTAATAAAAGACTGGAATCTTTTTACTTTGAGAGGTGTCAAGTTCTCCAGTGCTGTCCATGTATGCTTTGGGTCTATAGTGATGCTTTACCTGTTTGCAGATCTTAGTGGTGTCTCAGGAAAATCTAAAGCCTGCTCATTTTATCCCATTTGCACAGGATTTTGTTTCCTGTATAACTGATAAGGATTATTTCCGTGAGTTTAATATTAAAGATATTCACTGCAGAATTAGATATTATGTTTCACCCTTCCTTAGGATTACCTCTTGAAACAGAATATTCTGATGCCTTTTAAATTTAAGTGATAATTTTGTTTATTGTAGGTCCATTAGCAATTTTGTAAATATACCAAAATTGTAATGTTCGTGCATCTAAATTTGGTATATTTCTGTTTCTGCTTGGATTTTTGCATAGGATTTAATTTAAAAAAATAGCAACAAGGACAGATGGAACTAGGAAAAAATGTGATGCAGAAAATACACAGGAAGACCTAGCAAGGATCTCTTAGAATGAAGAGGATTCAAGGAGAGGAGGAGCGAGAAGAGCTAAAGACCCAGGACTATAGTGATGCTTTATCAGTCTCCAATCCCTGCTTTTGAAGTCTATAAAATCGTCTTTCCTCTTTCCCCCTCCTTCTCATTCTCTGGATTTCATTTTTGCCACAGCCTTCCCCTACCCCCTTTCTTCAGCTCTACATACTGCACATTCACTCCTGTTTCCTTTCAAGAAAAAATTCACTAGAATAATTTTATCTTCTTCTTCTTTAGGGTGGAGTGCCATCCAGAGTTGAGTGTTTGCTCCTCCCCTTTCCTTCCATCCCTTTCTTCTTTCTGCACATCCCTTTTCTTCTCCCTTCTTCTACAGTGTAGTCCACTGCAACACTTCTGCAGCATTTTGCTATCATTCATCTCCTCTATTTACCTGTTTTAGTGCAGAATTAATGTTTAAGCTCATTGCTCATTGCTTGGGGCTCTGACATATGTGAATGGCATTAATAGAGGTTCTAGGGTCCTGTTGAATTTAGAGGAGGAAGAATACTGCAGAAATTGGTAGGAAGAGGATAAGATGTTTATCCCACCCCCTTTCTTCATAGAGTTGCTTAATACTGGTCCATTTCTGTCTCAAGGAATGACTCCTATCAGATACCCGTCACTGTCCTCATAACTGCACATTTCTCTTGTCTGCAGATTTGGTGCTCTTATCACTTCAAATACTGGCTTTGGAATACCACATTTTGTTTTATGGTAGTTTTGTATCTTACATATACCTTGAAATATAGTGTTTATTGCTTAATTTGTATGTGCAACATGTTATCTGGTGCACATAGGCATAGAACCAGGAATGAAATACTATGTTGGAAGAATGAACTGATAATATGGACACGTGAAGCAAGACTAAAAACCCATTTGATTCAGTGATGCTGCTTTTGTGGTCACTGGTGCACAGATGTATCAAGGTAAGGGTGGAAGAATTAAAGGTGGAGCACTTGCTCCTCGTAGCTCCAGTTGATGCTACCATTGTTGAAAGTCACCTAGCATCTTTGCATGGGCCTAGACAGTGTAGTCCAAAAGAAGAAATGGAAATTTGTAAATGGACCATCAAAGAACTCTTGACTAGCAACTGTGAAGGACCATAGTTGACTCCAGTTTTAGGACAAATGTGTCTGAGGGCACAGACTGTGGGTTTGGCAAGGTGACTGTGCAGTTATTTGCTGCATGGATTAAATTCTCCTTTGTCTTGTTTCAAAGGCTCCTGGGGAAGTGTTGATGCAATGAGTCAAATGGCCTAAGAACCTCGGATCCACTTGTCTCCCTGGATCGTCTCCTACCATTCTTCTTTTGTGAGGATTTGATCCATCATCTGCAGAAGACTCCACTGACTGCCAGACTGAGACACAAGAGGTTGTGACCTTCTAAGGAGTTCTCAGTTCTTGTCAGATCCCAGTTCCTCTTCTCCTTATTTCCAACAGAAATTTAGAGGCAACCAGAGACTTAGCTGCCAAAATAACCAAGGCACATGAAACACAGGACCTGACATGAAGATAGAACAATTTTACACAGCACCGAAGATGAAGCATGTTACAAGGCTGTTCTAGCCAGGGTACCAACTATGACAGTGACATTAAGAATGTTTAACAAAGAAAATAGAAACCTTGATCATAACACATTATTGGCATGTGTGTAATAACTTATAATTTGGCAAATTTTGTTAAGGCATCAGGGATCAAATACAGGGCCTTGAACATGTCCACCAATCCCTGTAACCTAGACTAAGCGTGTTGTGTTTCCCTCATTGTACCCAAAGCATTTGTGAATGGCCCTCAGTCTGAAGTTTGAAGAAAACAGGGTTGGAATGCTGGAACACTGTTGTTATTCTGAAGCTATTTGAGACACCAATAGGAAAGAAGTATACGGATGCAGCTCTTCTAGGCCAATCAGCCGTTTTGTCATCAATTAACAGAGGTATCTGGGGACAAGAGATTTGAAATGTGAATATCAAGGCAATCCCAGACAAATCTAGATTCTCAATCACTCTACTTTCTATGTTCTACCTGTACTTTAGCACAATGTGAAAAATACCCCTTGGACATGCATGGGACGTCCTGTCATTCATTCACCAGGTTCTGGGGCCCAACAGAGCTGATTTCCTATTTGGAAAACTGTATGTTCCAAAAACTACACTGCTCAGGTAATACCTACCAGAAGAGATATTTCTTGAGGTTTTCATAAGTACTAAAATCAGGATTACAGTATAGAATATTTGGTTGTAGAGGAAAGCCATATCATCTTCAGATAATAGATAAACTTTGTGGCTGTCTGCTGGGCTAGTACAGACTGAATTGCTAACTGTGAAGTACCATGTGATTATATAACTGACTGTCCTATGATAAACTGAGGATAATTTGAGTCACCGAACCATAAAATTAGACATGAACAGCTGTATCTCCTTATGAAGGAGGAGTCACACTTGTGCAATCAGAACAGATAGATTTGGAAAGACAAAATACAGTCTGATGCAGGTGATGGTCTTGTGTGTCGCTCTTCTTGCTGTACTACGCAGTTCCTTCACCCCATAATTGTGAACTCAAGGCAAGTACCTAATGACCAATCCGATGAGGAAAAAGTTCAGTCTTTCCTAATGGATGGATATAAAGAGCATGCTGGCACTAACCTGAGGTGAATATCTATTTTTCTCTCTACTCACAGCTGGTCTTCAAAACCAATGACAAGCATTATAAACATCTTCTTTTTAAAAGCATAACATGAAAACCTAAACACCAAGTATTTGAGATGTCTATATAGAACCCACATCAATATTGTCATTTTCTGTCCCCATCAACCTAGCATAAAAGGTGTAAAGGTCCATGTGTCTCCAATGATAATTTTTGCTATCTTCATCTTCCTATCTTCTTGACTCTTGCCACCAAACCAACAGGAATAATAATTCAGTGATTGCTCTGGTTAGAGTGGCTCCATTTTATCATGAAGTCAGACTGAGACTGGTACTACCCAATATGGTCAATCAGGAGTATGGTTAGAACAAAGACGATTTTCTAATAACATCTTTAAATGCTTCCTTTGCAAATAGTTCTAGGAGATTAAAAACTACTATCACCTTAAGATTCTACATATCTGAATGATGAAGTCACCACACTTGTAAAATGCCCCACCCCAGCTAAAGTACTTTCATAGGCCAAGCAAATCAGAATGAGTGAGATAACAAAATTTTGAACTAGCACCTAAAGCCTCACAAGAGAGGTGCTCAGCTGAGAGGCGGAGACTGTGGCAGTCTCTCTTTGCACTGAGCTGATTAACCAATTGTACAAGCTCTACTTGAGTCTTCGATTTTTCACAGATGAGTACGGCTGGGTATCCGTTATCTGCATGTTTCACTTGAGGATTCTATTGTCCTCCCAGTACTGGTTTTAAAGGCTGGATAAAGATGGTTGAAACCTCCAGCTTCTGTCTTTGGACGGAGGATGGCGACTGGAGTCATGAGCCACATACTGAATGCCCTTCTAATCTAATTCATTTCAACTATTTTGTAATACCGTTAGTATGTTGGCTCACATGAGGTGCTTGCCAATTTAGGGGCAGGATTCCCAAGTTCAAGCGTTCTGTCTACGTTTCCTATGACAAAGAAAGATTACCATTTTTGTAATGTTGCTTTAGGAAATGTCTTTCTAGAATTCAAACTCATTTTTAGACTAGCTGGGAGATGCAGAGAAGTACTGAGTTTTTACAATATGAAATGTTTTATTTTATGTGTGAAGACTATTATGGAAAAGGGTTTGCTCTAATGACCCCCCTTTTCTTTCTTTGCTTCCCTCCTTTCTTCACTCTTTTCCTATTGGTTCTGCGAATAAAACATGAGTCCCCCAGCACGATAAGCACATACTTTATCACTGAGCTACACCCACAGGCTACAGTTTATATAGCTTCCAGTACTTCTTGATATTTTTTTTTTGTAATTGGGGCAGATTGGATTTTCTTTCTTGGATCCCCTTGGACACATCCTTGCAAGATGCGCTGTACTGAAAGTAGATAAAAACTTAAGTAGAGATGCAGTTGCTAAATTAAAAAGATGTACAGGGAGTACTGATTATAAAAATGTATTGCCATTACAGGACCATATGTCAGCTGGTTCCTTGTCTAATTGTTGCCTAACATGCACAAAATATTTCTAGTGGGATTTTTTTTGTAGATCCCATAGCCATAATGTGCGAACAGGATAGTAATCTGCCATTGGCTTGGGTCCTCATTGTTCAACTCAACCATAAGAGCCACATGGTATTTTAAGCATGTCTAAGGTGTCACTGACACAATCATAATGGCTTTGCGCTCATGAGTGTAAGCTCTTGTCATATCCAGAAGACACTGTCTTGCCACAGTCTTTCCCATAACTGCCTTGTACAATACTTCTACCCCTCTTCTGTGATCTTCCACACAACTTGGGAAGAAGGGACATGGTACAGAGAGATGCTCCATTTGTGGTCTCCATGATGCTTCAAAGTGAAGACCTCCTGGAAATAAATGTACAGCATGTACAGAAGCTGTTGGCCATAGACTGACTATGACAAATGTCACCACAGAAAATACTGAGGCAGTACTTCACCCTGACCCAGTACAAGCTGCCACAAAGTCTTTTATCATGAATAAAGAGAGTAGAGTACTGACAGGATACCAATGAAGCAAAGCCATATGCAAATTGAATAGGTGGCTGATGATAATAGTTGCTTTTTCTCCCAGTCCTTCCTCCTCACCTCTTCTCCCCACCTTTATTCTTCCTCCTTTTCTCTTCAGAAAAGGCAAGACTTCCCATGGATATTAAGCAATCAACCAACCTTGGTATGTCAAGTTGCAGTAAGATGAGGCACTTCTTCTATTGAGGCTAGATGAGGCAGCTCAGTTAGACAAAAGGGTGCAAGGATGGACAGTGTAGTCAGCGACAGCCCCTGATCCTGCTGGTAGAAGTCCCACATGAAGAGCAAGATGAGCAACTGTTACATATGTGCCCAGGGCCTAGGGCTATCCCGTGCATTCTCTCTGGTTTTGGTTCAGTCTCTAGGAACCAAAGGGCCAGGGTTTGGTGCTTCTACTGGTGTCTTTGACCTCTCTGGCATCTTTAAAAATAAAAGACAAACCTCACGTTTGTGAATGTTTTATTGGCCAAATATGTTGGCTAGACTAAGAAACTGTAAGAAATACAGGTTCTACCTCTGTAAGAAAATTAAGAAGTCACCTAACTCATAAGCAGTTGAAAGGAAATGGTGAGGAAATTAGAAAAATTCAAGCATCAGTCTACAAGGGGAGAGAAAGAACAGGGTGTGTAGAAGACTGTGGAAGCTGTGCTAGAAGCTGGAGCATCTCAATGGCTTAATGAAACAAAGAGTAATGAAGAACAGTGAGCGTTCTGCCAAGCAGAGGTGGAGATGTTCTTAGTTTCCATCTCCCATTAGAAACATAGACACAAGGAAAATCCTCAAAACCAGCAATTTACTTCTAATTAAGCATCCTTCAGGAGAAAATTAATATGCTCTGCCTCTCTTAGGATGCTATTTAAGATTACTCATTGTCAACTTTTCCTAACAGTAAGCTGCCATTTGTTTCCTTTTTAGCACATTATTTCCTTGGTTAAACTGAGAAAAAAAATCATGTCTTCAGTCATCTGTGGGCTCAAAAATGATTTTTTTTGACTAGGTACACCATTTTTTAAAACTCAAATCTATTTCCAGACATGTTTATCTGCAGAGACAATATGTTGATTTTCCCATTATGTCAATGTTTTTGCATTCAAATATTTACAGACATAAGAAGAAAAATTGTTACCAATATATTAATAAAACGTTTCTCTCTGTGATGAGACACTGAGAGACAGCTTCCATGACGAGCCGCATACGCTTCATCTAACACAGATCCTCTCACAACAGCAGAAATGCCACTGTGATGCATGGGTTCCACTCTGATTTCTTGATCTTTTCTTGTTATCTTTATACCCCGGCCAGCTCTCAGTAGCATAACTTGCAAATAGGTCTTTAAGAAAAGAACTATGGATATTATTTTTTTCTGATGATAACACTTTCTTCGGAATAGTAACTTCTGGCCTATGTTCCAAACCTAATTTCTCAGATCCCACAGATGACCTTTGCTTTGTTTCTTTAGTCATACTGGTTTCATTGTCTCAACCTCGACTAGGAAAGGAGTATTTTGAAAACATTCCTTAGCTGGGGCTGGTAAGTAGCTCATTGGCAGATACTTTCCTAGGAGACATTGTCTAGCAGATACTGAGACCATAGATTTATATTCCTCTGATTCTCAGCAAGGCAAAAAAATTATAGGAAGGACATAGAAAATAGAAAAGCCCATAGGATTAGAGATTGAAATTTATCTGGAACGTTCACAGTCACTGTTGAAAAACTAGTAATTGTTACTTGTAACATAGTTAGCATAGTATAGGGGAGGGAGTACATTGGGAAGAGAATTTTCTTTTTCTTTTAATTGTATATTTAACTTTATGGGTGCATTAATTGGATTTTCAGTACTGAACACTTCTGTATTCCTAGAATAAAAACTACTTTGTTTTGTGCTATGCTACAATGCTTTTTAAATCATTCTTCTCTTGTATGGTATGTGCTACAGTTTAGATCTTAAATATCTTCCAAAGTCCCATGTAAGGCTTGATAACCAGTCTATGGCATTATTGGAAGCTGATAGAATCTTGGAAAGGTGATAAGGTTAGGTCACTAGAAACAAAAATTGTGGTCCCAGCTTTTTCTTGCTCATGCTTTGCTCCTTGGACACCATGAGCTAGTGTCTTTCTTCAGTACATGGCTATGTTCTATCATGATTTACTGCCCCATCACAGGCCTAAATACAGTGGGAACTAACGATCACAGAATAAAACTTCTGAAGCTGTGATTATTCTGGGTATTATGTTACCGTGAAGCCAAGATAGCTGATATATTGTATATTGGACTTAGCATTTTGTTACAGGTTTTCAGATCTACACTCAAGCATATGGATGCTTAGATTTATTGAATATTTTAACTGTTTTTGATATTAAGATAAACATGGCTAATGGTGGGCAGTGCTCCCATTTCTGTTTCCTGGAAGAGATTTTGTAGAATTGGTACTATTTATTGCTATTTGAAAAAATTCCAAGTAACACTATCATGAATTAAGACTTACTGGTATTTTAGACTAAGAAAAAATGCTGGCAACATTTAAAGCTTTATATGAAATATAAAGAATATATTTTATTTTGAGTGACTGTTAAACTTTTTTTATTTTTAAGATATAGATAAATTTTGTCTGTTTTCATATCAGTTTGCAGAAACATTTTTAGGCACTATTTTATATTTTTTTAATCTTCTTTTAAGTTTAAAAGCACCTGAAGTTTCAATTTCTCCTTTATTTCCAATATTGGTAAAAGATACCATCTTTCTCTCATTCATTCTAGAACTTAATATTTAATTTTCCTTTTTTTTAGGTTTCTTTCTTTTCTTTTCTAACTCATCTTGCTGTTACTTGGTTAAATACTAAGAATGTTGGAGGAGAAAAAGGATAACTTCATCTCCAGCTTGGTTACATTTAAAGTTCTGCTATTTTTGTTTTCCAGCCTTCTGATTACTCTTTATTATTTAACATCGTAAATATACCAAGCTCCTATCTTCTTCTCAGAGATTTTGGCGATATTTAGTGATGTATTTGGTACACTTTTATCAACTACTCCAGCACCCTGAGAATCCTTTCATGACAATGGTTTTCTAGTCGAGGAGCAAAGTGAGTGATTCACAGAATACCTGCATTCACAGTGGAGGAATATTCCTTAAAGGACTGAGTGTATCAGTAATGACTTGTGTTGTACTTGTACTTAAGAGTTTTGAGCAGATAAATATCATCCAGTAGCAGGTATGGGGAGAAATATTTTATTACCCATTCAATATAGAGCTTAGTATATCTCAATTAGAATAGATACAGGCTCAGCTCTAGGTATAGATATAAACAGAATGAGATGTGTTGTGTGAGATTTATACATAATGACTGGGAAATCACTTTTTAGTCCTTCCTCAAAACATTTTCAACCCTTCTTTATTAATTTTTGGAGTGTCACTAGAACAAATCACTGAATAAACCATTAACAGTTAAACACCTTTCAACTACCACTCAAAAAGCAATCGTCGCCATTCTCCTCCAAAGTGTTGTCTTTAACTATCAATAACAACCTGGTCCCATGCTTCTATTATCCTTGATCTTCTGATTTTTATATTAATCACTTCCTTTTACATCTCTATAAGATTAACACACAGTGCAGACTAACACTATACTTAAGGATTTTCCATTAAAATGTTACATTTTTTTTCTTGTGTCTGGGGGTATATGTATGTGTATGTATATGTGTGTGAGAGTGTTTATGCATATACACACACACGTGTGTGTGTGTGTGTGTGTGTATGTGTGTGTGTGTGTGTATGATCATGTTCACTTTTGTATACACATGTGTGAAGGCCAGAAGCCACTTTGGGTATCTCCTATCTCTGTCCATCTTAGATTTTGAGATAGACTCTTTCACTGAATCTAAAGCTCATGGCTTTGGCTTGATTCGCTCACCACTGAGCTCCTGGGATCCTCCTCTCTGTCCCTCACCTCCAGTATTGTGGTCAAAGGTGCATGATACTGTTTGTGTCTTGGAGTTCCAAACTCAGATCCTCATGCTTGGCCAGTACTAACCTTGTCTGTGGAGTCCTCTTCCCATAATTCTCCTTCTCAATTTCATTTGAAGTGCTTCATAATACTTTGATATTTCCTACGTATATATTTCATTATACACTTGGACAACTTCGGGCAATAGTTATCAGAGTCTTTAAAACTGTCATAGAAATAAAAATAAAATTTCAGTTTCTAGTACTTCAACTCAAGGAGTAAATCATTAAATCTCTAAGTCATTTCAAGTTGTCGTGTATATTTTTTGATAGTAAAATTGCAAAAAGGGGACTTGTAAAATTATTCATGACAAATGCATATTATACATTCACATATGTATACTATTGGACAACAGTAACAATGTACTAGAAAACTATTTTGTAGAATGATTTTCTGATGTCTACATAAAACATAGTATCTGATTACTATGTGATAGTTTCACTTACATGTGATTTGTATTTATGCTATCACAAGAGATTTCTATAATTTCAGGATTTATTTTCATGTGTGAGCATTTTATAAATAACATATGCGGTGGGATCTTTTTTGTTCTATGTTACATATACATATAGAAGATGAGAGAAGAATGTAGCCCAGGGCTAATAACCTGTTCCCATGTAAGTGGTACAGCCTTCTTTTACCTCTCTCATGCTCCTCTCTTTCCCCAAATTTATAACCCTCAGAACTTAAAATAAAATGCATTCAAGCTAAAGGTAACCTGCATAAATGTAAGTTGGTTCATGCTGGTGCTTTATATTCTCATGCTGGTTCTAAAATGAATCCTTCTTCCTCTGTAGCAGGAATGAGAAAGCACTTTTAGATGCAACTACAAATAATGCTCCTATTCATGTAAGTGCAGAGTAACTTGATTTTAACTGCGTGCCGCATGAGGAGTTCCACAGACAGTCCTATATGACAACAGCCATCACATGTCCACAAACCATACTCCATTTAGTCTTTCCATATCTGCATCTAGGTAGAAGGCTTGAGTACTGTCCTTCGAATATGGCCCTGTGTGCTTTCTAATCACCCAAGAAAGCCTACAGGGACCAAATGGAACCTAGAGGAAAATTCCTTCCAACAGACACTCTGGGTAGAGATGTTCACAGGAGTGGCTGTTGCTGCATCTCAATGTTTATCAAAACAAAGCAAAGATTCTGTGTGGAAACTGGAGTATAAGTCCTGCTCATGTTGGTCACCAGCAAGAGCGACAAAGGGAGGGTACTCTTTTGCTAGCTGCAAAGATTGTGGTAGCTTGCTTCAGAATGGGGTCAGTCATTGGGAGAACACAGGAAAGGCAATGTTGGGTGGCTGCTTCAGGGCTGGAGTCAGGCTATTCGTATGCTTGAGACAGTTTGTTCCTGAAAACTAGAAGCAGACATTGAATTTCTCTGAAACAGAACAGATACAATCAGTTCAGCATGTGTTTAAAACTCTACTAGGTACACATTTGTGAATATCTACTTATGTCTTTCAGCCCCCACCTCCCTTTAACTTAGGACTCCTCAAGGCTATAGAACATTGAAATTGGGCTTTCAATTGATGTGGTTAAAGAGAAAGAAAACCCCAGCCTTAATTATATTAAAATCTAGTCAGAACTTTGTTTTAACTAGTCCCTTCTTCAACTTTTGTGAGCCAGATGTTTCTGTAATAACTCTCATGAAACTGTGTAGCGTATACAGGTCTTATACTTTGTGACAAAATGTCTTTTACTTTTATCCTTTTTGGCTAGAGATAATAACCTATGAGCAACGTCAAGGCAAAAGAATGAGAAGTTACTTCTGTTTTGATGCTTTTCCCCTAAATGAGCTAAGCAAACAAGGATATGACAGAGAGCACATCTCATCTGGGCCAACTTGGTAGCAGGCCACCTCAGTGCTATTGATTTTTGCATTTCCAGCTGGTGTCCCTGTGTCATTGGAAACGAAGGTACTGTGCACAGTCTTTACAAACTCCCTACTGCTTGCTGAGGTGGATAAAAAGATGCAAACTCATAGAAATACGCCAAAGAATATAATAGTCTCTACAGAAGATCTGGCTGAATCAACCAACAAAATGTTCCAGCTGTGGAAGCCGCGTGGAACAAAGGGACTCTTGGCTGCATGTGCAGTGCATGCTTCTGACGTTCCAGTTCAGGGAAGGAGTAAATAAAGCTATTCCAAAGCCCTTGACCAGATGTGTCTGACATCGTCTGAAATGTGTTTGTATAAAACCTTCCCTATCAACATGGGTTGTTCTAGCAGTGGACAGCTGTTCCTAAGGCCAATTGGGGAATGTGTGCATCCAGAATCACTGCACAGACCTGGTCTGGTGGCTACTTTGGAGCCTGTTTTTCCTGGCCACCAAATTTCCTATGAATCTGAATGGTCCTAGTTCTATGTGGATCAATGATTTATTTAATTCAGAATCTAAACACTTTTGTGTCATCGAATCAGATGTTTGCCAATGGTCAAAGACCTAAACGTTCTATTTCTTTTCCAGGAGCGACTGTGCGCGTTCCTCATAGCTGACTTGACACTGTTAAGCCTGGACACACTTTCCATCTGTCTTTGACTTAGATTGTTCCTAAGGTTGGCTATTGATCATCGTTCTCACATGAATCCTTCATTACTCTAATTGGAACCATTTATAAACACATTCCTTGGACAGATGACAAAAGGATCCATGATAGGCAACGTTTTATTCAAAACAGCTGCCCAATATGTAAATCAAAAGCTGTTAAAGATTGTATTGAGCTGAGAACAATTATATAAGGTTCGAGCCTGTTGTGAATTAAAGTGACTGCATTGGAGCTTACGGGATTTGTAAAGAGAGTCTTTCTTTTCAAGAATGCCAGTTCATATTGAGCTTGGGCCCCTGATGAGCACTATCACATGAAAATAATGGAAAACCAGCTTAGTCGTTAGTGGACAGAGAATGCCTTCAGAAAGTAGTATCCCACAGCCAACATTGTGGCTATCCAAAAACTCAGGGTCTGAGATTAATTAACTAAATTAAGGGCTACTAGGAATTCATTTTAAATATCAGGCTCTAGTTCCACAAGTTCACAGAGCTGTAGGTACATTGTATTGGGTTTCTTTTTAGTCTAGTCCTGTTCATATTTACAAATGCTGTTTCCTTCTTCACATGGCCTATAAAGATGGGATAAAACAAACCTTGAAACTGAGCAGCTGTCATAGGACTGTGCTGATAGCTATTATTTCTTGATTCTTTTTATATGTCAATAATTATTCTATTCCTTGTAATGGTTGTTCAGTGACTTAACCTTTGTAATAACTGTATGAGGCGAGAACTATTATTATCCTCATTTCAAAAGAAACTAAGGCAGTAAGAGCAAATACACTTACCCAATGCTGTGGAGATCATGCTCAGACCCAGATTATCTGATGAAAACATGCAGTATCTTCATGGAAGATGCAACAAACGCCTAATGTTACTCTAAGGAACAGATAGTGGTTTCCAATTTTCAGCCTCACAAGAATAAGATCCATAGATAATTAATTGGTGGAAGGCAAAGAGGCAATGCTAATGTGTCCTTTAATTATTGAAGGATTCTTATTGTTTCTACTAGTCCTTCATCATTCAATATCCCATTTTAGTAGCTACACTTAAAATTGTTTTATTAGTTCCATTCATGACTTCAGGAAGAAAGAGCTGGATGCTGACCTCATGTTAAACTATATTATAGGAATGTAGATGATTAGATAAGCATTTGGGGAAAACACTGTCTTTGTGGTATTGATTCTGAATGTAAGCTGTGCCTATATAAAAGAAAGTCAGTGCATTCTGAATATAAGTTGTGCATGGGATAAAAGAATGTCAGTGATTCTGAGACTCAAAATACTTACATCAAATTTTATGGGTTTGTGATGTAAGAGACAGAGGAGACCTTTGCTTGGAATTCACTTAAACACCAGATTTGAAGTTAGTTATAATTTTTATTTTGTGTGTGTCTAGGTTTGCAGAAGTGTTCTCAACTCTGGCCTGGTTCCCACAGAAGATAGGAAATGGGCAATGGAGACATTAACCTATTTCAAGTAAATAGGATGTGGGGAAGCATCCTGAGATTAGTGTGTGTGTGTGTGTGTGTGTGTGTGTGTGTGTGTGTGAATTTTTTTGATCTAATACTGTAAGGACACTGTCTTAATTGCTGCTCTATTGCTGTGAGATGACACCATGACCAAGGAAACTTTTAAAAGACAACATTTATCTAGGGGTTTGCTTGAAGTTTCAGAATGGGAGTTCACTATCAAAATGGTGGGTATCATGGCAGCGGCCAGGTACTGTGTTGGAGCAGTAAAACAGTAGCTGAGAATTCACTCTGTTCCTCAAGAAGCAGGCATCTTAGAGAGAGAGAGAGAGAGAGAGAGAGAGAGAGAGAGACAGAGACAGAGACAGAGACAGAGACAGAGAGAGGAAGAAGAAGAAGGAGGAGGAGGAGGAGGAGGAGAAGGAGAAGGAGAAGGAGAAGAAGAAGAAGAAGAAGGAGGAGGAGGAGGAGGAGGAGGAGGAGGAGGAGGAGGAAGAAGAAGAAGAAGAAGAAGAAGAAGAAGAAGAAGAAGAAGAAGAAGAAGAAGAAGGAAGAAGAAGAAGAAGAAGAAGAAGAAGGAAGAAGAAGAAGAAGAAGAAGAAGAAGAAGAGGAGGAGGAGAAGAGGAGAGAAGAGGAGAGAGGGAGAGAGTAGAAGAGAGGGAGAGGAGAGAGGGAGAGAAGGAAACAGACAGACAGAGACAGACAGACAGACATTGGGCCTGCTTGTACTTTTCAGACCTCAAAACCTATCCCTCTTCCTTGTTCAAGAAGGCCTCAGATCTGAATCCTTCCTAAATCATCTACCAAGTAGGAAACAAACATTCAAATATATTAGCCTGTGAGAGCCATTCTCATTCAAGCCACCAGAGACATTAATTTAGTAGTTATAATGAAGCTTACCTATGGGCATGAGGAAGTGAGGGGGATTTCATTTCTATTAACAGAGTGTCTTGTGGATTCAGAAGGAAAAAGATGAGAACTAAAATGGCAGATGTATTCTATTGCTGTTCTGTCTTGTAGTCACCATTGAATCTCTACTGTGTTTTCAGTTCCCAGGACCTGATTCATAAATAATCAAGACCTACACTTGGTGCTAAGATTAATTCTCTCAACTGAATCTTCTATTTGTCTTCTGGAAGCTGCAGTTGTAGCTTGGCTTCCGTCTGTATATTAGCAGTGGCTTCTGCAGTTCAACACTAGACTGGGGAGAGTGGCCAGAGTTTCACATACAAAACAGTATGAATAGCTCATAATATCAGTTTTTACAAAACATTAACGGAGATGGGAAACCACCTATTTGGGGAAATTGGGAAAGGATGGCTGTTAAGTTAAACATTAAAGAATTTGCGAAGCATATGAGGAAAAAGAAGGTATTCCTAACTGTATCACAATGAATGTAAAATATCTTTTAAGGATGGATTGTCGTGTCTAAAATAATGATACAAGGAAACATGTCCATTTGGTACAATGATTCTCACAACACAGATGTAGTGGACATATGTTAACAATGGAGTCACTATAATCCCCATTCAATCTGCAGTCTAAGGAGAGGCAGGAGAACCATTCTGCTATTAGTATCTACATAAAACTGCGCCAAAGGCTATAAAGGCATCAGATCTCCAACAGCTGAATTAGTCAGTAATTTTTTTAATAATGTCACATAACAAAATACACAGCCATAATGGCTTACAGCAATAAATGCTAATTTTCTGTCTCCATCATTTCAGGTCAGCGCAGAGACGGACAAATCCAGGCTGAGTTCAACTGTGTTTGTTTCGGAGCTACAGTCTGTGTTTGGAAGGTGTGGCTACTAACTTCCACACATCCTGTGGAAAGAGTAGCCATGGAGAATAAGCTCCAAGCATATATCAAGCTTTGGCTGACGTCATCGCATACTTCTCTAGCAGCGAGTCAAAAGTCAAGTATGAATATATGAAAAAGGAGGATGTATCTGCCAAAAATGATTCAGCTACCAAAGTAGTTGTTAATAACCTTTTAAAATTTGAAGAAAAAAAAACAGTAGAAACCAGGCAATCTGTATCTTCCAATCTCTAAGTTCAGTGACTTCATAAAAATTACACAACTCACTTCTGTGAAGGTTGCATAAGGAAAAAGGGAAGGGTCAAATAATCTGTGTAGGATTAACTGAAACCATCCGGAGCTGAATGAGAATGTGACAGCATACCTAGGTGATAGCTGTCAATGGTAGCCTTTGAGCCCCCTCTGGTTCATGCTGTACTTTTAAGACCTGCTTTAGCAAATACGAAGAAAGGAAAGAAATGGACCTAGTTTTCACGGAATTGTGACAATCTAAAGGAATCTTTTGATAATTATATTCTTGGGTGAGACGTTTCACACCAATTTGGCTCTCTAGAAGAACTTAATCTCTCAAAGAATACCTAACAACATTTACTGTACACCAGGTTCTGAGCTGGCTATTGACAGCATGTCTGTGTAAGAGCTTTCCAAATTGACAACTTTAATTACATGATCCTATAAAATTATACAATTCTAAAAAGGCAAAAGAAATGTACAAAATACTATCTTATGACCCTGAATGCAATGCATGAATATGTGTTTCAAGAGAGAACATCCCTCAGGAAGAAGCATACATTGCTTCAATTGTCTTGCTTAAAACACACAGTTCTTAAGGAGGACAGAGATCATCAACATTCCAATTATTTTAAAAAAGATATCTCACGGTTTGCAATTGCTTCTATCCCCAGCTTCAAAGGAGGAACAGTTCATCAAAAAGCAATCACTGGTCTTGAGGTTCAGCACTGCTTCCTTCAAATGATACGAGTAATCAAACAAAGGATTTGTAGATGCCAAGCAAGTTCTCCATTGCTGAAATCCTCCCTAACCTCCATTTTAAGGATGTTTCCTATGTATCAGCTTGGATCTGCTTACTGGATATACTCAGAATGGAGTTTGGCTACTACTTTGGGGGATTATGGTATATGTATAAATTTACACATATTCAAATACATGAGCCTTTGGGAAACATCCTTACTCACACCACCATTCTGAACAAAAATAATTTCAATGTAATCAAATAACTACTATGAGAGTCACAGTCCTGCCATTATTTGAGACATAGAGTAAGACGGTGATTTCTCTCCAAGAGAAAGCATAGTCTAAAGGTTTTTCCTGTAAGAGTTTGCTTATCTGGACAGACACATACAGACTCAATGAATTATTAAACTGAATTAGGATTAAACTGCATCACTAACCCTTCTGCGATACTGCACAGGAGATTAGGCATTCCAGTTGTTTTGTTCCTTTCATATAGGTTCTGCTGGCTATTAGTAACTATTAGTGAAAGCATCAAAATTTATACCTTACCCAAAGCTGTGAGTGATGTCTATCTTATCATTAACCCAGAGTCACTTTCAACATTGGTATCAGGAATGTTCTAGTGCTGTGATTCCTCCTCCTCCTTCATTAGTCACCATTCTCCCCGCTCACACTTACAATTTGACATTCTGAGTGTGCTGAACATTCAACCCAGGCTACCTCTCTGCAAGTTTCATCAAGAAGGATAATGTTTCTCCTTTAGTTTTCTCACCGCAGTTTCTATTATGATTTGAGCCTAGCAATTTTCTTATATTTATGTGGGTACCATGCACTAAAGAGAAGAGTGAGTATTGACGCAGCCTAAGGTTGAGGCCACATATGATTACAGACTTAATGACCAAATGTAAAAACAATTACACACTGATATTCAGAAAATACAGCAGTCATTGCAAATATCCTGGATATGTGCTTTGCCAAAGGTCTAGAGAACAATTACAGATACCCTAGTGCACACTTTCCCCTATATTTCTAGTCTTTCATCTCTGAACTTAACATTTTCCAAGATTTCATATTCTTTCATCCAGTGTCTTACTGTGTGTCTCGAATAAAGGCAGGACTGTGACTCTCACATTAGTTATTTGATTACATTGAAATTATTTTTGTTCAGAATGGTGGTGTGAGTAAGGATGTTTCTCATAGGCTCATGTATTTGAACATTTGTTTTCCAAATGATAGCACTGGTTGGAGAGGTTTTGAGGGTGTGGCCTTGTTGGAAGAAGTTTATCACTGCAGGAGGATTTTGGAAGTTAAAACTTGTCCTTATTTCCACATTTTTCTTTTATGTTTAGTGCTCATAATTCAAGACGTGAAGTTTTAGAATCTTGTGTCAGCTGCCATGTTTCCCTGCATCCTACTGTGTGGTGATGGACTTTTAAATGTCCAGACCCACAAGACTACATCAATCCTTTCTCTTCTAAGTCCCACTGACCATATTTTTGTCACAGCAACAGAAAAGGAACAAGTGCATTCATGCATCATTTTTTAAATACTAAATGTAGTATATTAAAATGTAAGCTGTATAATTTCCCAAGATTTTAGCAATTTCACAGAGAACCCATAGTTCATAGCTCATTGATGAAGTAGTTGACATAGTTCATCTACTATTTAAAGGCATGGCTATTTTGTATTTCAAGATGTATGAAGTTGAACTAGAAATTGCTTTTGTACAAGATAATGCTTACCAAATAGTAGGTGGCATGAGAGATAGAGTGAGCATGTGCTGTCAATCAGGCTAATGATAGGTGCATTCCTCTGGAAACAGTTGGTGAGCTTTGGGAACCAGTGAGAGAGGCCTAAAAGTCCCAGACTTCTCTGGATCTATAGAATGAGTTGGAAAACATTGTTAACCCATTGACTATGAGAAAAGATGTAGAAAGGGTTATATTTCCTGATGTCAATATTTCATATCACAGTTTTCTTTTTTTTTTTGTAGAAGTGCTTTACCTGCATATGTATCCATGAATCCACTGAAAGGCCTGGTACCCATGTATATCAAAATGGACATAGACTCCCCTGGAACATTTCTAAGTTGCCAGGTGGGTGTTGGGAATTGAACCCAGGGTCCCTTAGAAGAGCAGCCAGTGCTCTAAACCACTGAGCTGTGTCCCCAGCCCTCACTGTACACTTTTCCCATTTTCATCTGTTCTTTAGGGACCGTGGGCCCATTGTCACATAGGGATGAACAAAGAAGTCTGGGCATGACACAGCTGAGAGGACGGGGGATGCGGTCGGTTTCTTCTACCTCCTCTGATTCTCTTCCACCTCCATCCTCTCTAACATGATGAAGTTATTATTACCTCACGTAGGATAACCTCTATAGTTACCAATTTCTAAGAGACGACATCACTAATTCGGAGCCCAGTCTCTGCAATAAAAATCTCCCTAATGGCTTAGGGATCATGTTAAATTATCTGTGACTATTCAGGTTCAACTGGCTTACATTCCAAAAATATACTTCTAAAGAAATTTCTCTCATTCTCCCCATTGTTGAATAGATCTCAACTATTTCATGCTCCAGTAGACCCACATTCCTATTTTAAGTACATATCTGTGTAGCAGATTAAGAGAAAAGCATAGAAGCTAAGTTCAAACTTGCCAAAGGAGATTAGTTTTAATTTGATCAAGTGTTCCCTATGTTTTCTCATCAATGCATAAATGAGAACTAGATCCTAGCCAAATTGCATTTCTACGCTCCCCAGTGTGTTTTGTATACAGATCACAAACCCAGTTCTTCTACTGTTCCTTTGATCCTTCACCAGCTTCTTTCTCTACATCACCAGGTGAGTAGGTTCCAGCTGTAGAGGGGCCCAGCTGTTCATCTGGGAGTCATTTGAGCATCAGTGTTAAGAGGTGGAGCTGCTGCACCTCACCTGCTAGACTCCTTTCTATCTTTGTGATTGTATTTCCTGATGAGAGTGAAGCAGTAGTATGTTCTTAAAATTAAAGAGAAGGAAAACAAAAGTTAAAGATCAGAGAATGTGTGAAAACTGACAGGGCTAGGAGTTGTTTAAAATCAAGCTGTATGTTTGAGATTTCAGACACATTCTTAGGTAATTAAACTAATATGAACTTTTGATTCTAGAAATGTTTCCTTTTCTTTTTGCAACAGGATGGATGGAGTGGGCTTAGAGCAATGTGCCCAGTATACTTAATAGGTTTTCTCATTGTAGCTTAGTCCTTGTCAAGGCATCTCAGGAAGGGGTAGCCATTGAGCTCTCTCAAAGAGTAATGGCTGAGACCTCTCCCACTGTACAGAGTTCTTAAAACGTTCTGACTCTGGCCAGATAGGGTGAGCTTTCTGTCAGTCAGATTATGACCACTAAGCTGTCAGTAAAGTAAAATATGGTAGTATAAAATAAAGCAAAAGGTGAAATAGAACAAAAGTTCCCTTTGTAATTGTCCTTTCACAAGGTCCAAGTCTCAAATATTCATCTTCTTCACCTATACACATTGGTTCCATCCATCAGTTTTATCATGAATGCAGCTTAACACTGAGGACACATCTTGACTTTCACCACACATGATGGCTTCCAGATGTTCTGATTAAATAGTGGGGGCTCTCCTGTAGACATAATGGACCATAGCAGCAAAGTCATTCAGCGAAATGAGCAAACCAGGCTCTGCAATGATCTTAATTATGTCAACTCTGAGGGAACAGAAGAGCAGTGAGAAATGCAACAAACAATCCTTTGAAAGAGCAAACAAAAGCCCTAGCAATTTACATTTACGTCAAACTCACTCCGTGCAAAGTATAACATGTTTGGAATAATTCAGGAAGAAATCTCGCACTCTGCTATTTTCATAATTGGTATTCTATGTCAAGTCTTGAACGGTAAGTAGCATATAAATTATAATGTTAATAGTGGTCTGCTTTTCAATTTTAAATGATTGTATAGTAAACGAAATCATTGCTGAAAATGAGAATTTGCTTTTACATTATTCAAGATGTGTCTTATGTTTCCAGGATTTGAAAAGTAGGTACAAATATCATGACTTAGGCAAGTCAAATTTACATATTATACCTACATATTCCACCTAGCTATACACAAGGGGGAGGGGGAAGGAAAGACAGACACAGATACACACACACACACACACACACACACACACACAAAGAGAGAGAGAGAGACAGAGAGAGACAGAGACAGAGATCATCGTGTCTTTATCTGTACTTTCCATGATTAAGAGAACATAAAGACTGTGTTCTGCTCAGTACAATATTACATAAATGCAGTATTTAGAAATGGGCAAAAAGCTGAGTTTATACTAGCAATTTTCTTTGTGCTTCTCTCCTAAGCAGTAAGCTAATCTGTCTAAATCATTGACACTCATCCACAAAGCACAGGTGGCAGTCTCTTTTCCTACACCAAAGAGAGTGTGATAAAAATAAATTATGCTGCCATCAAAAACATGCCAAAATAATATTTTCCCATCTGCTTAGCTCACTCCCGTGATAAGTGAACAAACAGGTTTTCTAGGCTCACACTTGATGAGCAGACGCCACAAGCAATTAATTAACATTAACATGACAGGAGTCAATTGGATTTCTCTCTCCCAGACACTAATCAAAGCCAAAAGTAGAATAGAGACCCTGGCTAACACTCAAACTTGTAGGGCTTCAGATGTGGCTTCCCTCAAGCTCCTTTCTCTCCAAATATTTGCAATGAAGTTGGCTTGCTGAAAAGCCCCAAGAAAGGGGTTGCTGGTTCCGGGGTCTACGTGGCCAAACTGTGATCAGCAGATTCATCAGAGCCAGCCTGCCACACTGTCTCGGGACTCACACAAAACAAACAGAAATGTAAGTTCAAATCTACTTTTACATTGAATCAACTGGTTAAACAGAGGAGATTGCTGGCCAGAATGTAGGGAATGATAGAGCATCAGTGCAGCTACTGTGAGAATCAGTAAGGAGGTTTCTTAGAATCAGTAAGGAGGTTTCTTAGGTACTAAAAGTAGAACAAACAGAAATACCCTTCAGCTCAGCTACATCACTCTGAGCATATAGCTAAAGAGTTCTCTACCACATCACAGAGGGACTTGTTCATTAGTGTTCCTTGCAAGCACAGTGATTTTACCTAGATGTTCATCAACGGATTCATGATGAAAATGGTACATACACATAGTAACATTTTATTCAACTACAAAGGATAATGAAATTATAAAATTTCTAGGAAAATAGATGAAGCTGGAAACTTTTCTTATTAAGCGAGGCAAACGAGGCACCAAAAGGCAAATGGGACATCCCTCACATGATCATGTGAGGATCATGACTTCAAATTAAGGATATATGTAGGTGTGAGTGTGGGCATCAATCACAAAAATGGAAAGGGGACTATGGCGTAGTAAAAGGAAGTTTTCCTAAGAGGAGAGGGTAAGGTAATAGAACACATGTTATGGGAGTGTAAAGGGTACTGGAGGCAGAAGGCACAGGGTTTGGCAGAGAACAAGGAGGATGGAAAATGAGCCAAAGATACATTATTGAGAACATACAATAATGGGCTGGAGAGATGGCTCAGCCGTTAAAGGCTAGGCTCACAACCAAAAATATAAGAGAACATACAATAATATCATGATGTCTAATTCTAGTTGAAAATGGAGGTAAAAGTTAGAGTTGGCAACACCATTGTTGAGCATGATTTTAAGTATCACAAATAAAAATTGTATGTGCCGAGAGTATTGCAGCTGATAACTGTTCATGTATTGTTTTGTGAAGGGTATTGAAAATCCCTTTTAAAACACTGAAAAAAATCACTTCAGACTCATCATTTTAAATCTCCTTGTGTTTAGAACTCTGCTAACTTTGTTTTTTATTAACTTGAGTATTTCTTATATACATTTCAAGTGTTATTCCCTTTCCCGGTATCCGGGCAAACATCCCCCTCCCCCCTCCCCTTCCTTATGGGTGTTCCCCTCCCAACCCTCCCCCCATTGCCGCCCTCCCCCCACCAGTCTAGTTCACTGGGGAATGCTAACTTTTATAAAAATAGTTGACTTTTGGTTTTTATAACGTGTTTATGTGAATGTATAACCTATATAACATTTATCAGTGATACACTCGGAGATATACTCTTAGGCCAAGAGAAAACGACAAGGACATCCTTCACATCATGAGGAAGAAATGACTTATCTTACTTGTACAAAGCTTGGAGAAATGAGTCAATTTAAGCGAGTGTTTGAGAATTTCATAAATGAATGGAAATAATGTGTTTTGATCAAATTCATCCAATCCCCTCTCTTCCGACTCTCTCCCTATCTATTCACCACTTTCTCCTTCCCTGATTTATGTGATCTTTTTCTAAACCCAGAGTCCACTTGGTATTGCGGTGTGTGCATGGGTGTAGGATATCCAGTGGGATAGAGACCACCTGTCAAAGATCACATCCGAAGACAGCTGACTACCAGCACCCAGTAGCCCATCCCTTTTCAACCGCTCAACTAAAGCTGGGACAGCAAGAGCCTCTTGCTTAATGCTAATTTTTTTTCTGACTTGATCTTGTACAATCTTGTTCATGAAATTACAGCTATAGCCATGTCCAGAAAATACTTGGTTTTTCCATTTTTTCTGCTGTCTTCCCCCACCTCTGACTCTTAGAATTTTTCAACTGCCTGTTATGATTCCTGAGCCTTGGGAAGAAGGAGTGAGATACAGATGTCCCATTGAGGCCAAAACACCCCAAATCTCTTATTCTATGTTCTTTGTTCAACTGTCAGTCTTGCATTGAATGCGATTTGCTGTAAAAATAAGTTTCTCTGATCAAAGCTGAAAACAATACTATGTTTATAATCATAAGTTTGTAGGGTGCACCTTAAAACTATAATACTATATCCATTAAACAGAAAAAAATAGTGATAAGTTCTTCCCCACAGCCTCTGATCTCTCTAGATTAGGATTCTTGGCTCAGGTAACAGTACCATGTATGAATTTTGTCTTGAGGAACAGGCCTTCAGTCAAATCATAAAATGATAGATTACAACTAAAACATTTTTGACAGTATTACAACCAATGAACCAATCTGGCCAGGTTGGTCATCATTCTGTGTCACAGGGTTCAGAGCTTAGTAAGACTGTTGACTATAGTTCTCCCCCATTGCCTACGTAGCACCCCCTTCGAGAACTACAAAAGCCAGCTGGTAAGATAAAGCGTCCAGGTCAGTGCTGGCTTGAAATCTGCATCTCCAATGGGTCAAGCATATGACACCCCCAGCAATACGGTCTTAGTAACAAGTTTGGGGGTGTAGGTTAACATCTAGTGGTGTGTGTGTGTGTGTGTGTGTGTGTGTGTGTGTGTGTGTATTGATTTATGTTCTACAGAACCAAAGTAATCGTGAGGTTTTGTAAATTGCAAAGGTAAAAGGGATCAAACAGGGCATAGGAGACACTGGGTGAGAACAGCGATTTGACTACAAGTTTGTTGTTTTGCTCTCAATTCCAATAGGCAAAACTAGGTGAAGAGGGGAGAGAAGGCAAACCCAGCACAACAAAGGAACAAGGCTGAGCTATGGCCTGACTGTGTACAAAATGTCACATAAGTAAGGTGCAGTGGGTTAGATTGAGTTCAAGTTTGGGTTTTTTCTCAATTAAGCTGTAGGTTGAGGGTGCTGTGATGGGGCAGAACCTGGATGAAGGGTGTTGACAGAATTCCTAGGCATTTTCTCTTCCTTCTATCCCTCAGTTCTCCTTTTCCTCTCCTATGACTACTTCTACTCACATTCACATTTCTCCTTTCTTTGTTTCCTAAACCTTTCCTGAGCAACTAGTAAAGACAGATGAAAGTAACAGACTATCCCACCTGTTTCGTAGTGCTAATTCCTCCTGTTGAATTGAAGATAAGAAGTATAACCATATTAAAAGGTATTTCAACCTAGAAAACTAACTTCAGACAGACTCTCACATACTTTTATCAATATATTTTCATTACATTTTTAATTTACATTTTAAATGTTATCCTATTTCCTGGTTTCCCCTCCAGAAAACCACTATCCCATCCCCACCCCCTGCTTCCATGAGGGTGCTCCCTCATCTACCCACCCACTCCCTCCTGTCTCCCCACCCTGACATTTGCCTACACTGGGCCATTGAGCCTTAACAAGACCAAGGGCCTCTCTTCCCATTGATGCCCAACTAGGCCATCCTCTGCCACATATGTGGATGGAGTTATCGGTCTATTCCTGTGTCCTCATGGGATGGTGGTTTAGTCCCCGGCAGCTCTGGAAGGTCTGGTTGGTTGATATCATTGTTCTTCTTATGGTGTTGCAAACTCCTTCAGCTACTTCAGTCCTTTATCTAACTCCTCCATTGGGGACCCTGTTCTCAGTTCAATGGTTGGCTGTGAGCATCCGCCTCTGTTTATGTAAGGCTTTGGCAAAGCCTTTCAGCAGACAGCTATATCAAGCTCCTGGCAGCATGCACTTCTTGGCATCCAGAATATTGCCTGGGTTTGGTGGCTGTATATGGGATGCTTCCCTCTGCAGAGCAGTCTGGATGGACTTCAGTCTCTGCTCCATACTTTCCATATTTCCTCCTGTGAGTAATTTTGTTCCTCCTTCTAAGAAGGTCTGAAGCATCCACACTTTGGTTTTCCTTCTTATTGAGCTTCATGTGGTTTATGAATTGTATCTTGGGTATTATGAGCTTTTGAGCTAATATCTGCTTCTCAGTGAGTGCATACCATGTGTGTTCTTTTGTGATTGGGTTACTACACTCAGGATGATATTTTCTAGTTCCATTCATTTGCCTAAGAATTTCATGTAGTCATTGTTTTTAATAGTTGAGTGGTATTCCATTGTGTAGATGTACCACATTTTCTGTATCCATTCCTCTGTTGAAGGGCATCTGGGTTTTTTCCAGCTTCTGGCTATTATAAATTAGGCTGCTATGAATATAGTGGAGCATGTGTCTTAGTTAGATGTTGGAGCATCTTTTGGGTATATGCCCAGGAGTAGTATATCTGGGTCTTCAGGTAGTCCTATGTCAAATTTTCTGAGGAACCACCAAACTGATTTCCAGAGTGGTTGTGCCAGCTTGCAATCCCACCAACAATGGAGAAGTGTTCCTCTTTCTCCACATCCTTGACTGTCTATCTACCTATCATCTTTCTATCTATCAACTATCTATATACCTACCTATTAATCTATCATCTATCAATCTATTATCTATCTATCTACCTATCTATCTATCTATCTATCTATCTATCTATCTTCTCTCTCTGGGTTCCTCTCTTTCTCTCTCTTGGCTCTATCTCTCTGCCTATCATCTATATATCCATTCCATCTATTTTACAAAATAATATTAGAGTCTAGAGTAGTTCTTCAAAACATGGCTATAATAAAACATATAGTGCTACAATATTTTCTGGACCCTTGTCATTACTATATCAAGAGATAGGATACTATCTTGTCCCTTTGAGCTTGTGACTTGCTGCTTTCAAACAGGTTAGAAAAGCTGTGATTTCCAATGCTAAACCACCAAAGTATTACAGCTAGGACTCTGAGGTGGCAATGCTGAAGAGGCCATGTGTTGCTTGGCTACATCATCAGCCTCTGCAATCCCAACCAGCTGTCATGACCACCTATGGGTGTAGAGAGCTCTATTGAAATCCCCGCCATCTTAGATGACTGCAGTTTCTGGTAACATCGACTACTTATGCAAATGAGACTCGAAGATGCCTGGGCTGTAGGATTGTGAGCAATGCTGTATATTTCTGGTGTGGGGGTGATTTGTTACTCAGCAACAGTAATGAATACAGGATCTAAGGGATGATATCTAATACAAGTTCATTGGGACAACACACACGCACGCACACACACACACACACACACACACACACACGAGAATATAGGAAAAATTGAACATAATTCCTGTGAAACAAGAGAAAATCTGGGCCTTGTATACTTTTAAAAATCAACTTCTTCAACATCAAAGGTACCTAGGAATCACAGCCATACTTTCAATTCAGAGTCAGGGCTTTCTCAAGGGGGGAATAAATATCTTATCACCACAATTATCTGTATCAAGTTTGACTACAATTTTTAACCTCAATCCCTGGCTTAATTGTATCTTAAATGGCCATCTTGACCACTGGAAACAAAGCAAACAGGAGAAATAGTTGGTGGAAGTATGAGAGTAAATGACAAATATGAATGTAATTTTAAAATGTCTCTAGTTTTAAGGAACAAAAGAAACTGTTACCATTTTATATTACCTAGAATATTTTAATAATATGTCTGACATATTATTATATCATATAATAAAATGGGTTTTAGTAAACATGACTTTGTAAATGTACAATTTATTTTTTAATATTTAAAAGAATGTTTACATATCTTCTTGGCAAATCACTTTATGTATACTTTACACAATTCTTTAATATATTTCTTCTCATAAATGAGTTTTAATTGTTTACTTTTTAACCAGTTCACATTGTATATGGCCAAGAACCCAGGACAAGAATTGGGCCTGTTATCTTATTAGCATAAGCCGTGAAATAATCCACAGTTCAGCCTGCATGTATTCTGCCCACAAGGGGATGCTCTTGCTAATGTCAATCTGGAGGATTCATGTCAGGGAGGATCAGGCCCACCCTTTTTGGGTGTTGGCTTGAATGTCTCTAGAGCCTATGGGAAAAAGTGGTCCTCGTAACTTTGCAAGCCAGGAGCACAAATAGAAACCACCTAACATATGTTAGCAATTTCATGGCCTAAGGAATGACCTTGAGGAACAAACTAAGTTTACTGCTATCTATATAAAAATTGAAGAGAAAAAAATGTAAGATAAGTCTACATTTTAGTCATAAGGAGAAAATTGCTACAAATAAAATAGCAGTAGCTATTTTTTTAAAATTATGAAGTCCCTTTAGTATTTTATAACTAGTTAACTCCTACAGCAAAAATATTATGAGTTCTTCTGATTTAGAATAATCAATTAGTTAAGCATTTTATTTAGTCATTGAAGATTTCCTTAGGTGGAAGAGTAAATGGTCAAGTCAAATTCTCAGTTATCTTTTCCTAGGTTCTTTTTTTTTCTTTCTTTCTTTTTTTTATATATTTAAGGACTGGGACTGGAGAGATTAAAAACAGTTGCTTTTCTAATGGGAGAGTTAGGTCCAGTTTCTGGCACCAGTATGATAGCTTACCATGTAAAATTCCAGCATCCTCTTCTGGCCTCTGATGTTGCCAGGCATACATGTGGTGCACAGATACACATGAAGGTAAAACACTCGTATACATGAAATAAAAGTAGATAAGTTATCTCATAGTACTGGAAGGAACAGTGAAAGCTTCTGCAGGACAAAATCATTCTGCAGGGCATAATCCTACCCAGCTGTGATGGGTACGAAGCAACAACTCTTAGAAAGGCGTGATAGGGGTTGGGGATTTAGCTCAGTGGTAGAGCACTTGCCTAGAAAGGCGTGATAGCCTGAAGGCAATTCTGGCCATTACATACTAAAGTAACCGACAACTGCCTAACCATAGAGCTCAAGGCCCATTCAATGGGAGGTAATTTAATTTTTATTACTATAAAACTAGCCTACTACTTATACATGATCCATGATACCGTAGACCCTAGTAAAGAACCTCCTACTGCCACTGTATTAAACATATATAAATTTTAACTACAGTCTGAATATTGATACTCATGGATTTGTTTTCACTTATCATCAAAGAAGCTTTATTTTGCAGCAGATGAAGATTAGTTAAAAAAAAAACCAACTTGTTAATAGGTAGAGAACAACTTCCTGTGTAGTTCACAGTCCCAGTCTACAGTGTAACATTAAGGCTCAGGGAATATCACAGAAGACAAAACAATTATAAGAGACAGAGGACCAGAATGTGATGTCTGCTTCTAAGATAGTGTCTTCTACATAGATGACAGGAAACTTGACAGAAAATCTCAACAAAGAGGCTGCCCAAGCAAGTCCTAAAAAAGGACAACACTGGCTGACATGTAAAAGGGGCTGGGATATCTTCACAAGGAGGATAGAAGAAGAGCTTCTAGAAGAGCTATAGACAGTCAATGGTTGCTGAGAGGAGACTCAATCCACTCCAGATATGAGCCTTTTTCTAGGTTAATTAACCCCCAGATGTCAACCTAAATACATATAAACAACATTTATAATACACATACATTTATATATATTAGAGACATACAATACAAATTTCATATTAATATATTTAATAATATTATATATTTAATATATGCATAAAAGAATGAGATGCCATGAATTTAAGAAGTGAAAGGGACATGGTAGAAATTGAGGAGAGGGACATAAAGAGGAACCAATGTGAATATGATGCGCTCAAAATTTATTTTAAAAATTGAAAAGAAATGGACAAAGCAATCTCCACCTTTAGGAACATTTCCACATGTGTGGTTCTGAAAAATAATGAATTTCTTAATTTATCTAGACTACTTATAAATGTAGATCACCATTTTTTTTCTTAGTTTAAAATTTTAAGTGCTAGGCTGGAGAGATGGTTCAGCTGTTAAGGGCTAGGCTCACAACCAAAGAGAGAGTATTCTCAAATTTGTAGTTTTAAAAAGGTATACTCTTGTTTTTTGATTTTTGGGTTTTTTTATATTTATTAACTTGAGTATTTCTTATTTACATTCAATTGTTATTCCCTTTCCCGGTTTCTGGGACAACATCCCCCTAACCCCTCCCCCTCTCCTTCTATATGGGTGTTCCCCTCCCCATCCTCCCCCCATTACCCCCCTCCCCCCAACGATCATGTTCACTGGGGGTTCAGTCTTGGCGGGAACCAAGGGCTTCCCCTTCCACTGGTGATCTTACTAGGCTATTCATTGCTACCTATGAGGTCAGAGTCCAGGGTCAGTCCATGTATAGTCTTTGGGTAGTGGCTTAGTCCCTGGAAGCTCTAGTTGCTTGGCATTGTTCTTTATATGGGGTCTCGAGCCCCTTCAAGCTCTTCCAGTCCCTTCTCTGATTCCTTCAACAGGGGTCCCGTTCTCAGTTCAGTGGTTTAATGATGGCATTCGCCTATGTATTTGCTGTATTCTGGCTGTGTCTCTCAGGAGAGATCTACATCCGGTTCCTGTCAGCCGGCACTTCTTTGCTTCATCCATCTTATCTAATTGGGTGGCTGTATATCTATGGGCCACATGTGGGGCAGGCTCTGAATGGGTGTTCCTTCTGCCTCTGTTTTAAACTTTACCTCCCTATTCCCTGCCAAGGGTATTCTTGTTCCCCTTTTAAAGAAGGAGTGAAGCATTGGCATTTTGGTCATCCTTCTTGAGTTTCATGTGTTCTGTGCATCTAGAGCAATTCAAGCATTTGGGCTAATAGCCATTTATCAATGAGTGCATACCATGTGTGTTTTTCTGTGATTGGGTTACCTCACTCAGGATGATATTTTCCAGTTAAAAAGGTATACTCTTATAAACAGAAAATATTAGCTTCAAGGCAGTGGTTTATTCAAGTCAAGAAAATAAATCTGAGCCTGGCTGCTCATGCCTATCACCCAGCACCTCTGAGGTTGAGAGTAGGAGAAGCATGAGTTCAAGAACAGGCTGCATTACTAAGTATATTGTGTTGTAGGTCAGCCTAGGTCACATAGCAAGAACCCATCTCAAAAATAGATCAATAAATGATAGACAGACAGACACACACACACACACAGATAGTAGAGAAGAAGAATATGTAGAAATTCCCATCTTAATACCTTGTTCACATGGTATGGGAGGTGTTGTATGTTTACTGAAAGTTTTGCCAAAAACCTTGAGTTTGGATCAGGAGGTGAGAATCTTTGAAAAAAAATACTGAGGTTGGAGTGATACATTTTCAGACAAGTGTCATTGTAAAGCTTGGTGTGGTTTTCAACCCTTGAATTCATCTTGCGATGAGAGATGGGTACTAAATGAAACATGGTATTTGATGTATTTTAGAGAAGATTATGTAAGCTTTCAGCTTTCTTTAAATGAAGGTCCTAAAGTATAATACTTTTTCATTTCTAAGACCTAAATGGTATATTTTAATAGCAATGATATCATAAGTATACATGCAAACACATACATATGTACACATTTGGAAGACATGAGGTCTCCCATGCCTGCAAAGAACCAGATGGGGAGTTAGGGGACGGGGCCCTTCCTGCAGGCGGGAGTATATTTACAAAGACAGTTCGGGTTCAAGTCACCATTTTTGAGTTGCTGGCCAGCTAATGACATTAGCCCAGCTTAATATTTTTCTGACTTGAGTTAAAATCCAGGTAGGTCCTGTAAATATAGAGAAGGAAAAACAGCAGGGGATGGCCAAGCCATTAGCAGTAATATAATCTATTCTATTCTCAAACTAATATTATTTAGCAAAAGAGAGAGGGGTCTTTTAGTTCGGAGTTTGAGGAAAAGTATAGGCTACCAATTCACTTTGCACACTGGAATTGAAGACATTGCTAAATTCTGCAGTGGGTCATGCAAGCAAGCACTTTTCAAATTTAACATATTCCTGAGTATTCTAATACTTGGTTAAAGTTAAGTTTCCGATTCAGCAGGGAAGAGTGGCTCCCATAGATTTGCATTTCTCCCAGATAAAGCTGGTGCTGATAATCACATTAAGAGTAGCAGAAAGGCCCGTCGTTCCAGCTACACATTTTAATTATGTGTAAAGTGCTACTGGAGTAAATGCACAATAATATGGGGCACCGGAATATCTGTTGTTAGGAAACAAATGATGACAAATGCTGGTAAGGATGGGGACAACATTTACTGCCAGACAGGATATATGCTGAGATAGCTACTGTTGAATCAATATGGATTTTGAGAAAAAATCCTGAAAATAGAAGTGCTTTATGACCAAGGTATGATTGTCCTGGGCATATACCTAAGGGGCTCTTGTATCTGCCACAGATATACTTGTTCATCATTTATGTTTATTGCTATTCTATTCACAATATGAAAGAAACTGAACTAGCCTATGTGTTTATCAGCAGAGAATAGACAATGAAAATACAGTACATGTATATATGTAATAGAATTTCATTCAGCTACAAAGAACAATGAAATTTGCAAGAATGTGGATGGGAAAGGAAATTATTACATTAAAGGACAACCCAGAATAAGGAAGGAATATAGAACATGTTTGACTTCATACGTGGATTTTAGCTTTTGAGATATGTGTGTGTGTCTGTATGTGTGTGTGTTCTCTCTCTCTCTCTCTCTCTCTCTCTCTCTCTCTCTCTCTCTCTGTGTGTGTGTGTGTGTGTGTGTGTGTGTGTGTGTGTGGTGTTTGTAAACATGGGCCATGACACTAGAAAGGAGACTTTAAGGGAGAAATTTTTAGGTACTGCATGTATGAAAACATTGTGTTTATTCATCTGAAGTTCAAAAATATCAGTGTTTTTCATTTTATCTCATAGTTCTATGTAAGAAATATTTGAAAATGCCAGCATTAGAGTTCTGGCCAGAAACTGTAATTGAACTGTTCTTGTAGTTCAGTCTGGTCACAAGGCTTTGCTCAGATCTCCAGCGGATGCTCGATTTCTGGGGAATAGCCCAAGCGAGCATGCTGACTTTCAGAAGATCCCCAGGTGGTCCTAAAGTTTGGGGATACA
Organism: Rattus norvegicus; assembly: GCF_021556685.1. Taxonomy (NCBI): domain Eukaryota; kingdom Metazoa; phylum Chordata; class Mammalia; order Rodentia; family Muridae; genus Rattus; species Rattus norvegicus. The sequence continues at coordinate 121,018,164 of NC_141536.1, forward strand.
GCTTGGGCACATGGTCTTTGCTCAGCTCTCTGAATAACCCTGACATTCTGGGCCATAGCCTAGGTATTAAAATGTTCTGGGAAACCCCCCCCCCCCCAAATGATTCCACAGGGCAGCCAGGGTGAACAGTGCTGCTCTCTCAAACCCTTTACATTCAGCGCATCTGGGGCTTGTGACTCTGAAGCTGTCTGAAAGTGGTGGGTCCAGCTGAGCCCATCACAGATGTGTGTAAATCAGCAACTTCAAAGGCTGGGAGCACTGAGCCTGACTGCAGGGGAAACCTGAAATGCCTCATATGTTATTCTTTCAGGAGTTGTCAAAGCATTTGGATCACTTCTAATTAAAAAATGCACACAGTTTGCTTAAATTCTAACATCTTACACCGCCTATATGAGTGTTGTGTGTATTTCCACTGGTGCTTGGATGTCCTGGTTCACTGATGACAGGAAAAATAAATAGTTGTTTTTAAAAATAATAATAATAATAACGCAAAGAGGCAAGGGGGCCGCCTTTGCTTAATCTAACCTTTTGGACTTGCAAGGTGCTAGGAAAAAAAAATTCCCCTCACACCTGGCCCTTTCCTGTGATCTTGTACTTTTTCCCACTCGTCAGAAAATAGTAACAAGACCATACTCCGGGAACAGTTGCACATCAGAGTTTTTAGGCAAAGTATTTTGGCAGGAACTAGAAAAAATAAACAGTTAGACCATCTACTCTCTTCCTGGTTTCTTCTTCAAGAACTGAAATATTCTCTGAGCGACCCTTAAATGAGTCACTGCTATTTAAGATAGGAGTATTTGGAAGTCTTTGACTCGCAGAGTATCATTCATCACACGGATGATGAACATTCATGGTTTTTATGCAAGGAATCCTAGCTTCCCTACTCTCCATGAAGTCTAGGGTCACATTAAGCCATGTTCTCTGTTGGGTTAGACAAATGGAGTTTTACCGACTCATCACACTCAGGTTTCCTGACTTCTAACAGATATGTTCTTCATAACTAAGGCACACCGACAGTGAGATGGGATTTCTTGGAGACAATGTGTCCCCAGGAAAGATAACAGCAATAGGGTGTCTTCATATGACCAAAGAACAAGTGATAGAGGCTTTCAACTTCAGACCTTCTTATAAGGGTGCAAATCTGTTCACAAAGGCATAAAAATATGGTTGAGTTTAGTCCATAAGAGCATACCTTTGAGTATTTGGACTAGGGATTAAGTTTGAGTATGGATTTTTAGGTGGGTACCATCTTTCAAACCATAGCCACAGATACAATTTGATCTAAAAGTGGTAGCAGTGTAAATTTCACTGTTGCTTGAAATAGACAGAGTCCTGTTTCTAAATTTCAGATACAAGGGAAATTCCTTCCTATAATATAGGTAGTACTATATTATAGGACTACCACCTGAAGATTTGGTGGAAGATTTAATTATATTTTTAAAAAATCAATAAGAGAGGGAGTAGGTTTGATTAATGATGGACAGTCAAAATGATCTTAATAACTACACCTCACAGATTCACTACCCAAAACATCTTTACTAAGGCATTTGGTCATGTGATAAGGCATTTGGTGACAGGAGATAACTTGTCCTAATCTCAGAATAGATGACAAATGATAAAGTCAGAATTTCAAAAGATTTTGATGGAAACTGTTCTTTGTAATATTTAGACTCAATGAAATGCATATGTTTGCTGTATAAAGTGGATTATATCTTGTATGACCCAGTAAATTCATTAAACTCAGAATGATTATTTTGTCATGAAAAGGCACTGTTAAGGCCTTGCATAACTAGCTTATTCTTTCTCACATGTCTGTCCGTACAGGAAAAATAACCCGATACGAGATATTCAGGAGCACCGCCCAGTGAACCTACCGTGATTCCCACTTGCCCTTCTGCAGACCACTTGCTTCCAGGCTGGAATAATGCTCCTGGCCACGGGTCTGCAGAGGTCCACAGCTTGAGACAAGCAGATGTACGGGGGTCTTTATTCAGCTCACCCTGAGAGTGGATCGAGTTAAGCAGATTATGATACAAGGAGAATCAGTTCAGATCAGCGAGGTAGGTTGACAGCTCTGCCATCAGTTACACTGTATGGGAGGTTTTAGTTTTCTTTTACTCTTTTTTTCAGATATTCAACAAGGTCTGGGTTTCAAGTCTGGATCCAGGCTGAGTTACTTGCAGGACCCTGGAAGTCTCTCTGGGGCAGGTGTGTTCCAGGTACCCTTGGCACTCGCTTCTCTTCTCTTCCCCCATCCCAGTTACCCACCACCTGACAACTGTAAAACTTAAGGAGATCCTTTCAGGGTGGTATAGCTTCAGGCTTAGGAATTCCTTCCTGGGGCCCCTTGAGCTTGGAAACAGTTTAAAGGTAAGAAAGTTTAAAGAAGGAACTAGTTTCCACGAATAAACAGCTTTCAAAGGAAGCAGAATGAAGAACTATGTTTATGTGAGTTTTATATGACGTTTGCTTACTTAATGTAGTAACTCCCTGAACGTATTGCCTGGAATGATATCATTTATTTACATAATTTTTTGATCGGAAAATCATGAGCAAACCCTAAGAAAACTTCAAAAAAAAAAAAAAGAGGAAAACCTGTTCATGTTAGGCTTTTAAAAGTAAACCTATGTTCATCTGAGCATATTATTTAAATCCACAGATGCTACATACTTTAGACCTATATAAACAGAGATGTTTGGGTATAGAGGTATTTAAATAAGAGGGCAAAAATAAATTTACATCATAAGAAATTTTTTATTTGGCTTCTATTTATGCCAGATAAGTTCCTATGGGATTCTAAAAAAAAATCAGTGATCATTAATTCTTCCAAGTTTTTACATCTTAAAGCATCTTTAGTTAGTTTATTTGTTTTGTGATGCCAACCTGTGACAAGAGCTTTAAGGTGCCTACTTGTCCGGTCACTGTAAAGTCTTGGCAAGGCGCTGAAGAGGCTCCACCCTGTCTCTGCTTCTGGGCAGAAGAGGGTAAGTTCTCCTCAGTGTAGGGTGGGAAAGAGTAAGATGGACAAACCCTCTGGAAGAGTGAAGTGATTTGTTCCCATTCAGGAAAAAAAGTGATTTCATGACATGAGGAATATATGGTCATCTACTTTATTTTCGTTCTACGATGATTTTTTTTTCGTTCTGAATTTTACGCTTCAGAAAGAGGGACACGGGGAAGTACGTCAGCCAGTTGTTCATTGGGAAAACTAGGAGGCATTCAACTCACACACTACCATAAGGAAAAGACTTGAAATGAAACTATTGTATAGGCCATGATGAAAAAGTTGACTTGAGAAAGGGAATGTTTACTATTGTATATGCTTGGATTTGGAATGTAACAATTTGTAAGGTATTTGAAGGATCTGTCTACTAAAGAGAAAAAAGCAGCTTTGGAGGGAAACACTCACCTTCTGCAAGGTCGATGCACTGACTTATAGTGGTTTTGTTCTCCAATTTTTGTTTGCCAAACCACTCAAACATCTTGTAAGGTTATCAAAGCTTGAGGAGTCTCTTCCCAAATGTAGATTACTGACTGCTAGTTTCCTGCCTGCTGAAACGATGCTTCTGAAAGCACATTTTCCATATCAGAGTATGTCCTTGGCTTCTTTCTGCAGTGAGGCTCTCAAGAGGAAACAGTTCTGAACAATTCTAGTTCTGACATTGAGGTAAATATAACACAGTAACAGGAATTAAAGCAAAGGGGCAGTCAAGGCACTTGTATGAGGTTTCTTTCTTCTAGGAGCTCATCTTTCCTAGAAATTGAATCATGAGATGGCAATTCTATTCTTTAGAGAGTCTCTGATACATATCAGTTGGGGTAGGAGGTCCATCTAGTCAAAGTGAGGAAAGAAACACACATCTCCAGGAACCTTTAGAGTTCCTCCTAAAGGCATTGCACAATAGATTCAGATTCCTACCACTGTCAAATGTACAGCTAAAGTGCTCCAGTAAGGACAGCACACAGATTCGTGCTGGGCCAAGAATATGAAGAATGGGCTTTCTAAAGGATAACTCAGAAATATCAGCAAAAGGATCTCCAGAACTGCTGATGGGGAAGAGGATTGCAAAAAAGGCTTGGCTGATTTTGTTGGTTTGTTTGTTTTGGCTTTGTTGGTGGTAGTATTGTTTCTTTTGTTTTTTCCTATCACTTTTGTCAGAACTAAGTGTCTCTCGAACCTTAAATGATCTTGTAAGGAGATGTCTATTTTTAAATCACATTAGGCTTGTAGCTTATGTTTCTAGAAATTGGAATGAAGGAGCTACCGAACTACGGGTATACCTTGACTTATTTGGGATACATGTTTTACAAACAGAAATGGATTTTTAAATTATATAAAATAAGATTATATCTTTCTGCTCTGAGTCTTTAGAACTTGTTCATTTATGTACAATGAATATGGTAGGCCAATATCTAAATTTATCCTCTTTCTCCTGGTACAATGGTACAAGTAAAATCCCTCAATATTTTTCTCACCACAAACCATGACCTATACTGGTAGGTTAATGTACAGTTAATCGAAGGTTTTCCCAGCCTGCTATCTTTGTAGCACATCACTTCATTTCTGCTCTGGTAATGTCTGCAAGAACATGCTCAGAACCGGAAAACAAGTAGCTTCTTTAGAAAACATGAGAGAACACTAGCTCCAATTGCTTTTGAATTTAGTATGACCTTGCTTGGGTGGGTAGTGTGGTTCTCGTTACTCTGCTTACTCTTTCTTACTCCTCCCTGAGAAGGTGGCTTCTCAACCTCTGGCTCCATCTGGTGGAGTACTGTGTGGCCAAGTCACAGTCTCAAGATGGTCCTTTCTCCAGGCACAGGACCACTGATTGTCATTGTGATCTCTTGCTAATAGAATTGACCTCTTCGAACATAGCTGGGGTAATGGGAATGAAGGATACCCAAGTTAATACATCACCCCTGTCTAATACCCAAGGCTTCCATTTTTACCTCACTTGACCATATAAACATCCCCCATGAAGGGAGCAGGCGCGGGGGTCGGGTGGGGTGGGTGTATTATGAAAAAGACTTGAACTCATACTGAGTTTCTCAAAAGAAATAGGAAACTTAAGCAGATGGACAGAATATCAAAAGTCAAGTGCCTTGATGCTGCCTACCACACTGTTATAATGTACATCATTTAAACAACAAAACCTCTATGATTTCATTGTGTTCTAAAATATACATATTTTTACTATCGTAAATGTTACATTTATAATCGAATGCAGAAAATGTCCTCCAAAAGGGAAACTATCAAATAAAAGAATGGGATTAACTTTTGCTTATCTCTCTCTCTGTGGATACCTGTGTCCCTTTCCAGAGACACTCAGAAGGCTACACCAGAGGAAGGCTGGAGGTTGAGTCTCCTCAGTTGTCTGACAAATCTATTTGCAGTGGAAAGAACTCTGTTTAAAGTTGCGTTCATTACCATTATCTCTTGGGTGTCCAACTTACTCATATTCAAATTCCATGATCGTGTTAGAGATGTTTTTAAAAGTAATTACTTTGAAGTAATGTGATTTTTCAAGAACCCCTGTGTCACACTAAAGCAGGACCATAGTGGCTTCATGGAGTCATCTGTTGTTTCCTATATTTGGACCTGGTGTGGTTAGCAAGGGATATATGACTTATACATGCCAGCAACCAAGCTCTCCACATAGTCATCCACATAAATGGTGGCTTGGAAAGTAGCAAGGTGATGATTAATAGCTAAAGTGTGTCTAAGCCACAGGTTGGCATGGAAAACCTTGAGTGCTTAGCACTCAGTTGTTATGTAGATTAACTTTTCAGACCCTCTTCCTCTCTTCCTCTCTCCTTCCTTCTCTTCACCTCTTAGTGACTTCTTCCTATCCAGGGACTGTAACCACTACTGCCAGTCCAAGCGCTAACTTATACATTTAACAAGCTCCAGTGCTCAAAACTCACTGTCGGCTTCAGCTCTTCTCGCTTTCCAACCTCTTCTCTTCATGGCCAAGAAGAAGCTCATATTGGCCCCAGTTTTAGCTACCCACTTGCAGTCTATGGGGAAGAGGCATGGTCATAGAAGAGCCATGCAGAGCTTTAGACAACAGGGAAGGATAAGGCGTCAAGAACCACATCTCCTGAAGCCAAGGTCTTTGTTGTATATTTTTAAACGGGATTTACTTTTCAGAGTAATGTATGATTAATGGTACGATTACTAAAACAATATGGAGAATTTTTCCATATAGTTTCTGTCTCAAACTTGTGCTAATCTCTTGCCAGTAATATCCCACGCAGGCTCGCACACTTCTAACAATAAATGAATCTTTGTCTGTACATCATCACCCTAAGTCCCTAGTGTACAGCAAAATCTTTTCTTGCTAGAATACATTCTATGGGCTTCCACACTTGTACCCTTCACGTGTCCACCATTATACTGTAGTGGAGAATGCTGTTACTGCCTTAAACATCCTATACAGCCGTCTACCCTTTCCTCTACACTGACCTCTGACAGGAACTGGTCGTGTCCTCTTTCCATCGTTTTTCTTTTCAAACATTTGCATGAATAACACTTATACAAGGTGAGCATTTTTGCACTGTTTTCTTTTTCAGTGAATAAGATGTGTTGACTGTCCTTCCCTGTCTTTTTGTGGCTTGATAGCTAATTTGCTTTTATTACTCAATAATTTTCCTCTGCTGGGATAAACTGCAGTTCATCCATTAATTCATGGAAGAGCATCTCGGTTGCTTTCAAGTCTGGGCAAGTATGGTAAAGCTGCCATAGACATCTGTGAGGACATCCGTTTTTAATTCTTTGGATATGTGCAGAGGAATTTGATTGCTTGATTATAAAATAAGAGGTCTTTCGCTTTTCTAAGTGCTGTGAAACTGTTTGAACACCACTGTACTTAATTGTTGCCCCCAGACTGAGAGAGAATCACTCTCCTTGTCGAAGTTCAGTGCTGTGCTTAAGTTTGGGCCACTCTAGCAGGTGTCCACTGGAATCTTTTTATTATTACCATATGAGTTTGGACATGAATTTGCAAGTCAGAGAACCTTAAATTTCAGAAAATATATGATTTGGTTCATGGCCATTCTAGAAGACCACTAGGAAGGGTCTTTCTTTTCTTCCTCTCCCTTAGCTATAATTCCAGGGCCAATTCACTGATATTGTTGCCCTCAAATTTTCTTACTCAAACTCAGCAGCAATTGGGATAGTTTTACAACTTATTAGAATCACCTGGAGCCCTCTTAAAAGATCATGTATCTCAGACATCAGAACTGATTGAAGAGCCCCTACTCATGGTCTCTAACTCAGGATTTTCATCCCTAAGTTCTGTGAGTTCCTTCTGGGTGAGTCTAACTGTCCAGATGAATTGATTATAAAGTAAGAGACCTTTTGCTTTTCTAAGTGCTGTGAAACTGTTTGAACATCGCTGTACTTTTAAGGTGTGGTAGTGAGTCTTAAACTCCTTGGCTCCTTAGTTCTGTGGCACAGACTTTATGTGGTCCATCCCTCAGGAACTGGATCTTCATTTCCAGAACCACCACTTCCAAGTTCAAATTTCTTGTTGCATTGTGTTACTTTCTATTTTCTTTTGCTTTGCAGTTAGCAAACAAATGAAGCAGAGAGGTATAGTTGTACATTTTTATTACTCCCAATTTACATCGAGAAATAAAAGGCTGTTTAGAAGAATAGCCATTTTTGGTGAAAAGAAGCCAATGTCATTAGCATTCTCTTGCCTCTTATACCTGAGAAATAGGCTTGAAGCACTCTTGATGAATTATTATGGTCATAGACACCTTGCTTTTCTTTATTATAGCCCTGGGGATTGTCACTAATAAGTATCCAGTACCCCCATCTCTCAATACCCTGTGTGAGTGTTTTGCCATGTCTGTGGATACAATTCTACAACTTGACCCTCCTTTCCCAGGTCCCTCATCATTCCTTAGGTGGCATTCTGATGACATCAAATTACATCTTTTTTATAAGATTCCCAATGTAGTGAGTTGGTTCACATTTTTTACAACATTCTCACCTTTACATTTTGTTTTGGCAAATATCTCTTGTTATTAGATACCACTTATTATCTTATTATCTTTCCTATGTTCTTGGTCATATACCCCCCTACTTCTTCAAGAACTTTAGATTTCATTTATTGCTTTATATGGAAGCAGGCAGAAAATGTATTTAGGCATTGACCCCTTAGGTTCTCCCTAGGAGCTTCTCCTTGATTGTCCCAGAAGCATATCTCTTAGAAGGACAGCATGGAGCCTGTTGTCTTTAATACCAACAAGTTGGAAGGCAGTGGTATGAGGATCATTGTCAATTCCACTCAAGACAGGGCTACAGAGTGACACCTTGTATACAGGAAAAAAATAAGTTCCAAAATTCCTGTCTGCCTGAGCATTATCTAAAGTGGAGTAGGCCAAAAAAGTAAAGACACTCCAAAAGGCACCTTTTGCCCACTAACATTAAGAAATGTATTTAATGATGTGGAGGGCAGAGTTTTTGCCTCTAATATTCTCACAGAACTCTCCAATATGCAGTCAAAAATGAATATACCATTTTAAAAATTAATCCCATATAGGAGTCAATAGAATAGTTTAAGTACAGAGGAGGTAGGCCAACGTCTTAAAGTGGCAAATGCATCACAGGTAGTTGTAAAATTGAACATCTCAATAAGTAAACACAGAGCAGTCGGAGTTGCAGAAGGATGAATTCCAGGGACACCGAACCAGCTTCCAGATTTGTTACTTCAGGTCCCAACAGTGACTCGGTCAAGAATCCCCTTGATTAAACGAATTCACAGTGTAGTGCCAACGGCTTAATAATAACCTCCCGAAAACATGAAAGAAGGTTTGAGGTGAGTGTCTCTTACCAAAGGCATAAATATCTAATAGAGGAGTCCTTTAACAGCAGGGTAGGTAATATTTGGGGATGGAGATAACTTAGTTTCATCATTTAAACCATACTCCAAAAACAACTGGGGCAAGTCCCACTGAAAGATGAGCTGATAAAGGTCATTGCTTTTGGAATTGCACTGTTATTGTTAGTGCTATTTTTAGCTATTTGGGAATTGTGGTACTTTCATGGAGATGCGGATAAATGGGAAAACATTATGGTAATTGTATGTGTATGTGAACCTGTATCTGTATGTTACTATGTTTATGCCCTGGGGTGTTATAGGTGAAGGACTCCCATCAAAATTCTGAAACAAACAAATAAGATGAGAGCTGACCTGAATTTTTGCTTCAAATTGGAACAGAGTTCAAACTTTTGAGAAGGATCAAAAGCATGATTAACGGTTGTTTATTTGTTTTTGGAGGCTTTGCTTCCCTCCAACTCAAAAAAGTAAAAGCGATCAAACACTACACTGTGAGAGAGACGCTTGTCTCAATATTTCCAACTGGGGTGAAACCAGAAAATACTTGTGAGGCAAGTGGGAAGTGCAAGGGACTTGCAGGCCCAAGGTCCCAGATCCAACAGGTCAGGAGGAGTTCAGCTAAATTTCCTTTTGGCGTCCAAGGAAAACATAGTTGTAGTGTTGTTTTCAGGAGAACTAAGATCCTAGAGGGCAGAAAACATCATTATGTGAAACAGAAAAAGAACATGTATTTGTGTTTCCCAATGAAGTCTCAGAGAAAACACATTTACTCATTGGTTAAAAATTAAAAAGACTTGGGAGATATCTTGAGACCTGTGAGGACAACGTGAGACAGCTAATATATGTATGGCAGCAGCCGTGAGGGATAATTTGATGACTTGGAAGTGAGTCTCTCCCTTCACAGCTGTGTGACCTTGGGCATGCTCTATGACTTCTGCAAATTTGGTATTTGGATCTTTGAAGGGTTCTGTTATTCAGAATTCCCATGTCTAATATTGTATGGCACATTTACATGGGTGAATTGCATCTTCCTGACTTTGGCAAGCATTAAGAATACCCATAGATTCAGTAAAATTCAAGAAAGATCATAGAACACAAAGAGGTCCTATGAGTTTGGAGGTAAGGGAGGTAAGAGGGGGTAGCATGCTATCTCTGTGTTAGGAGGGCTTCACGAAAGCAGAATTGGAAATATGTAGCAACTATCAAAAGAAGAGTTCATCAGATAGAGATCCTCAAAGAAATAAAATAGCAAAAATCACCATGCTAATGAAATCACAACTTCTAGGAAGTTGCATACTAAAATGATTGGTGTCTGAGCTGAAAAGCGTTAAGGAAAACACCGAGGACAAAGTATACATACTGTTGGGTGATTGGCTGCTGGCTTGTGACTTACTTTACATGCATTCTGTCATAACAATTCTGCATGCATATTTGCAAGTGCCCTGCTATGTTTGAAAAACTCTTTCCTTATAGTGATCCACCACCCCTAGCTCTCATAGCAGTGATCCCTGATTGGGGAGCATGTGTGTGTGCGCGTGTGCATGTGCATGTGTGTGCATGCATGTGTGCGTGTGCGTGTGTGTGTGTGTGTGTGTGTGTGTGTGTGTGTGTATTTTGGGCTAAGCATCCTGATCTCCTCTTTTCTATGCCTTGTCTAGTTCTGATCCCCGAGTTAATCACCATCTGCTGCATAAATAAGCATCTCTGAATAGAGTTGAGAAATGCATTAATCTGTGGATATAATGATGTCATTAGAAGATGATTTAATATTATTTTTATTTAGCAGATAATAGCAGTAGGTCTTCTGTAAGATTTACTACCTGTCTAGTTACTGGCTCTCAGCCCCAACAATAGTACCAGGTATGGGTTTCATCTTGTGGAATAGATATTCAATCCAATCGTAATGTGACTGCTTATTCCTATGAAATTTCTGCCATTATTGTATCAGCAGGTCTGTCTTCCCAGGCCGGCTGTAGCTCACCAGGTTCACAGCTGTGTAAGATTTGTGATTATATCTAGTAGTATGCATAGCACCTGCAGCACTATAAGAGGAGGCCAGTAGGAATTAAGATTCCAGGTGAGCACCAGTTCAATTCACCACATTTCTGATTTAATTGCTGAAAGTGAAATATATTTAATAGACTTGGAGTATTGTTTTTATTTTCTATAAGCTTTATACCTGCTTTCTATATGCTTGATACAGTATATTTCTAAATTATACTCCAGAAAAATTTCAGCAAATGCTCTCAAGCAGATGAGGAAATTCTTTGCATTTATGAATCTACTTTTTTCACTTTTTTGTGTTCTTCTTCCGGGCTTCACATGGCTTACACAGAGTTAGCATTAACGATGAGAGACAAAACACAATGACAGCAAAGCTCTGCAAGGCTTGTTACCTTTCTACAGTGTGGTTTAAAAGTCTCTAGTTGAGTGATTTATACATTTCTTTAAAAGGACCAGATTTCAGGATTACCACACAATTTTTTGAAGAATGCTACAAATACAAAACCTAATATAATGACAGTGAATATAGACAAAATCAAGAAAAACACTGATCATCTGATCTGGAATGTGGCAGGTAATGTTTGCCATAGGTAAATATTTATATTTGTTTCTATGATCATTTGGATAATGCTTTTGTATTGTGTGTGTGAGTGTGTGTGTGTGTGTGTATGTATGTATATATATGCCTCATAATGCAGACTCCCAGGTAAGTTGGTTGTCCTTGTAATTATTATTTTATTTATTATTTGTCAGATGCTGTTTAAAAAGTTTTGAATGAATTGAATTTTAAACCATTTTTATCATTCTTTACAATTTCATACAGTGACGTATGATTTCCTACATTTCCATTCCATTCAGTAAAATTCAGCATAGACAAAGGTGGGGACAATGGGTCCCTAGCCCTAACTGGAGCTAATGGCAAAAGAGGGATCTGGAGGAAAAACAGTTATTGTCTTAAGTGACACAGGGATTTAGGAATCACTCATACCCCAGGGGATGGATTGTTTCCAAACCGTGTCCTTGTTAGGGGCCGTCTTTAAATCCAGTGGGTTACAAAACGAAACAACAAAAACAGAGCAAAAGACTTAGGGATTTGTTGAGGGGAGGAGGAGGACAAAAAGGAGGAGGAGAAGGAGGAGAGGAGGAAGAGGAAGAGGAGGAGGAGGAGGACCTAGATGAGGGTGAGAGGAACATAAGAGAATACAGAAAGGTGCATGTGACCAGAACATGTCATCCATGTGTAAGAAAGTGTCAGAGTAAACTAACTTTAAAAAGTAAGAGCTGAGAGTTATATGTATATCCAAACCTTCAATGACTATTTTCTCAACAACAAGAAAGATGGAGTGAAAGAAAGAAAGAAAGAGGAGGTGTGAAGGACAGAAAGGAGGAGAAAGTCAAAAAGAGTGAGGGAGGGTGGGAAGAAGGGAGGGAGGGAGGGAGGGGGAGAGAGAGGGGGGAGAGAGGTGCTAATACTGATCATGACTTGATTTGGTCTTAGGTTACATAGTTGTTTTCATGCCACTGTGGAAAACTCATGCTCTTTGAGAAGAGCAAACTGGAACTCCATCCCCTTCTGCACTGCTCTTTGAGGCGGGTTTTTCATCAACAGCAAGCTAACTGGATTTGCTCACAATATTTATCAGCAGCTTTATGTCCTCAGACTGTGCTGAGAACTGCCATTCCTTAAATATCACTTCCTGGATCTTCCTACTAAGTACTTTTAGCTTTCCACCTTTGAAAGAACATTTTGTCAATGTTTTATATTTTGGTCCAATATTTAACAGTTTCAATTGTGTAAAAGTCTTCAACTTTCAGTTTTTCTACATATTTTAAATTGGTTTATTCTTCCTCTGCCACCAATGAGCCAGTTTCAATACCTACTTTGATGAATATCTTGACAGAAATATATTCCTAATATGTGAAATTCCTATTTTCTTACAGTTAACATAATTTTACTCTACTTTTTATCTTTTTCAGTCTTTACCCTATAGTATAATTTGGTCCTTAAAATGTCCATTTCCTATTAAATATGACTATTAAAATCAATTTCTTTCTATCTCCGGCATATCTGACACATGCAGCTTTATTTCCCAATGCTCACTATGTCATTGTTTGCCTCAACATCAATGGCGGGGGCAGCTCATTTCCCTGTAGTGTAATGTCCAGTGACCTGAACTCTATTCCCCATGCTGGACCTCTATCACAGTTATTCTACTCAGAGTAGCCAATGCACTCTGTATGGGGTCTCCAAAGGTTAAAGTCTTTGGCAAGTCTTTGATGTTCCTTTAAACTATGCTGTAGATCATCTTTAATATTTTTCATATTAATTCATGAAACCTTCATCATATGTTTAGTATAATATAATATGTAATTCACTCTATTGGAATATATAGATCAACAGTTTTAGTATGTTCTGAGAGCTGTGCATGCATCTACAAAATCAATATAGAGTATCTTTGCCACCCTAAAAGGATGCTCTCAACCATTGTGAGTCATTATGTCTATTTTTACCCACTTAAGCACAGACATAGCTAATTTTCATCATGTCTCTGTACATTTCCTATCATAAGTATTTCATGTAAGTGAGATCATTGAACACGTGATCCTCTTTTTCTCTTAAGCACAGTTTTGAGACACATCCATGGTAAAGTGTGTATAGTTACCTCATTCCCCTCCTTTTTAAATTGAAAATCAACATGTCACAACATGAAATAATCAGGTTATATTTATTTGTTCAGCCCTTCTTAAATTTTCTTTGCAAATAGATAATAAGTTTTATTTACTTTCCTCTAAATGTCTTGTATGAGAATGAGGTTATTTATTTATTTACCATGGGTAATTAATTCCATTCAATAGAAATAGGCTATTTTTAGTATTTTGAAAACTATGAGTATAAGAGTTATAATAACTAGAATGCAGATATGAATTTAACCTTGGGATTCACTGCGTCTATAATGCCACAGTACTTAAGCTAGCAATTTTGTATCATTATTTTTTTCATAGCTGATATGGCCTCCTTTGTATTTGGATCCAAATTACTATTGGAATATATGCTATAAGTTTTTTTAATACAGAAATAAAAATTTCATTTTAATGAACACATGCCTTTTGCTAGTATATAAATTTTAGATACTGAATTTAAACTCCTTATTTATTCTTTGCTTTATTTTTTCTTCCCTTAAAAATTTGTTTTAAGAATTTTATACATGTGTAGAATAAAATGTTACTATCAATGCCCATCTATCCCTCTTCTACAGCATCCCCATATCCCCCAAATATGTCCCCTTCCAACATCATGGGGGTTTTGTTTATTTTGTTTAGGATATCCCTGTGATACAGTTACTGCTGCCCATATATACATGGGAGTGGGGCCAGTTTTCAATAATCACATCTTCAAAACTGTATCATTCTTCTTTTCCCAGCAGCTACAATTTGTCAACAGTTACTTGGTAAGGGGTAGGAACTGGAGATCATTTATTCTA